>NC_041384.1:82264405-82345493 GCF_002162155.2 Triticum dicoccoides
CGCGCGCTCGAGTGCCGCCGCCACGCCGCTGCATCGCCACCGCCGCCCGAAGTCCCGGGCCAGCTCCTCCGGTCGCCATCTCCGATGCCGGCCTCTGCCGCTGACCTCGCGGGCTGCGCCGCCCCGCCACCGGTCTCCTCCGCCGCCCGCACCTCCCCTTGCCCGGACCCGCCTCCCTGCACCTTCCGGCCGTCGTCCTCTCAAGCTCTTGCGTCCGTCTCCGACAAGCACACCGGCGAGCCTCGATCCGGCGAACCTTGGGATGCGCTCCGAACCCTAGATCTGAGAGGTTGACCCCCCCTTTTTCTCCAAGTCTTCTCTGTGCAACTTTTTATGCCTCTGCTCATCATGCTATAACTTCATGTGTGTTGCTCCGTTTTGTGCGTGTAATATATCAAAATTTTCATCATGATGTGCTCTACATTTTGTTACATTGTGGCATGCTTGTTTGAGTTCGTCTTGATGCCCTAATCACTGATGCTAGAGTGCTATAAATTGTTAGGTGCTGATTCTTATCAGAGTATGAGGATTTGTCATTTTTGTCACATTTGTAGTGTGCTGCATATGGGCATGAGCTCTACATGTGTTTTGATCTATGCCATGCCATCTTTACAGGGGTGCTTGCCATGTATTTTTGTGATCCTTGTGGTGACTAGCACAAGCATGCAAAGTAGCCTTCGTGATATTGCTGATTTCAGGGACTTAGGATTTTACAAACTCCTTGTTCTGCTGTTATTTTTATGCCATGTAACCATGATGCTACAGTGAGATACATGATAGTTTTAAGTTGCTTCAATAAGGATGATTTGGACATATGGTTGTGCTCTATCCATCCATGTCCCTGTTTGCAATTATGGAGTGCTTTAGCATGTCTTAATCTTGCTCTACTTTAGCTATAAAATGTTCCTGGTAGATTGTTTACATGTTAATCATTTTTTCCATGGTTCTTGTAGTTGATCCATGCATGCTATGAACTTACTCTTGCCATGGTTAGCTTCATGAACATGTATTCTTGCTGATTCTATGCTTATCTTGTCATGCAATGCTTTGTGATGAGTGAATCAAGCTCGCAAAGATGCCTTCATAATTCTGTTTATGCCATGCTCAGTTTTCTGCAAAGTCTGAAGATGTTAATAAAACTTGCTATGTTTACATGGGTGCCATCATATCTTCTGTGCCTTGTTGGCTCATGGTCAGTAAGGGACTTTTGTTTTATGCATTTATTAGTTTCATGGCATGCCTTTGTTTGCTATGATCTGTTCCTGTAGCATGTTGTTAGATTGCTCTAAACATTGCTTCCTGATGTTATTCCTGGCATGTTAGTATATTTCACTAAGTCTGTGAAGCTGATATCTTTTGCACTTTTGCCATGCTTGTTTAACCCTGCTCTTTTGTGATTTAGCCGTAGCTTGGTGTTCAACTTTTATCAAGCATCTTGAGTAGATCACTGCCATATGCTTTGTTATTATGTTGGAGTGCAGTATCTTAGTTTCTTGTTGCATTCTAGATGGCATCATGCTGTTAATCGCAGAATTTTGCCATTCTTGTTTTGCTTGCCATTTGCAAACCGTGCATCCGATTCCGGTGATCTTTATGTCGATTTCGATCGAAATAAACTCATTTCCAGCGGCGCACTAGGTTTGCCAAGTTGATGCCTTGTTCATCCTTTTCCTTCCGGAGCACGCATATGCATTGCATATCACATCGGACATATCATGTCATGTTTTGCATCATGTTGCTTGCGCATTGCACCGTGGTTGATTGTTGTTTCCTTTGCTTGTGTTCTTGCTTTGGGTAGAGCCGGGAGACGAGTACGTGATCGAGGAACTTGTTGAGTACGCTTACGAGGATCAAGCTTTCGTCAACTGTGAGAATTTTGCAAGCAAGATGACCATACCCTCGAAATCACTTCTATCTTTGCTTGCTAGTTGTTCGCTCTATTGCCATGCTGCGATGCCTACCACTTGCTATATCATGCCTCCCATATTGCCATTCCAAGCCTCTAACCCACCTTTCCTAGCAAACCGTTGTTTGGCTATGTTACCACTTTGCTCAGCCCCTCTTATAGCGTTGCTAGTTGTAGGTGAAGTTGAAGTTTGTTCCTTGTTGGAACAAGGATATTTGTTGGGATATCATTATTATATCTTGTTTACTTTAATGCATCTATATACTTGGTAAAGGGTGGAAGGATCCTCCTTATGCCTGGTGTTTTGTTCCACTCTTGCCACCCTAGTTTCCGCCATACCGGTGTTATGTTCCTTGATTTTGTGTTCCTTATGCGGTTGGGTGTTATCGGAACCCCTTGACAATTCGCTTTGAATAAAACTACTCCAGCAAGGCCCAACCTTGGTTTTACCATTTGCCACCTAAGCCTTTTCCCTTGTGTTCCGCGGACTCAAGGGTCATCTTTATTTTAAACCCCCGGGCCAGTGCTCCTCTGAGTGTTGGTCCAACCTGTCAGCCGCCGGTGGCCACCAGGGGCAACTCTGGGTTGGCCTACCGTAATCTTAGACAATCCGGTGTGCCCTAAGAACAAGATATGTGCAGCTCCTATCAGGATTTGTCAGCACATTTGGGCGGCTTTGCCGGTCTTGTTTTATCATTGTCGAAATGTCTTGTAACCGGGATTCCAAGTCTGATTGGGTCTTCCTGGGAGAAGGGATATCCTTCGTTGACCATCAGAGCTTGTGATGGGCTAAGTTGGGACACCCCTGCAGGGTTTTGAACTTTCAAAAGCCGTGCCCGCGGTTATGGGCAGATGGGAATTTGTTAATGTCCGGTTGTAGAAAACTTGACACTTACCTTAATTAAAATGAATCAACTGAGTGTGTAGCCGTGATGGTCTCTTTTCGGTGGAGTCCGGGAAGAGAACACATTCTCGTGTTATGCTTGAACGTAAGTAGCTTCAGGATTACTTCTTGATCATTATTAGCTTCTCGACCGTGCTTTCCTTCTCTTCTCGCTCTCTTTTGCGTAAGTTAGCCACCATATATGCTAGTGCTTGCTGCAGCTCCACCTCACTACCCCTTTCTTACCTTAAGCTTAAATAGTCTTGATCGTGAGGGTGTGAGATTGCTGAGTCCCCATGACTCACAGATACTTCCAAATAGATGCAGGTGCCGATGAAGCCAGTGCTGGGGACGCTACCGAACTGAAGTGGGAGTTCGACGAGGATTCGGGCCGTTACTATGTTTCTTTTTCGGATGATTAGTAGAGGAGCCCAGTTGGGGCGATCGGGGATCTAGCATTTGGGGTGTTCTTTCTTTATTTTGGTTCCATAGTCGGACGTTGTTTGTATTCTGGATGATGTATGATATATTTATGTATTGTGTGAAGTGGCGATTGTAAGCCGACTCTTTATCCCTTTCTTATTCAGTACATGGGATGTGTAAAGATTACCCCTCTTGCAACATGCCTACCATGCGGTTATGCCTCTAAGTCGTGCCCCAACACGTAGGATATATAGCCGCATCGTGGGTGTTACAAGTTGGTATCAGAGCCTTCCCCGACTTAGGAGCCCCCTGCTTGATCAAATCGCTGACGTTGTTGAGTCTAGAAGAAAATGTTTTGAGTCTTAGGATTATATATATATATATATATATATATATATCGGAGAGTAGGATTCTTTTTACTCCTCAGTCCCTTCGTCGCTCTGGTGAGGCCTCCTGACGTAGAGTTTTGACTCTTCTCTCCTCAAATTTCACTAAAAAATTAGGATCACGCGGGTATCTTGGAATCGTTCCGATGGTTTTGTGACGAGAACATTGTTCTTGGTGCCTCCTGACATTTAGGGGTTGTGGCAGTGTCCCGGGGAGTTGAGCTCCGAGGTGTTGTCATCACAATTTTATCGTTGCAGTTCTGGAATACCTGAGTTCACTGACATCGAAAACTCTTTTATGCAGTTGTTGGTGAGATAACCTCGATGCCACCCAGTACCGGGGCGGGAGTTCGGGAGTATTACCATAACTCGTATAACAGATGCTTTTCGAAGGTTGAGGTAAATGATTTCCGGAGGTTTCTTGGTTATGTGTTGAAGGATGGATACAGCTGGATGTAGGATTTGCTAGTTTTGGGTGAGATATTATGCTTCCCCTGTATCCCCAACACCTGATTGCATAACCAGAAAGTTTCGGGAGTTTCATAGGTGGGAATTCATGTAGCTCTAGTATTTCTTCCTGCAGATATTTGCTTTGTGATTGGGTAATCCTTACCAATTATTTGTTCATATCTGTACCTTGTTGTTTTATTCATCTACCTTTATCTAAGTGCCTTATCAACTTAATGGAAGTGTGATGATTTACTTTGGAATTCATTCGTTCATTCTTGTTCAAATGCTAAGGCTATATGTTGCAATTTCGATCCTTTGGTTCAGCTTGAATATATGTCTTTCAAGATGCTAACGGATGTCAAACTCTTCAGGATGGCTCCTCCAACGCATCAGAATCCAGAACCTCTGCCACCACCTCCACCTCCGGAGGCATGGCAAGCTGTCATGGCCGCCACCAACACCAACACTCAGATGCTTTTCCAACTCTTGCAAGAGCGCAACCAAGGGAAAGGCAACCAAGGAAATCAAGGCCAAGGCAACAATTAGCCTCAGTTTGCTACCCTCAATCAGTTCCTCGCAAACCAACTGAAGTCCTTCAGTAACTGTGTCGAGGCCACAGACACCGACGACTGGCTCGTGGATATCTGCAAACATTTTGAGTGTAGAAATCTCAGGCCTGAGGACTTTGTCAAGTTTGCTTCGTTTCAACTCAAGGACCAAGCTACTGAGTGGTATCAACAATACAGAGATGCCATAGGAGGTCCTGTGATTACCTGGGATGATTTCTGCCGAGACTTCAAAGCTCACCACATTCCACAAAGTGTTGCTGAGAGTAAGCGCGAGGAGTTCCGCAATCTCAAGCAAGGCAGCATGTCTGTTTACCAATACAATATCCTGTTTCAGAGGCTCGCTCGCTTCGCTAAACAAGACGTCCCTGATGAAAAGAGCATGATTTATCAATTCAGAGGTGGCCTTAGAGAAGATCTGCAATTACCTCTCGTGTTTTTTGAGCCGACCAAGTATGATGAATTCTACAACATGGCACTAAAGCAAGAAGCTGCTCAGCTCAAGTGTGATGCATCTAAGAAGAGAGTCAGGGATGCAGCTCCATCTTCTTCTTCAACTCAAGTGGCAGCTAAGCAATAGAAGTTCTGGTTGCCTCCTCCTCCTCCATTTCGTCAGTCTTACCAGTAGAAGAGTAAAGGTGGCAATGGATCTTCCCACCCACCCAACCCAGGCTATCAGAACAAAGCGCAGCCTCATACTCCAAGGTCAAGTGCTCCTTATCACCGTCCGCTCTCAGAGCTTACTTGCAACAAGTGTCAGCAGAAAGGGCACTATGCAAACAAATGCTTCAACCAAAGGCGCCTTCCGCCTCCTCCTCCTGTGAGATTTGCCAGCAATGCAGTGGTCAAGCATAATTCCAAGGTTGCAAAGGTCAACATGATGAACGCAGCTCAGGCAGAGGATTCTTCAAAAGTGATCATGGGTAACCTTCCTGTTAATGATTTTCCTGCAAAAGTTCTTTTTGACACTGGTGCATCGCTTAGTTTCATCTCAAGACCATTTGCATCAAAGCATGAGTTGGCTTTCCAAGTTTTTCCTAGTCCGTTATTAGTTGTCTCACTGGGTAAATGCATGAACGCTAACTCCATGGTTCTGGATGTTTCTATCAAGATGGGTGACTATAAGTTTATCTCTTCTCTAATTATTCTTGGCGACTCGGATATTGATCTAATTCTCAGCATGGACTAGCTTTCTAAGCACAAGGCTTAGCTTGATTGTGCTGCCAGGCAGATTCAATTGACACACTCGTCTGAGGATGTGATCATCTATGCCGCTCGTGATGAAACCATTCGGCTGTTTTCTCTCAATGAGAAGGGCGAGTTGAATGCCATATCTCATATTCCAGTCGTTTGTGAATATCAAGGCGTCTTTCCAGAAGAGCTTCCAGGAATGCCTCCTCACCGGCTAGTTGAATTCGTCATCGATCTTGAGCCTGGCTCGGAACCTGTTTGGAAACGTCCTTACAAGCTTGGACCAGAAGAGTTGAATGAGTTGAAGAAACAACTTGATGAACAAGAACGTATGGGTCTGATCAGACCGAGTTCATCTCCATGGGGTTGTGGTGTTCTTTTTGTCAAGAAGAAGGATGGCATGGACCGACTTTGTGTCAACTACCGTCCATTGAACAAGAAGACAATAAAGAACAAGTATCCACTTCCCAACATCAATGAGCTATTCGAGCAACTTCAGGGTGCCCAAGTATTCTCCAAGCTTGACCTCCGTATGGGTTATCATCAGATTTGCATTCGTGAACAAGATATCCCCAAGACAGCATTCAGAACAAGCTATGGTTCTTATGAATACACTGTCATGTCTTTCGGCCTTGTCAATGCTCCTCCAACATTCTCTCGCATGATGAACTTCATCTTCAACCCTTACACAAATGATTTCTTCTTGGTGTATCTCGATGATATTTTGGTCTTTTCCAAGAACAAGGAGGACCATGCCAAGCATTTGAGATTAGTACTCGACAAACTCAGAGAGCATCAATTCTATGTGAAGTTTTCAAAGTGTGAGTTCTAGCTTGATGAGGTTCTTTACCTTGGGCATATCATCTCCGCCAAGGGAATAGCTATTAATCGTGAGAAGGTGTCTGTAATTGTGAATTGGGAACCACCTCAGAATGTGAAGCAGCTCCACAACTTCCTTGTGCTTGCAAGCTATTGTCAAATATTCGTTGAGAATTTCTCTAAGATTGCAAAGCCTCTTTCCAACCTCCTACAGAAGCATGTCAAGTATGTCTGGACACCTGAATGTGACATTGCTTTCCACACCCTCAAAGAGAAGTTAGTCACATCTCCTGTTTTGACTCCTCCTGATGAATCCAAACCATTCGAAGTTTTCTGTGATGCTTCCCTGCAAGGTCTCGGTGTTGTGTTGATGCAAGAGAAGAAAGTTGTGGCTTATACCTCTCGCCAGTTGAAGCCCAATGAAAAGAACTACCCCACTCATGACCTCGAGTTGGCGGCAGTTGTCTATGCTCTACTAACATGGAGACATCTCTTGTTGGGAAGGAAAGTGGACATCTTCACTGATCATAAGAGCCTCAAGTACATCTTCACTCAACCCAACCTCAACCTCAGGCAGACTCGTTGGGTCAAAATGATTCAAGAATACAAACCGAGTATTGAATATACTCTAGGCAAGGACAATGTCATTGTAGATGCTTTGAGCAGGAAGGATTACTGCAACAGCTTAATTCTCAAGCCCTTCCAACCGGACCTTTGTGAAGCTTTCCACAAACTGAATCTCCAAGTTGTTTCTCAAGGCTTTCTTTCCAACCTCCAAGTCTCTCCTACTTTGGAAGATCAAATTCGTGAGGCACAACTTCTTGATGTCATGGTGCAGAAGGTGAAAAATGGGATTGCCAAGAGCCAACCCAAGTACAAGTGATATCGCCTTGATGACAAAGATACTCTATTCTTCCAGGATCGAATTGTGGTTCCTAAAGGTGGTCTAAGGAAAGTCATTATGAACGAGGCGCACAATTCCCTTCTATCCATTCATCCTGGAAGTACAAAGATGTACCATGACCTCAAGCAGTCATATTGGTGGACATGAATGAAGCGAGAAATTGCTCAATTTGTGAACGAATGTGATGTCTGTAGAAGAGTGAAAGCAGAACACCAATGCCCAGCTGGTCTCCTCGAACCTCTTGCCATTCCAGAATGGAAGTTTTACCATATTAAGATGGACTTCGTGACTGGATTTCCCAAGTCCAAACGTGGAGATGATGCTATCTTTGTTGTCATCGACAAGCTTACAAAAGTGGCTCATTTTCTTCCAATCAAAGAATCTATCACAGCAGCTCAGTTGGCAGAGCTATACACCTCCAGGATTGTCTCTTTGCACGGCATTCCGCAGTTGATATCTTCAGATCGTGGAAGAATCTTTACTTCTAAGTTCTGGGACTCCTTCCAAAAGGTCATGGGCACCAACTTTCGCTTCAGCACAGCCTTCCATCCTCAAACTAGTGGACAAGTTGAGCGAGTCAATCAAATTCTTGAAGATATGCTCAGGGCTTGTGTCATTTCCTTCGGCATGAAGTGGGAAGATTGTCTTCCATATGCCGAGTTCTCCTACAACAACAGTTTTCAAGCGAGTTCGGGCAAAGCCCATTCAAGATTCTCTATGGCAGAAAGTGTCGTACTCCTTTTAATTGGTCAGAGACTGGTGAACGCCAACTTCTTGGCAATGACTTAATCATAGAAGCTGAAGAAATGTGCAAAGTCATACGTGAAAATCTCAAAGCCGCGCAATCACGCCGGAAGAGTTACTATGATAGCAAGCATCGTGACTTGGCTTTCAAGATCGGAGACCATGTCTACCTCCACGTCTCTCCAATGAAAGATACTCGTCGCTTCGGTATCAAAGGGAATCTTGCCCCTAGATACGTGGGTCCTTTCATGATCATTGGAAAAAGAGGCAACCTCGCCTATCAACTTGAGCTTCCGTCCAACTTCGCAAACGTGCACGACATATTTCACGTGTCACAGATTCGCAAGTGCTTCAAGACTCCTGAGCGCACCATCAACTTCGAAGAGATTGATCTCCAAGAAGACCTGTCTTATCATGAGCATCCCGTTGCTATTCTTGAAGAAACCGAGCGCAAGACTCGCAACAAGTCTACCAAATTCCTGAAAGTGAAGTGGTCACATCATTCCGACCGAGAAGCCACCTGGGAATGCGAGGACCACCTCCGTTCCGAATATCCAGAGTTCTTTCAGTCCTAGATCTCGGGACGAGATCCTTTCGTAGTGGTGGAGTGTTGTAACACCCCGGATGTAACTTGCCATATTTGTACTCCAACTCTTGCCATTTCGGCTTTAAGTTATGAGACTCCCTTCGTGGTTGGGTTTTTGTCTTCATTTGCATTTTTTCCATGTCATGCATTTCATATCATGTCATCATGTGCATCTCATTTGCATACGTGTTCGTCTCATGCATCCGAGCTTTTTCCCCGTTGTCCGTTTTGCAATCCGACACTCCTACGTGCACCGGCGTCCCCTTTTGTCTTTTTTCGTGAGCGAGTGTTAAACGTTCTCGGAATGGACCGAGATTTGCCAAGCGGCCTTGGTACACTACCGGTAGACCGCTTGTCAAATTTCGTGCCATTTGGAGTCCGTTTGATACTCCAACGGTTAACCGGGGAACCGTAAAGGCCTCATGTGTGTTGCAGCCCAACACCCCTCCAAAACAGCCCAATAACCCATCCAAACCACTCCCATGTCCTCCGTCATCGGATCACGATCGCGTGGTTGAAAACTACACCTCATTTGGACACTCCTACCTCCTCCTACCTATAAATATTTGCTCCTCGTCCAAATCCTGGTTCAAAACCCTAATTTTTCATCCTCTCCGCCGCCGGACACGCTCGCGCCGCCGCCGGCCCGGCGAGCCGCAGGGGGTCCGCCTGGCCCGTTCGCTGCCTCCCGCTGCCCCGCGCACCCCCCGCGCCCTAGCGCCGCCACCGCCCGGAGTCCAGCGCCAGCTCCTCCGGCCGCTATCTCCGACACCGGCAGCTGCCGCTGACCTCGCGAGCCGCGCCGCCCCGCCACCGGTCTCCTCCGCCGCCCGCACCTCCCCTTGCCCGGACCCACCTCCCTGTACCTTCCGGCCGTCGTCCTCTCAAGCTCTGGTGTCCGTCTCTGACAAGCACACCGGCGAGCCTCAATCCGGCGAACCTTGGGATGCGCTCCGAACCCTAGATCTGAGAGGTTGACCCCCCCTTTTTTTTCTCCAAGTCTTCTCCGTGCAACTTTTTATGCCTCTGTTCATCATGCCATAACTTCATGTGTGCTGCTCCGTTTTGTGCGTGTAATATATCAAAATTTTCATCATGATGTACTCTTCATTTTGTTCCATTGTGGCATGCTTGTTTGAGTCCATCTTGATGCCCTAATCACTGATGCTAGAGTGCTATAAATTGTTAGGTGCTAATTCTTATCAGAGTATGAGGATTTGTCATTTTTTTCACATTTGTTGTGTCCTGCGTATGGGCATGAGCTCGACATGTGTTTTGATCTATGCCATGCCATCTTTACAGGGGTTCTTGCCATGTATTTTTGTGATCCTTGTGGTGACTAGCACAAGCATGCAAAGTAGCCTTCGTGATATTGCTGATTTCAGGGACTTAGGATTTTACTAACTCCTTGTTCTACTGTTATTTTTATGCCATGTAACCATGATGCTACTGTGAGATCCATGCTAGTTTTAAATTGCTTCAGTAAGGATGATTTGGACATATGGTTGTTCTCTATCCATACATGTCCCTGTTTGCAATTATGGAGTGCTTTAGCATGTCTTAATCTTGCTCTACTTTAGCTATAAAATGTTCCTGGCAGATTGTTTACATGTTAATCAATTTTTCCATGGTTGTTGTAGTTGATCCATGCATGCTATGAACTTGCTCTTGCCATGGTTAGCTTCATGAACATGTCTTCTTGCTGATGCTATGCTTATCTTGTCATGCAATGCTTTGTGATGAGTGAATCGAGCTCGCAAAGATGCCTTCATAATTCTGTTTATGCCGTGCTCAGTTTTCTGCTAAGTATGAAGCTGTTAATAAAACTTGCTATGTTTACATGGGTGCCATCATATCTTTTGTGCTTGTTTGGCTCATGGTTAGTAAGGGACTTTTGTTTTATGCATTTAGTAGTTTCATGCCATGCCTTTGTTTGCTATGATCTGTTCCTGTAGCATGTTATTAGCTTGCTCTAAACATTGCTTCCTGATGTTATTCCTGGCATGTTAGTATATTTCACTAAGTCTGTGAAGCTGATATCTTTTACACTTTTGCCATGCTTGTTTGACCCTGCTCTTTTGTGATTTAGCCGTAGCTTGGTGTTCAACTTTTATCAAGCATCTTGAGTAGATCACTGCCATGTGCATGGTTGTTATGTTGGAGTGCAGTAGCTTAGTTTCTTGTTACATTCTAGATGGCATCATGCTGTTAATCGTAGAATTTTTGCCATTCTTGTTTTGCTTGCCATTTGCAAACTGTGCATCCGATTCCGGTGATCTTTATGTCGATTTGGACCAAAATCAACTCATCTTTCCAGCAGTGCACTTGGTTTGCCAAGTTGATGCCTTGTTCATCCTTTTCCTTCGGGAGCATGCATATGCATTACATATCACATCTCGCATATCATGCCATGTTTTGCATCATGTTGCTTGCGCATTGTACCGTGGTTGATTTTTGTTTCCTTTGCTTGTGTTCTTGCTTTGGGTAGAGTTGGGAAACGAGTACATGATCGAGGAACCTATTGAGTATGCTTATGAGGATCAAGCTTTTGTCAACTCTGAGAACTTTTCAGGCAAGATGACCATACCCTCGAAATCACTTCTATCTTTGATTGCTAGTTGTTCGCTCTATTGCCATGTTGCGATGCCTACTACTTGCTATATCAGGCCTCCCATATTGCCATGCCAAGCCTCTAACCCACCTTTCCTAGCAAACCATTGTTTGGCTATGTTACCACTTTGCTCAGCCCCTCTTATAGCGTTGCTAGTTGCAGGTGAAGTTGAAGTTTGTTCCTTGTTGGAACATGGATATTTGTTGGGATATCATTATTATATCTTGTTTACTTTAATGCATCTATATACTTGGTAAAGGGTGGAAGGCTCGGCCTTATGCCTGGTGTTTTGTTCCACTCTTTCCGCCCTAGTTTCCGTCATACCGGTGTCATGTTCCTTTATTTTGCGTTCCTTACGCGGTTGGGTGTTATGGGAACCCCTTGACAGTTTGCTTTGAATAAAACTCCTCCAGCAAGGCCCAACCTTGGTTTTACCATTTGCCTCCTAAGCCTTTTCCCTTGGGTTCCGCGGAATCAAGGGTCATCTTTATTTTAAACCCCCGGGCCAGTGCTCCTCTAAGTGTTGGTCCAACCTGTCAACCACCGGTGGCCACCAGGGGCAACTCTGGGTTGGCCTACCGTAATCTTGGACAATCCGGTGTGCCCTGAGAACGAGATATGTGCAGCTTCTATCGGGATTTGTCGGCACATTTGGGCGTATTTGCTGGTCGTGTTTTATCATTGTTGAAATGTCTTTAACCGGGATCCCGAGTCTAATCGGGTCTTCCTGGGAGAATGAATATCCTTCGTTAACCGTGAAAGCTTGTGATGGGCTATGTTGGGACACCCCTGGACGGTTTTGAACTTTCGAAAGACGTGCCCGCGGTTATGGGCAGATGGGAATTTGTTAATGGCCGGTTGTAGAAAACTTGACACTTGCTGAGGGAGTCCTGGATTAGGGGGTCTCCGGACAGCCGGACTATATCCTTTTAGCCGGACTGCTGGACTATGAAGATACAAGATTGAAGACTTCATCCCTTGTCCGGATGGGACTCTCCTTGGCGTGGAAGGCAAGCTAGGAAATACGGATATGTATATCTCCTCCTTTGTAACCGACCTTGTGTAACCCTAGCCCTCTCCGGTGTCTATATAAACCGGAGGGTTTTAGTCCGTAGGACACAACAATAACATACAATCATACCATAGGCTAGCTTCTAGGGTTTAGCCTCTCTGATCTCGTGGTAGATCTACTCTTGTACTACCCATATCATCAATATTAATCAAGCAGGACGTAGGGTTTTACCTCCATCAAGAGGGCCCAAACCTGGGTAAAACATCATGTCCCCTGCCTCCTATTACCATCCGCCTAGATGCACAGTTCGGGACCCCCTACCCGAGATCCGCCGGTTTTGACACCGACATTGGTGCTTTCATTGAGAGTTCCTCTGTGTCGTCGCCGTTAGGCTTGATGGCTCCTTCTATCATCGTTAGCGATGCAGTCCAGGGTGAGACTTTTCTCCCCGGACAGATTTTTGTATTCGGCGGCTTTGCACTGGGGCCAATTCGCTTGGCCATCTGGAGCAGATTGAAAGCTACGCCCCTGGCCATCAGGTCCGGTTTGGAAGCTTAAGCTACACGGCCGATATCCGCGGGGACTTGATATTCGACGGATTCGAGCCTCTGCCTTGTGCGTCACGCGGTCATGATGAGTATGATTTAGCTCTACCATCCGACAGTGTTCAGGAGATCGTACCGGCAGCCGCTCCGACCCTTAATTCGGAGCCAGTTGCGCCGTCCATGGACGGGTGGATAGACCCCGCCACAGAGGCCTTACCCTCATCAGCGATCGAGCCGAACATCGACCTTACTCTGCACGAGAGCAGTGTTGACAAACTGCCGGATCTCTCTCCGACCACGGACTCCGAACCGCATGCGCCCGTTCCTAGCAAATCCGATTGGGCTCCGATCATGGAGTTTACCTCCGCGGATATTTTTCAGCACTCGCCCTTTGGCGACATACTGAACTCGTTAAGGTCTCTCTCCTTGTCAGGAGGATCCTGGCCGAACTATGTCCGGCAGGATTGGGATGCGGACGACGAAGAAATTCGCGGCCCGCCTACCACCCACTTAGTAGCCACTGTCGATGACTTAACCGACATGCTCGACTTTGACTCCGAAGACATCGAAGGTATGGACGACGATGCGGGAGACGAAGATGAACCACTACCTACAGGGCACTGGACAGCCTCCTCATCATACGATATATACATGGTGGACACACCCAAAGAAGGCAATGGCGATGAGACAGCGGTGGATGGCCCCTCCAAGAAGCAACCCAAGCGCCGACGTCAGCGGCGCCGCTCTAAGTCCCGCCAAAGCAAAAGTGGTGATACCGGCATAGGAGATAATAACACTCCGGATAGTCCCGAAGATAACAAGAATCCCCTCCAGCAAGATTTTGAGCAGGAGGATGGAAGAGCCAGCCCTCCTGAGAGAGCGGCAGATGGAGAAGCGGAGGATGATAATTACATGCCCACCTCCGAAGACGAGGCAAGCCTCGGCGATGAAGAATTCATTGTGCCAGAGGATCCCATTGAACAAGAGCGCTTCAAGCGCCGGCTTATAGCCACGGCAAATAGCCTTAAGAAAAAGCAGCAGTAGCTTCAAGCTGATCAAGATCTGCTAGCTGACAGATGGACTGAAGTCCTCGCGGCCGAGGAATATAAACTCGAGCGCCCCTCCAAGAGTTACCCAAAATGCAGGTTGCTACCCCGACTGGAGGAAGAAGCGTATGACGCAGCTGATCGGCCACCTCGTGGCCGCGAAAGAGAGGCATTCCAGCCAAATACTCAGCCTGCACCCCGACGCCATTCAAATAAAAAGGCATGGGGAAATACGCCAGACCTGTGAGATGTATTGGAAGACAAAGAAAAACATGCAAGATCGATCTACGGATCACGAGGGCGCGCCACTATGCGAGACGATAAACGTCACGCCGGATACAGTAAAAGTCAATCTGGCCAGGCCGAACACAGCGGGCAAGACCCATTCGAGCTGCGTCGCGATATAGACCAATACAGAGGCGCCGCACACCCCCTATGCTTCACAGACGAAGTAATGGATCATCAAATCCCAGAGGGTTTCGAACCCGTAAATATTGAATCATACGAGGGCACAACAGATCCTGCGGTATGGATCGAGGATTTCCTCCTCCACATCCACATGGCCCGCGGTGATGACTTACACGCCATCAAATACCTCCCACTAAAACTCAAAGGACCAGCGCGGCATTGGCTTAATAGCTTGCCAGCATTGTCCATTAGCTGTTGGGAAGATCTGGAAGCCGCATTCCTCAACAACTTTTAGGGCACTTAAGTGCGACCACCAGACGCCGATGACTTGAGCCACATAATTCAGCAGCCAGAAGAATCGGCCAGGCAATTCTGGACACGGTTCCTAACAAAGAAAAATCAAATCGTCGACTGTCCGGATGCAGAGGCCCTAGCAGCCTTCAAGCATAACAACCGCGACGAGTGGCTTGCCCGGCACCTTGGACAGGAAATGCCGAAATCTATGGCAGCCCTCACGACACTCATGACCCGCTTTTGTGCAGGAGAAGACAGCTGGCTGGCTTGCAGTAACAACATATCAAAAAACCATGGCACTTCGGATACCAAGGACGGCAATAGCAGGTCACATCACAACAAACATAAGCACCGCACTAACAGCGATAATACTGAGGATACGGCAATCAATGCCGGATTCAAAGGCTCTAAACCCGGTCAGCGGAAAAAGCCATTTAAAAGAAGCACTCCGGGCCCGTCCTGTTTGGACCGCATACTCGATCGCTCGTGTCAAATACACGGTACCCCTGACAAGCCAGCCAACCACACCAATAGGGAATGCTGGGTGTTCAAGGAGATCGGCAAGTTAATTGCCAAAGATAAAGATAAGGGGTCACACAGCGATGACGAAGAGGAGCCCCGGCAGCCGAACACTGGAGGATAGAAGAGGTTCCCCCCACAAGTGCGGACGGTGAACATGATATACGCAACCCACATCCCCAAGAGGGAGCGGAGGCGTGCGCTCAGGGACGTCTATGCGTTGGAGCCAGTCGCCCCAAAGTTCAACCCATGGTCCTCCTGCCCGATCACCTTCGATCGCAGGGACCACCCCACTAGTATCCGTCACGGCGGATTCGCCGCACTAATCTTAGACCCAATCATTGACGGATTTCACCTCACTCGAGTCCTTATGGATGGCGGCAGCAGCCTGAACCTACTTTACCAGGACAGAGTGCGCAAAATGGGTATAGAGCCCTCAAGGATCAAACCCACAAAAATGACCTTTAAAGGCGTCATTCCAGGTGTAGAGGCCCATTGCACAGGCTCAATTACACTGGTAGTGGTCTTTGGATCCCCGGATAACTTCCGAAGCGAAGAATTAATCTTCGATATAATCCCGTTCCGCAGTGGCTATCATGCACTGCTCGGGCGAACCGCATTTGCAAGATTCAATGCGGTACCGCATTATGCATACCTCAAGCTCAAGATGCCAGGACCCCGGGGGGTCATCACAGTTAACGGAAACATAGAACGATCTCTCCGCATGGAGGAGCACACTACGGCCCTCACAGCAGAAGTGCAAAGCAGACTCTCAAGGAAATCCACCAGTTCGGTGTTTCAAGACCCGGACACCTTCAAACGCGCTCAGAGTAATCGGCAACTAGACCGCCTGGCACGGTCTGAGCTCGTGTAGCAATGCGCCCCCCACCCCGGCCCAAGCCAAACGGCGAAATTCATGCCATGCGTACATAATTACACATTAAAAATACCATGGGCACAGGTGGGGAGGGGGGCACAACTACGGCACGCTCCAAAACGCGGCCTAAACCGCACTAGGGGCTTCCCGCTTTGTTATTTTTTCTTTTTCAGGACTTTAATCTCTGGAAACCTTGTCCGACAGCATGATTGCCGAACACATGATGCAGCAACCAAGAGAGGCAGAAAGCTATGTCACACCACGGAACTCCCAGGTGGATTACGATAACAAGTGAAATATTTGCTTTAATACTATTCCTCAGCTTGCCCTTGGAAGGGACATAGTCCTACTTTTTGCTTATCGCACTATCTGTATCATTCTGCTTTAACGCACCTCTTTGAATAAACAACGCATAACATTACGACTGAGGGAGACCTGGATTAGGGGGTCTCCAGACAGCCGGACTATCTCCATCGGCCAGACTGTTAGACTATGAAGATACAAGATTGAAGACTTCGTCTCGTGTCCGGATAGAACTCTACTTGGCGTGGAAGGCAAGCTAGGCAATATAGATATGGATATCTCCTCCTTTGTAACCGACCTTGTGTAACCCTAACCCTCTACAGTGTCTATATAAACCGGAGAGTTTTAGTTCGTAGGACAACATACAATCATACCATAGGCTAGCTTCTAGGGTTTAGCCTCTCTGATCTCGTAGTAGATCTACTCTTGTACTACCCATATCATCAATATTAATCAAGCAGGACATAGGGTTTTACCTCCATCAAGAGGGCCTGAACCTGGGTAAAACATTGTGTCCCCTGCCTCCTGTTACCATCCGGCCTAGACGCATAGTTCGGGACCCCCTACCCGAGATCCGCCGGTTTTGACACCGACATTGGTGCTTTCATTGAGAGTTCCTCTGTGTCGTCGCCGTTAGGCTTGATGGCTCCTACTATCATCGATAGCGATGCGGTCCAGGGTGAGACTTTTATCCCTGGACAGATCTTCGTGCTCGACGGCTTTGCACTACGGGCCAATTCGCTTGGCCATCTGGAGCAGATGGAAAGTTACGCCCCTGGCCACCAGGTCAGGTTTGGAAGCTTAAACTACACGGCCGATATCCGTGGAGATTTGATCTTCAATGGATTCGAGCCTCTGCCTTGTGCGCCACGTGGTCACAATGAGCATGACTTAGCTCTCCCATCGGACAGTGTTAAGGAGATCGCACTGGCAGCCGCTCCGCCCCTCAATTCGGAGCCAGTTGCGCCTTCCGCGGATGGGTGGATGGACCCCACCACGGAGGCCTTACCCTCAGCGGCGATCGAGCCGAACATCGACCTTGCCTTGGACGAGAACCGTGTTGTTAAACTGTCGGATCCTTTTCCGGCCACGGACTCCGAACCGCCTGCGCCCGTTCCTATCGAATCACATTGGGCGCTGATCATGGAGTGTACCTCCGCGGATATTTTCCAGCACCCGCCCTTTGGTGACATACTGAAGTCATTAAGGTCTCTCTCCTTGTCAGGAGAATCCTGGCCGAACTATGTTTCGTAGGACTAGGATGCGGACGACGAAGAAATTCGAGGCCCACCCACCACCCACTTGGTAGCCACTGTCGATGACTCAACCAACATGCTCGACTTCGACTCCGAATACATCAACGGTATGGACGACAATGCGGGAGGCGAAGAGGAACCACCGCCCACAGGGCGCTGGACGTCCACCTCAACATATGACGTATACATGGTGGACACACCAAAAGAAGACGACGACGAGGAACGGAAGGATGCAACAAAGGCTTGTCCCCTCGAGAACCAGTCAAAGCGGCGGGGTAAGCGCCGCCCCAAATCCCGCCTCGGCAGAAATAACGATCATACAGACCCAGCGTTGGAGCAGGGCGAACCACTGCCGGACCACGGCAATATGGAGAATCAAACCAACCAATTCTGTCAAAGATAATAGTCCGAATGACATAACGCCGGACAGGCACCCGGAGCAGCAGAATGCCTGTCAAAGGCTTGTTGCCACCGCGAGGATTCTGAAAAAGCAGAAGCAAAGGCTCAAGGCTGCGTAGGACACACTCCAAATCAGATGGAGTAAGGTACTCAACACAGCAGCGAAGTATGGTGGTAATCGCCCCACCAAGAGCTACCCGAAGTGGAAGTTGCTACTTGAATTCGATGAGGAGGCCCTAGATCCCCGCAACCAAAAATCAAAACGGCCACCTAGCCGGATAGACGACCTCACGGC
Source organism: Triticum dicoccoides (assembly GCF_002162155.2). NCBI lineage: Eukaryota > Viridiplantae > Streptophyta > Magnoliopsida > Poales > Poaceae > Triticum > Triticum dicoccoides. The sequence goes on from NC_041384.1 coordinate 82,282,829, forward strand.
CAACATGGAGCGGTAAACAACGCCACTCACAAGCCAATAAGCGATCCACACGAGGGCTCGCACCAATATCATACCATAGGCTAGCTTCTAGGGTTTAGCCTCTCTGATCTCGTGGTAGATCTACTCTTGTACTACACATATCATCAATATTAATCAAGCAGGACATAGGGTTTTACCTCCATCAAGAGGGCCCGAACCTGGGTAAAACATTGTGTCCCCTGCCTCATGTTACCATCCGGCCTAGACGCACAGTTCGGGACCCCCTACCCGAGATCCACCGGTTTTGACACCAACAATGACTATTATGGCATTATTGTTATATATATATGTTCATTAATGACGCCTTGCAACCGTACACTTTGGTACAGCCAACACACCAGGGGCTTAAGTACCCCACAATATGGTGTGAGAAGTCCGAACACTTTCACAAGTGCGGCACCCCGAACTTATAGCATTATATGCATCAGCTCCGAATCATGTCTTTGGTCAAATGTTGGGTTTTCCCGGCTCCGATGTTTTGGTACCTTATGTTTTGATATATCGGCTAAGGTAGAGCTAGGAGAACTACTGCGATTGTGCCCCGGTTCTGCTGGGCTAAGCACCTCAGTAGAGAAAGCTAAAAGTGACTGTCATGATAAGGCGAGAGACTGGTCGCTGTTCGGTGAGGTTTCGAGTCCCTAAAGACTTATGCCGCTTAGAGCGAGGAGTCGGTCCTGTCTGGCTTAAAGGCATGTATCGCACCCCGAATTCGGTTTTCCGAATACCAGGGGCTTTGCCGAAATTTAAAATTATAGAATTCTATGGCTAAGTGAGAGTGATAAAGCATTATTAGTCTGGTTGCCTTGTTCGTTGTGTTGAGCACCTCCCTCGAAGGACCCAAACATGGGAACAAGAGTGCTCAGATTTATCCCGAACACCACAGCACTCGCGGCATGGGGGCAGAAGCCGAGGACTAGCCATCTCTTAGATTGGATAAACAGCCAAACAGAAGGTAATATTTTAAATTCAAACAAGTGTTGCATAGCGCATATGAAACAAGTTTTCATCATACAAGATCACACGACCAAGTTTACTCAAATATTACATCCTTTGAACATTCGTCCGCTACAAGACGGGCACCCTTCAGGACACCCTCATAATAAATTTCGGGGGTGCGATGCTCCTTGCCCTGCGGCGGTCCCTCCTTGATCAGCTTCACGGCGTCTAGCTTGGCCCATTGCACCTTCACACGGGCGAACACCCGGCGTGCACCTTCGATGTAGACAGACCGCTTGACGACCTCCAGCCGTGGGTAGGCGTCCACAAGCCGCCTCACCAGGCCGAAGTAGCTGCTCGGAAGGGTGTTGCCAGGCCACAATCGGACTATAAAGCCCTTCATGGCCTGTTCGGCCGCTTTGTGTAGCTCGACCAGCTGGTCGCTCATAGGCACCGGGTGTTCGATCCCAGTATACTGAGACCAGAACAACTTCTTCGTTGAGCTTCCCTCCTCGTCCTGGTAAAACTGTGCAGCATCCAACACGCTGCGGGGCAAATCTGCGAATGCTCCTGGAGAGCTCCGGATTCGGGTAAGTAATAGGTAATTTACTTTCACATGCTTGCTTTGCATATAGAATGCCTTACCCGCCGCTATTTTCTTCATCGCGTCAATCTCCTAGAGGGCCTTTTGGGCTTCGGCCTTGGCACTTTTCACGCTCTCGAGGGCCGCGGCAAGCTCAGACTCTCGCGTCTTCGAGTCAAGCTCCAACGCCTCGTGCTTCATCACGAGCTTGGAGCTCTTGCTGCACCTCGCCCACCCGAGCCTCTTGCCTTTCCCGCTCGGTGCGCTCCTTGGCCGCTTTAACTTCGGCCTCGGATAGCGCTTTCCTTAAGGTCGCCACTTCGGTCGTCGACCCTGGCAAATTCATGATGTTCCTGTCATTTTGCAATCGCATTCTTTTTATACATATCCATAAACTGGGTATTACTTACCTTTGTTCTCCTCGAGCTGCCTCTTGGCAAGGCCGAGCTCGTCCTTGGACACTTCAAGGTCCTGCTTCAGTGCGTCGACCTCCGCAGTCAGTGCGGCAGATGCTAGCAGCGGAGCCTGCATATGCATATTGACATATTTATATTAGACTCCTCCAATGTTGTTTGATCCTCTGTTCGGCTTTTCTTTGTGAACACCGAACAGAGCATCAGGGGCTACTGTGTATGCGGTAATATTTTTCCTATATTTTAAACAGTTACCTCAAAGCCTGTTAGAAGGCTAGCACAGGCTTCGGTCAATCCGCTCTTGGCGGACTGAACCTTCTAGACCACCACACTCATAATAGTACAGTGCTCCTCATCGATGGAAGCGCTGCGAAGCGCTCCCAGCAGATTGTCTGGAGCCTCTGGATGGACAGAGGTCACCGACACAGGTGTCTCGCCCCTCTTGGAAGGAAGCCGCCTGCCCGAACCCAGAACCACTGGAGGTTCCGGCGCGGTGTTTGGCTGAAGGCCGAACTCGGAGCCCTCACGGGCCTTGTCCCCTCTGCTCCCGGAGTCCGGAAGGTCGCCTTGAGGCGCCTCCGGGACTGTCTTCTCTCGACCCGGTGCCTCTTGAGACAGCACCTCGGCGTCGTCCACAGGGCAAGGGGAGGTCGCGGTCGGAAGCGGATTGCTATCCATATCCGACGAGCCCAGGGAGCCGTCCGACGATACATCGATGCGGGCTCGTGGCGGCCTGCATAATCATATTCGGTGTTAGGGAAAGCAATGCGACAAAGGAATGCTATGAGTTAGTCTGGTATCCAAATACTTACGACCTCCTCAGGGGCTTGGCCCTGGGCAACCACTCGTCTTCGCCTTCGACGGCGGCGGTGGAACTGTCCGGAAGGAGAGTCCTTCCCTTCTTGGACCCTTCGCCCCCCCCCCCCAGTTGGGGCGGCCTTCCTTTTCTTGTCTCCCCCGCCTGGAGGGGGAGCATCTTCTTCTTCCTCCTTGTCTTCGGGGGAGGAGTGTGCCGTAGAGTCATCAGATGGTGAGTCTGATGACGCCTGGCGTCGGGAACTCTTTCGAGTTCCCTTGGCCTTGTTGGTCTTCTCCGGCACCTTGTAAGGAGCCGGAGTCAGCATCTCCATCAGGAGAGCGCCCGCAGTGTCTTCGGGCAAAGGGGACGGACAGTTAATCTGCCCCGACGTCTCCACCCAGTCCTGTCAAAGGCATGGAGATCAGACCCTGCACATGATTAAGCTAGGGGAAATAAATATCCTACGGGACGTATTGAACTCACCGAACGCACTAGGCGCTTTGCGCTTAGCCCGCGGTCCTCGGCGAGAGGAGGGACCTCGGCGCCCTTGAACAACACCTTCCAGACGTCCTTGTGCATCGTATCGAAGAGCTCGCTCAGAGTCTGGTGCTGGGCCGGGTCAAACTCCCACAAGTTAAAATCCCGTTGTTGACACGGGAGGATCCGGTGGATGAGCATGACCTGGACTATGTTGACAAGCTTGAGCTTCTTGCTTACCATACTCCGGATACATTTCTGGAGTCCATCCAGCTCCACCGATGAACCCCACGACAAGCCCTTCTCTTTCCAGGAAGTGAGCCGTGTAGGGAATCCGGATCGAAACTCGGGGGGCCGCCGTCCATTTGGCGTCGCGCAGCTCGGTGATGTAGAACCACGCCGATTTCCACCCCTTTATGGTCTCCACAAAGGAGCCTTCAAGCCATATAACATTGGGCATCTTGCCCACCATGGCTCCGCCGCATTCTGCTTGTTGGCCTCCCACCACCTTCGGCTTGATATTGAAAGTCTTTAACCACAGGCCGAAGTGGGGCCGGATGCGGAGGAAAGCCTCACACACGACGATGAACACCGAAATGTTGAGGATGAAGTTCGGGGCCAGATCATGAAAGTCTAGCCCGTAGTAGAACATGAGACCACATACGAGTGGATGGAGGGGAAACCCCAGTCCGCGGAGGAAGTGGTGGAGGAAAAATACCCCCTTGTGAGGTTCCGGGGTAGGGACGATCTGCCCCGCAGTGGGCAGCCGATGTGCGATATTCGCGGCTAAGTATCTGGCTCTGTGCAGCTTCTTGATATGTCCCTCCATAACGGAGGAAGCCATCCATTTGCCTCCCGCTCCGGACATGTTTGGAGAAGGTTGAGGGAAAGGATGTGGACTTGGGTGTTGGAGCTCGAGTGTGCAAAAATGGATGAGCAAGGGAGGAAGAAGGCGTGGATGAAAAGGTGAATCCTTATCCCTTTATATGGGCGGACGAAACTATGCGTCCCCACTAGCCTAGTAAAACTCGCTTATCCCCCAAGCACCGTAATCGATGGCGCGGTTGGGTTACCCACGCCCGTATTTATGAGAATCCCGTGATAAGGGGACACGATCTCTGCTTTGACAAGACGTGTCAAAAAACTGCCGCGCGTTATGTGCGGGGCTAGTCAAAGGAAACGGTTCAAATAATCACCGGGCCATGACATAATGTCATGTTGCCAAAACAAGTCAGCAAATTAGATTTGTGGAAATATTATTCTCTCTACGGTGGAATGTGGAACTTATTTTGCAAGGTTGGACACTATCCTTGTATTCAAATTCTTCCGTGGTGTATTCGGAGGAGGAACCCGCCTTGCAATGCCGAAGACAATACTGCGCGCCAGACTCATCATCACTGAAAGCCTAGTTCAGGGGCTACTGAGGGAGTCCTGGATTAGGGGGTCTCCGGACAGCCGGACTATATCCTTTGGCCGGACTGCTGGACTATGAAGATACAAGATTGAAGACTTCGTCCCGTGTCCGGATGGGACTCTCCTTGGCGTGGAAGGCAAGCTAGGAAATACGGATATGTATATCTCCTCCTTTGTAACCGACCTTGTGTAACCCTAGCCCTCTCCGGTGTCTATATAAACCGGAGGGTTTTAGTCTGTAGGACACAACAATAACATACAATCATACCATAGGCTAGCTTCTAGGGTTTAGCCTCTCTGATCTCGTGGTAGATCTACTCTTCTACTACCCATATCATCAATATTAATCAAGCAGGACGTAGGGTTTTACCTCCATCAAGAGGGCCCGAACCTGCGTAAAACTCCGTGTCCCCTGCCTCCTGTTACCATCCGCCTAGACGCACAGTTCAGGACCCCCTACCCGAGATCCGCCGGTTTTGACACCGACACTTACCTTAATTAAAATGAATCAACCGAGTGTGTAGTCGTGATGGTCTCTTTTTGGCGGAGTGCGGGAAGAGAACACGGTCTTGTGTTATGCTTGAATGTAAGTAGCTTCAGGATCACTTCTTGATCATTATTAGCTTCTCGACCGTGCTTTGCTTCTCTTCTCACTCTCTTTTGTGTAAGTTAGCCACCATATATGCTAGTGCTTGCTGCACCTCCACCTCACTACCCCTTTCTTACCTTAAGCTTAAATAGTCTTGATCGCGAGGGTGTGAGATTGCTGAGTCCCCGTGACTCACAGATACTTCCAAACAGATGCAGGTGCCGATGATGCCAGTGCAGGGGACGCTACCAAACTCAAGTGGGAGTTCGACGAGGATTCGGGCCGTTACTATGTTTCTTTTCTGGATGATCAGTAGAGGAGCCCAGTTGGGGCGATCGGGGATCTAGCATTTGGGGTGTTCTTTATTTTGGTTCCGTAGTCGGACCTTGTTTGTATTCTGGATGATGTATGATATATTTATGTATTGTGTGAAGTGGCGATTGTAAGCCGACTCTTTATCCCTTTCTTGTTCAGTACATGGGATGTATAAAGATTACCCCTCTTGTGACATGCCTACCATGCGGTTATGCCTCTAAGTTGTGCCCCGACACATGGGAGATATAGCCGCATCGTGGGTGTTACACAACTCCTGTCCGTCGAGACGTTCGACAACCTTCAAGTGCCATACGATCAGCTTCAGCCTACCAAGCCTTTCTCAGGAGTGACCGACGGCTCCACCACGCCGAGAGGTCAGGTCCGCCTCCCGGTCACCTTTGGAGAATGCAACAACTACTGCACCGAGCTCATCGACTTAGACGTTGCCCACATTCGTCTGCTGTACAATGCCATCCTTGGGTATCCAGCCCTGGCCAAGTTCATGGCAGTGACGCACCACGGCTACTACTTCCTCAAGATGCCAGGGAGCGGCAGGATCATCATAGTTCCCCGCGTAGAAAGAGATGCGGTGTGCTCCCTCGAGTGTGCCTTCCAAGCAGCGTCAATCGAAAACCCCGGCAACAATGCAGCTCGGTACCCTCCTGAGGTCGTCCCCAAGAAGAATAAGCAGCTACTCCGTGCCAGACCTCGGGAGGGCAGTGCCGCAAGTGGTACCTCGTTAGGATCAGCGCCCGCACCTAGGGCGCCTCCCTTTGTTGCATAGGAAGGCGCGCCCGGTGCCCTCCTCAGGCAGGGCTCGGGGGCTCTCTTTTGGAGGGCCTCAGACCTTGCCAGCGTCACAAGGGAGGCGCTCGGGCACCACTTGGAGGCGTGTTTCACAGCACGTCTCCCACAGGAAGACACTGGGCAAGGAGCGTCCGGCGCTCGCCGCTCAGGAGTTCATCACCAAGGTATCTTAGGAGCTTCAGGAAGCAAGAGCAATACGCGGCGACCGCCGCCCACCTGGCGCTGCTCCCCACCCAGGCGAGGGTGGTGAGCTGCGTGTCTGCATCGACATACCAGGGCTCAACCGAGCCGCATCTCAGGAGCACTTCTGGCCTTCGCGTGTTGGGTGCTGTGAAGGTCCACCTCACAGCTATGTTCACATGTCGTTCGGCCTACCGAGCGTGGCTGCTGCCTTCCAGTGCAACATGCGGAGCATCATGGCGGGTCAGGAGGCTAGGCACCACACAGTCCTGGCAGACATGGCGACGGTCCTCAAGGAACCGCCTGGACCCCCAGAGCCTCCCGAGGCTTAGGGCCCTAGTGGCTCGTGAGGAGCAACCCCTTCGTCCGTACCTTCAGCTGCCTCAACACCCCTTCATCAACGAAACCAGGTGACATTTTCCAAGTTTATTTAGCTGGGAGCACCCAGGGGGCTGCATTATTCCCATGCCGCGTGGGTTCGTCCCTATGGCATGTATCCCTTCTTTTTTATGTCTTTAGCTTACCTTGCTGGGGGCGCCCCTCAGGCTGCATCATCCCCAAGCCACTCGGACCGGACCCAGTGGCGCATATCATTCATGCATTTACCTGATATAGTTTGCCTTCCATGCTTAATCTATCTATGACTATCACTTGCTTGATTGTCGCCCGCTGCGGGAGCCGTGCGTCGGTCGTCTTTCTTCAGGACCCTTCGTGTGAGAGGGTTAGGCACGGAGTCTGTGCTCGGGTCCGTCCCTACAGCATCGATAAATCCAACGGCTGAGCTCTGTCTGGCAGGCCGTCCCCGTTCACGTCACCTCCTAGGGCCATTGGTGCTTGGCTTTCTCACGCGATAACCTCAGGAGATTCGTTCGGCGCAGGTTGTCTGACCACCTCGCAGGACCAACACAGTGAACAAGAATCAAGACCAGGTGCAACCCGCCTGGAGGTAGGGCCTCATGAGTCCCGCGCTGGCTCACGAGTGCCCAGACACACCTCGTCTAGCCCTGCCGTGCAAGCCACGTGTCAGGGCAGGGCTGTACACGCCCTGGGGGCTCTCCACAGTAGGGAGTCCCCTCCCACGTACTAGTGGAAGCACCATGCTCCGTGCTAGCAGTCGACACTACCGAGGAGCGGCTATGCCCGTGCAAGTGCGGAAGCGCCATGGTCTTTCCTGGTGATAAACAATTGAGGGCGGCCTCACGGCCGCATCAACCTCAGGGAGCTTCCGGGATCGGTGTCTGGCGCCTGCCCTCGGGAGAACCGCGTGAGGGGGCTGGGCACGGGGCTGCGCTCGGGTCACGCCCAAGTGTACGCCACCCTGCCAGGTCCCTCAGACCTGGTCTTCGCGCGCCCTCCCAAGCGGAGCTAAGGTATGAAGGTCGTTTGAACGTCAAGGGGGACTCCTGAGCATCGTGACTCAGGAGCCTAACTGATCACGTAGCCCCTCACTCCTTAGCCCGTCCTGGTGATCCGGTCGGACCAATGGCGGTTGAGGTATGCGCGGGGTTGGGCCCCACCGACGTAGAACACAAGATCCACCACTACATCTCCTTTCCACAAGCTATTTGCGCGTCCAGGGGGGCTCCTGAGCATCGCGACTCAGGAGCCTAAATGACCACGTAGCCCCTCACTTGTTGGACCTTCCTGATGATCCGGTCGGCCCAACGGCGGCTGAGGTATGCGCGGGGTCGGGCTCTGCCGACGTAGAACGTAAAGCAAATGGGAAGGAAATCGCAAAATCTCAAAGAAAATATTACGAGACATATTGTTTTCTGAATATCAAACACAAGTTTAAACGCCTCCACGAGGCACGCTACATGATGTAGGAGTTTCAACACAAAAGGAGCCACAATCCAGTCATCCCTCGATACCGTTGGCACCTGCAAGAGGCACCCCCTCCTGGGTGGCGTCGCCTTCACCTGCACCACCGGTCGAGGGCGCGGGGGCAAAGGCGTCGAACTTCTCCAGCAGGTCTTCCACCTGACCTTTCATGGCTGCGGTGGCGGCTGCGCAGTGTTCATCAGCCACGGGCTCCAGCAGCTCGTCAAGGCGGGTGGCAGGATCGCGAAGATGGAGGTGGCTGAAGACGCGCGTCAGCGCGGCTGAAGAAAGGACGCGAGCCTCTTCCTCTGCCATGGGGCCAATGTCGCGCATGAGTTCCTCAAGCGCCTCGACCAAGTAGGGAAGCAACTGGGTGGGGCCGTCCTCATTAGTGACCAACGGCTTCTCCAAGCCCTTCTCATAGAGTGACTTCAGGGCCTCGCGAGACCTCTTCTCCAGAAGCGTGAAGGCCGCGCGGTCCTCGGCCAGAACCTTTGTCTTGGCGTCGAGTTCGGCCTTCTCATCCTGCACCTTTTGCTCCAGCTCCTCTAGTTGGGCGCGCTCAGCGGCCTGCGCCTGCGCCAGCTGCTCCAGCTCGGCATCACGACCCTTGACGGCGTCCTCCCGGGCCTTCATCTTCTCTTCCTCCACCTTACGGCCATGGGCATCTTCAGCACGCTCGTCACGCAGGACGTTCAGCTCGGCCTCCAGCACCCGGCAGTGACCTTGGGTGGCCTCGTCGTCCTTCAGTGCCGCCTCACGAGCAACTGATGCCTAAGCTGCGGTCACTTCTCCCCCTTAGAGTCGTCGCGACCTGGCTCAGTGCCGCCCGAATGGACACATCAGAATGGAGCCAACCAGAGACCAGCTCCATGCGACCAGCTGCCAAGAGGGGTTCGGTGCTCTGAAGATCTTCTCGCAGACGGGCCATCTCAGAAAGGGTCCACTCTAGGACGTCAGGAGAAGTGAGGAACCTGGGGTTAGCAACATGGAAGAAGAAGGAGGAAGAGGCATCGTCGTCACCATGGCATGGGAGGCAGGAAGCTCCTGAGCCTCTTGGACCTCAGCACCCGAGCCGGACTCTGGCACCTCCCGAGTCAGCGGGGCCTCGGGGGCTGACTTCTCCTAAGGATGCTCCACCAAGCCTCGCGAGGATGATCGGGCTGGAGATGCACGAGCAATGTCCCCACCTCTGCTCATGGAGAGGGGCGCGGCCGCAGGAGGCGACCTAGGCACAAGCAGCACCACCTCGCCCTCCCTTCTCCTCTTCGCCGCAGGCGTCGGCCTAGTTACGCAACAAGGAAGAAGAGTCAGAAACAAGCATCAGCAGCAAGAACAAGGCAAGGCGGGAACACTTACTGATCCGCCGCGACATAGTCCCTCCGCTTCGGGAGCTTGAAGCCGGAGAGCTTCGCGACCCGAGGCGCGGGCGCGCCAGCTCCGGGAGCAGAAGCAGGAGCAGCAGCTGGGCCGGAAGCGGCTCCAGGCGACACCAGAGTAGAGGCAGCATCTTGAGAGATCAGCGCCAATCGGTCCCTCGTCAGGATCAACAGCGGCTCTCCCTTCTCCTGGTGGACGTCAGCCTCATCATCGTCAGGAAGGGTGCGGAGGATGTCACCTTTGCTCAAGGGGCAGGTCTCCCCCATCCCTTCGGGGGTCACCTCCGAGTATTCCTCCTCCTCTTCCTCCCCGCGGGACTCACCAGAAAGATAGCTCCACCGGCGTCGGTGCCGCAGGGGCCCCGGTGGGCGCCGACGGCACCGGCCCGTGCCCGTCGAAGGTCGGCCTGGCGGCCACGACCAGCGCCATGTCCTTGCGGCGGAACAAGGGAGTGAAGGCATTCGGCGGGTACTCCTGGTTGTCCCCGACCAGGAGGTGGAGAGCCACAGCTAGCTCATCATCGGACAAGGCTTTCGGGCTCAGGCGAACCTTCTCCTCTTCCTTCCCAAGCTCCCACAAGGGGCGCGTACGTGCCTGAAGCGGGGCTACGCGCAGCATCAGGAATTCCCTCAGGAGCATGGCCCCTGTCACCTTTGCCGCCTTCGCGTTGCCCAGCTTCAGGTCGGCGTTCATCTGCTCCAGCACCAACGCTGCCCTCTCATCAGTGAGCTTCGCTCAAGACCACCCCTTGTCGGACTGGGGCGTCTCCGTCGGCAGCATCAAGCGTGGGTGGACGCAATTGGCGTCCATCATGGCCCACTTGCTCCGAAAGCCGTCGGCCTTCTTCCTAGTCTTCGAGATTGAGTTGGCCTTGACGGCCATGATGAAATTGACACACCCGGAGGTATGACCATCGTTGATGCAGAGGAAGCAGAAGTGGCGCAGCAGAGCTATGGACGGCATCACGCCGAGGTACGCCTCGCAGTAGTAGGCGAAGATCGACAAGAGAAGGATAGAGTTGGGATGAAGATGCAGCGCCTGCAGCCCGTAGTGGTCAAGCACCTCGTAAAAGAAGTCAGAGAAGGGGGAACCAGCCCTGCGGAGATGCTGCTCGTAAAGAAGGGGAATAAGTTGCTTCCCTCGGGCTCCGGCACGTCGGAGCCGGCCCGGAGCCCAGTATTCCCCTTCTCGTTGCTTTCCCCCGCCTTCAACAAGCGCGCGGCGGTGAGGTTCTTCTCCAAGACGTTGGGCGCGTCGAGGGATGGCTCGTACCAAGCTGGCGACGAGGCGGGCTTGACCCTTTGGGGAACCATTGGTCACTGATGCGGGAAAGGATGGGAGTAGATCTGGAGATTTCAGAAGCAGGGAGCAACAAAGGGGATCGGGAGCAAGGCAAAAGGAAGCAATGAAGGCAAGCGTTGTCTACACCGGCCTTTTGACAGTAGGGCAGTTGCCGAGACAACATGGGGAAGCAGAGACGCCCACGTCCAATCAACTGCCACGCGTCGACCAAGGCCGCGTGCTATTGGGGCTCGTGGCGCTCCGCACTTGCCCTTTGGCTTCGCCTCGAAGTCAAGCCCGAGCGCGCCTTGGGCCCGGGGGCTACTGTCGGTGTTCTGGGAACGGGGTTCCCCAGACTTGCCTGCATGCGGCCCATGGTGTGGCACTGCAAGTGGGCCCATACGGCCCATCTTCATCAACAAGCATTCAAGATCCTCGTGAGGGGCCAAGCCTCGCGAGGCGGGCGACACAAGACCTCCTCAGGAGTGGCCTCACCAGGATGGCTCGCGAGGGGCGGAGAGATCAAGGCCAGGCAAACCTCACGAGGTTCCAGTGACGTGAGCCATGACAATCGAGACCAGGCGGGTTCCAACACTCACAGTGTCCTTGTTTCCTCTTTGGTGCTAAGGAGGCAAGCGCAGACGAAGAGTACCGAGGCGTCAAGCAAAGGTTTCCATATCGGTGCAACGAGACCAAGACCAGCAGGACGGCAGGACGGAGGTCACCGTGGAGCCCAAGAAGGCGTCACCACCAGAGCCTTTGGCAGGCGAAGACTGCTTTTGTCAGGATAACTTTTACTAGCTGACCCCTTTCAAATTGGCCGTTGTTGGCTCCCTTCCCGCTCAATATTTGGGGAAAGGACCAGGGCCTCTATAAATCAAATTAGCCACCACAGTAGAGGGGGGAGAACGAGAGCCATCTCAACTTGGACTAGATCCAACCCATCCTCACATCCACCAAGCACAAGAACACCTCGCCTCAGGAGGCTGTTCTTCCCCTTGTACTGTTCATCATCAGCCCAAGAGGCAATCCACCACACCACACTGGAGTAGGGTATTACACCACAACAGTGGCCTAAACCAGTATAAATATTGTGTCTCTTGTGTTGCGAGTTCGTCGAGCTAGCCTTTGAGATCGTGGCGAGGTTGTGGGCGTGATCAGTGAGGGAGAGATCTTCACGCGCACCCCTGTGTTCGAACCTTAAGGGTTTTGCCGGAACCCGAAATCCGACAACCACCACGTGGACGGGACAGACCGGCCACTTACGCCGAACACCAGCCCGGGCCACCCCACCGTCGAGGCAGGGAGGTAGCGGCCCCGGGCTATACCTATGACCTACGAAAGGACCTGGACAATAGATTCGGTCAGACAATATCAATCTACATTAGGCCTGGCGCGACAGGCACAACCACACCCGGACCGAAAACCGCATTCGGACTTCATCCGAACTGCGTCGCGACATCCCCCGATACAGAGGCGCCGCACACCCCTTATGCTTTTACCGATGAGGTGATGGAGCACCAATTCCTTGAAGGGTTTAAACCCGTGAACATTGAATCATACGATGGTACTGCAGATCCTGCAGTACGAATCGAGGATTTTCTTCTCCATATTCACATGGCCCGTGGTGATGATCTCCATGCCATCAAATACCTCTCGTTAAAATTAAAGGGACCAGCACGGCACTGGTTAAACAGCCTCCCAGGAAACTGTGTTGGCAGCTGGGAAGACTTGGAGGATGCCTTTAGAGACAACTTCCAAGGAACCTATGTTCGGCCTCTAGACGCCGATGACCTTAGTCACATAGTCCAGCAACCCGGAGAATCAGCCCGGAAGCTATGGACTTGATTAAAAAGAACCAAATTGTGGATTGTCCGGACGCCGAAGCCATCACGGCCTTTAAACACAGCGTCCGAGATGAGTGGCTCACCCGACACCTCGGCCAAGAAAACCCGAAGTCCATGGCAGCCCTTACCGCAGTTATGACACGCTTTTGCGTGGGAGAGGATAGCTGGCTAGCTCGCAGAAGCAAGAGCACCAGCGACCCTGGCACCTCCAAAGCTAGGGATGGCAATGGCAAGCCACGATGCAACAGACACAAGTGTCGAAGCAATAACAAAGATACCGAAGACACGACAGTTAACGCTGGATTCAGTGGCTCTAAACTCGGTCGGCGGAAGAGGCCATTCAAAGGAAACAAGGATGGTCCGTCTAGTTTGGGCAGAATACTCGATCGGCCCTGCCAGATTCATGGCACGCCTGATAAGTATGCTAATCATACCAACAGGAATTGTTGGGTCTTTAAACAGGCCGGGAAGCTAAACACCGAACATAAGGGGAAGGGGCCGCCCAGCGAGGACGATGATGAATAGCCTCGCCCACCGAACATGGGGGGCAGAAGAAATTTCCCCCCGAGGTAAAACCAGTGAATATGATATACGCTACACATATTACCAAAAGGGAGCGCAAGCGCGCACTAAGGGACGTCTATGCCATAGAGCGAGTCGCACCAAAATTCAACCCATGGTCAGCCTATCCAATCACTTTCGATCGCAGAGACCATCCGACCAGTATCTGTCATGGAGGTTCGGCAGCATTGGTCCTCGATCCAATCATCGGCGGTTTCCATCTCACGCGAGTCCATATGGATGGCGGTAGCAGCCTTAACCTACTTTATCAGGACACTGTCTACAAAATGGGCTTCAATTCATCAAGAATCAAGCCCAAGAAAACCACCGTTAAAGGAGTAATACCTAGTGTTGAAGCCCGCTGCACAGGCTCAGTAACACTAGAAGTGGTCTTCGGTTGGCCGGACAGCTTTCGAAGCGAAGAGTTGGTCTTCGACGTCTTCCCTTTCCGCAGCGGTTAACACGCACTGCCTGGATGGACCGTCTTCGCCCACTTCAACATGGTCCCACATTATGCTTACCTAAAGCTCAAAATGCCTGGAACTCGCGGCGTTATTACAGTCAATGGGAACATGGAGCGCTTCCTCCGTACTGAGGAGCATACCGCGGCTCTCGCAGCTAAAGCACAGGGTGCTCTTGTCAAACCGAACATTACCCCGGCAGTCAAGCCCCCAGACACTATCAAACGAGTGCGATCTACCCCACAGAATGACAGCCCGGCTCGTCCAGAGCTAGATTAGCAATCCAGCCTCCGCCACAACCCCAACTGGATGGCGGCATATGTACCATGCGTACATAACTACCGCACTAAAGATACCATGGGCACGGATGGAGGCATGCGGAAAACACGGTCCACGGCACGGCTTGACCCTATCCAGACCTTTATATTCTTCCATCTTTTTCTTCTTGTTTTCTCTTTTTCAGGTTATTTACAACCTACACCACTCTTCGATGGTACTTAGGGTCCTTTTCTAGGCCCATATATACACTCGGTTGTCGATCCTCTCAAAGGACCATATACTACAGGGAAAAGCGGCACGGACGTGCAGCAGAGTGTCCAAAAGATCTTCAAGGTCATCCTTTCAAATTTAGACCTGTATATAGCTTTCCCTTGTTCTCGGCATATGAAATGGCCCTGATGCTTATAGCATCCTCTGTAATACATTTTGGCGTACCAATCAGACTATAATGGAAACAGTTTACGCCCAACCTTGTTCGATATTAGCTTATTTCTTAATCTATTTTCCCACTTTTTGTGTGAATTGGCATATACACCTTGGTATGACTTAAATCGCCAAGGGCTCTATTTCAAGCCATATATATATTCTCAACAATAGAAAGTCCAAACACTCTCGGGGTATACTTTGGCGTCCCGAATACTGCATTCTATGCATCAGCTCCGAATCATGTCTTTGGTCAATAGTTGGGTTGCCCGGCTCCTGTGCTTGCTACCTTACGTTCTATTTTTCAGCTAAGGTAGTAAAGGGAGAACTACTGCGATTGTGTTTCCGGCTGGCCCGGTCAAACACCTTAGTAGAGAAAGCCGAAAACTAACTGTCGTGATGCGGCGAGAGCTGGTCAGCAATTTGGTGACTTACTAAATCTCTAGCGATTTCTTCCGTATTACATGAAGGACTGGCTTTTTCCAGTCAAGCATTTAAACGGCATCTAAGTTCGATAGCCGCATACGCACCAGGGGCTACCCTACAGTCCCATTATCAAACTCCTATGGCTAAGTGAGAATGATAAAACTGTATAGTTCGATTGCCTAGTTCACCGCGTTGCCACCTCCTTTACAGACCAAGACGTTGGGTCAAGTGTGGTCACACACTATTATGAACACCCCCGTAGCATCTACGTGGGGGCTGAAGCCGACAATTGGTAATTTCTCAAGAATTCAAAACGGCCGCACAGGGGGAATAACACTTTATGATAAATGCATACAATATATTACAAGGCCTTGGTTTATATTACAAAGCTTTGGTTCCTACAATATCTGGGCAGTTCGGACACATTCACTCAAACATGATGTCCTTTAAGCACTGGCCCTGTATCAGGCGAGCACCTTCCAAGACGTCCTCAAAGTAACGCTCTGGCGTATGGTGGTCCTCGCCCCCGAGCGGACCCTCGACAGCCACGATGGCGTCCTTCATTTTGGCCCAGTGCATCTTGACATGGGCAAAGGCCATCCGCGTGCCTTCTATACACGCCGAGCGCTTCACGGCCTCTACTCGGGGCAAGGCGTCGCCAAGCCGCTTGACCAAACCAAAGTAGCTACTCGGAATAGGTCCGGCTGGCCATAGCCAGACTATGATGTCCCTCATGGACAAACCGGACATCCTATGCAGCTCTGCCAGCTACATCATCTGATTATTCAGCAGCGCTGGATGCTCTGGTGCCAAGTACTGTGACCAGAAAAGCTTCTCCGTCGCGTTCCCTTCTTGGGCCCAGAAATACTCGGCGGTGTCGGCAGCACTCCTTGGGATATCCGCAAAAGCGTCTGGAGCACTCCACAGTCGGTTTAGTGGAGCATATCTCCGACCGCCGAATATACTCTGTAAAAGAAAAGGCTTACCAGCTGTTATCTGTCCATCTTGCTTGATCTCCTCGCGAGCCTCCTGGGACTCGGACCGAGCCTCCTTCGCAGCTTGAAGAGCCTTGGTGAGTTTGGCCGCTTGGGCCATGTTGCTCTCCTCCAAGGACTCACACTTGGTGGTGGCTTCCTGGAGCGCCTATTCTACTTCGGTCACCCTCGCCTCATACTGAAGGTGGGCGACCTTTTCGGCCTCTACATCCGCAGCCGCTTTCTCTGCGGCTACTTTGCTTGCCCTCGCCTCCTCCTTGGCTTTGGCAAGGGCATTCTTGAGGGCCTCGACCTCGGTCGCGTTGCCTACAACCATTTACATAGCAGCGCATGAGCTTAAACTCTGAGCTTGCATTATAATTTAGGCTTGTAAAGGGGTCTCTTTAAAAAACAAAAAGCATACCCTAGGCCTCATCGAACTGCTTGTTGATACGGTCGATCTCATCGTCAGCCAACTTTAGTTTCCGCTGGAGTTCGGATACTTTAGCATCCTTAGCTGAAGCCACCAATAGTGAAGCCAGTTTATCAAAACAGATGAACGCGTTATCTCCAGCGACTATTTGATCCTCTATCCGGCTCTTTTTTCCAAAGACCCAAATAGAGTCTTAGGGGCTACTATCTATATACAGGCATATCCTTCCAATACGAAAAGCGGCTAAAGCATGTCATATCACTTACCTCAAAACCTGTTAACAGGCTACTGAAAGCTTCGTTCAGACCGCCTTTAGTGGACTGAACCTTCTCAACCACCGCTCCCATCAGGATACGGTTCTCTTCCACGATGGAAGCATGTTGAAGTGCTTCCCTCAATATATCTGGTGCCTCCGGATTGAAAGAGGTCGCTGGTGGAGTCGACACTCCCCCTTCCCTTGAAGGGTGCTGCTCGCTCGATTTCGAAGCCACGTGGGTCTCCGGTGTGGTATTCGGCTGGGGGCCGGACTGATCCAGGCCCCCATTGTCAGTTTCCATGGGGGTAGTATCCCCCATGTTTTCGGCAGCCGAGGCATCACCCTCTAGCATCGCTTCAGAGGCCTTCCGCACCTCCCCCTGGCCTGGAGAAGTCCTTTGGGACAACACCTTGGTGTCATCCGCGGCTCGTGGCGGAGAGGCTCACGGAGGCGTTTCGCTCTCCATCATCTTCGGTGCCAATGAGTTTCCCGAAGATGAGGATTGTTGGGGGAGATCACGGGCCAGACTGAAAATACGTAAATAAATTATTATCCTACGATCTGTAAGAAGGCCAGATGTATGTATAGCATCTTCAAATACTTACGATTCGGTCGGGAGCTTCGGCCTGAGGCGCCGCTCAGGGATGACTTCAGTGTCCGAATCTGAGTCATCCGAAAGGGAAATCTTCCCCTTCTTAGGCGCCTCCGCTTCTAGGTCTGTGGACGCCGCCCTTTCATCCCTCCCTTGAGGGGAGAATTTCTCTCCTCCTCTTCATCTTCATCTTCGTCTTCCTCGTGGAAGGAGAGAACCTCGGTGTCTTCGGACACGATGTCCGAAGTACCTTTATGGCGGAGTCCACTTCTGGCCTCCTTGCCCTTCTTCTTGGCCTTCTTCTCCGGCGCCTGGTAAGGCACCGGAACCAGCACCTTCGTTAGTAGAGGGATAGCTGGGTCTTCGGGCAGCAAAGCCGGACACTTGATCCGCTCCGCTTTCTTCGTCTAGACCTGAAGGAGAAAAGGAAGACTTAGCATACTCCTCAAATCTACTAATAGAGGTTATGTTTGGAAACCTGAAAAGTTACTGGAGTGGCCAGGTGAGCGCAGTCGAGGCCGAGGTCTTCGATCGTTCCCGGCAATGACTTCTGGGCCTTGAAAACCAGCTTCCAGATTTCTTCGTGCTTCGTGCCGAAGAACTGCTGCAGGGTCTGGGGGCCGGCCGGATTGAATTCCCACATATGGAGAGTCCGGCGCTGGAAGTGGAGAATCCGGTGAAAAAGCATCACCTGGATCACATCAGCGAGGCTGGTCTTCTTCTATATCATGCCCTTGATGCGCTTCTGCAGCGTCATCACCTCATCAGACGATGCCCAGTCCAGGCCCTTTTTAACCCACGATGTGAGCTGCCTTGGAGGCCCGGATTCGAGCTTAGGAGTGGCGGCCCATGTGGCGTCGCGAGGTTCAGTGACATAGAATCACTCCTACTGCCATCCCTTCACGGTCTCCACAAAGGCCCCCTAGGGCCAAGTGATGTTGGGGAACTAGCTCACCATGGCGCCGCCGCACTCTGCGTGTTGGTCATCCACCCGTTTCGGCTTCACATTGAAGACCTTGATCGATAATCCAAAGTGGGGGGTGCGGAGGAACGCCTCACACATGACGATGAACGCCGAGATGTGGAGGAAGGAATTTGGGGCTAGATCGTGAAAGTCTAGCCCATAGTAGAACATAAGCCCGCGGACAAAAGGGTGAAGAGGAAACCCTAGTCCGCGGAGAAAGTGGAGGATAAATACTACCCTCTCATTGGATTCCGGAGTGGGGATGATCTGCTTTTTGGCAGGAAGCCGGTGGGCAATTTCTGCGGCCAGGTACCCCACTTCTCGGAGTTCCTTGATGTTCTCCTCCGTGATGGAGGAGGCCATCCACTTGCCCTGAGCGCTAGATCCGGACATGGCTGGAGTGTTTGCTGGGGACGGAAGGAATTGAACTCGGGCGCCGGAACTCGAGGGCGGATGGGTTGAGGAGGAAGAAGGCGTGGGGTAAAAACATGGGTCCTTATCTCCTTATAAAGGCAGTGAATATCAAGCCCCCCTCCCCCCACGAGCCTTAAAATTCGCCTATTCCCAAGGGTACGTGCTAACGGCACGGTTGGATTACCCAAACCCGTATTGATGAGAATCCCATAATAAGGGGGCACGATCTCTACTTTGACAAGACGTGTCAATAAGGACCGCGCCTTGAAATGCGAAGCAGGAGGTTGAAAACGGTTCAAAATAATAATAAGGCCAGAACATACCGTCTCGCCGAAGAAGATGTCAGTAGACACGGCTTATTTTGTTTAAGTATTTTGCCCTTATGGTTCAGGGTTGTGACGGTTATACAGAGCCGAACATAGTTCTTTTGACCAACTGCTTTGGAGTATTCGGAGGAGGAACCCGCCTTGCAATGCCGAAGACAATCTGTGTGCCGGACACATCATCATTGAAGCTTGGTTCAGGGGCTACTGAGGGAGTCCTAGAGTAGGGGGTCCTCGGGCGTCTCGGCTATGTGATATGGGCTGGACTGATGGGCCAAGAAGATACAAGATCGAAGGCCTTCCACCCGTGTACAGATGGGACTCTCCTTTACGTGGATGGCAAGCTTGGCATTTGGATGTGAAGATTCCTTTCTCTGTAAACCGGCTCTGTACAACCCTAGGCCCCTTCGGTGTCTATATAAACCGGAGGGTTTAGTCCATAGAGGCAATCATAATCAGATAGACTAGACATCTAGGGTTTAGCCATTACAATCTCAAGGTAGATCATCTCTTGTAACCCCTATACTCATCAAAGTCAATCAAGCAAGAAGTAGGGTATTACCTCCACCAAGAGGGCCTGAACCTGAGTAAACATCTCGGGTAGGGGGTCCCGAACTATGCATCTAAGGTCGATGGTAACAGGAGACAGGGGACACAATGTTTTACCTAGGTTCGGGCCCTCTCTATGGAGGTAATACCCTACGTCCTGCTTGATTGATCTTGATGAATATGAGTATTACAAGAGTTGATCTACCACGAGATCGTAATGACTAAAACCCTAGAAGTGTAGTCTGGCTATGATTATGAGGATTCGGCCTATCTACGGACCTAGCCCTCCGGTTTATATAGACACGGGAGAGATACAAAGAAAGGAATTTTCATAGTTGGTCGCCAAGCTTTCCTTCCACGCCAAGGAGAGTCCTATCCGGACACGGGTGGAGTCTTTGGTCTTCGTATCCTTACGGCCCATCAGTCCGGACCATATCCAATAGATCGGACACCCGAGGACCCCTTAGTCCAGGACTCCCTCAGTAGCCCCTAAACCAGGCTTCAATGATGATGTGTCCGGCGTGCAGATTGTCTTCGGCATTACAAGGCGGGTTCTACTTTCCGAATACTCCAGGATAGTCTTCGGATGAAACAAAGGTGTCCAGATCTGCAATGTAAGTACCACACACAACCGCAAGGAATATAGTATTTCACGAGTCCCATCTGCTGACAACCTTTTGCAAGATGACATCACACCTGTTCGGTCACTATATCGAACCATTTTTGTCCGCCATTCCGTGTTTCGATATACGGTTTCCATTGGCACGTCGTGTCAAAGCAGGGATCGTGTCCCCTTATTGCGGGATTTTCATCAATGCGGGCGTGGGTAACCCAACCGTGCCATTTACACAGCCCTTGGGAATAGGCGAGTTTTAGGGCGAGTGGGGAGGCGTTCGATATTCACTGCCTTTATAAGGGGATAAGGATTCCCCCTTCTTCTCCCACGCCTTCTCTCTTCCTCTGCCCTTCCACTCTCGAGCTCTAGTGCCCAAGTTCACATCTTCTTCCCACTCAAGCTAGCACTCAACCATGTCCGGATCCGGAGGCCAAGGCAAGTAGATGGTCTCCTCCGTCAAGGAGAAGGACATTATTGAGCTTCAGGCGACCGGGTACTTGGTGAAGGAAATCGCCCACCGTCTTCCAGCCCAGGGGCAAGTTGTCTGTCAGAGTAAATAACCATGGGTAGCCTAGCCGGCTCCCCCTGGCCCTTCTGAAAAAATTACGAGCCGATCCGGCCCTCAAGAATCCAAGACATGGGGCCGCCTTCCCCTTGCCGGTTGTCTCCCAGGCCGGCTATCGGAAGGCAACCCGACTTTAGCCCTCATGAAGAAAGCCGCGGGAGGGCCGGCTCCGAGAAGCCGGCCGCGAGAAGGCTGACTCCAAGAAGCTGGCTCCCACAAAGCGGTCAAGATCGTATCCTCGAAGTCTGCATCCACATAACGGCGATGTGATGGGGCGTGGCTACAGTAAAGCCTGCCACCCCCGAATCCCGGATCACGACTGGCACAGTGCGCCGTACGGGTGGCCATGACCCGTCCGGCGCGGCCTTGTTGCCATGTTGACCCTGATGTCATCCGCGACGGGCTGCCAGCGCGGCCCACGGACGGTGGGCCCCTTCGGGTAGAGAGACACCCGAAGGCGGCCAGGCCTTCCCCACTCGGCCCAAGACAGAGCCGGCTCCCCACAGCCGGCTTGCCACCTCCCTCGAAGGAGACGCCCCATTAAGGAGACAAGACGCGGTGAGGCTGCAGCGATCACCCGCCGGACGGCGGCACTGTAGCCACGCCCACCTCGGCGAAGCCCTTGTCACCAGGATTGAGCAACAGTAACCAGCCACCGACAAGGCCCTGGACAGTGGGGCCTGCCTGTCGACCAAGGAGCCGGCAGCCGGCGGGACCCACCAGCCGGCGGGCCCTAGCAGCCGGCGCAGAAGCCGGCGAGTGTAGACACAGACGGCTGGGCCCCACGCCCAGCCGGATTACCATTGTATCCCCGGGGTAGGCCTATATAAACCCCCCGGGACACCCATGCAAAGGGTTGATCCCTGCTAGTTTTAGACACCACATAGGGAGGAGAAGAGAGCGAGCAGTGCCCTTCTTCCTCCTCTCGCCAAACAGCTCACGGAGCATCGTGTAGCTACTTATTCATCTAGTGATCATGCGGAGACCCCGCAGAGCAGCAGTAGGGGTGTTATCTCCACGGAGAGCCCCGAAGCTGGGTAAGATTCGTCGGCGTGCATGTCTTCGCCTCATCCCGCTTCCAGGCACCGGCGACGTCTTATTGGCTCCCACAATGATAAGCCACCCGTTGGCATATGTCGCACCTACCACCCGACATTTGGCGCCCACCGTGGGGCCAGGTGCACCGTCGTCCGGAGACCTGTTCTGGACGGGAACCCTCTTCCTCCCCCGCGAGCGTAGCCAGCCCGGCACGCCCGATGGCGCTTGCCACGACGCGCTGCAAGGCGTCACCAACGTCTGTGCAGCGAGAGGCCTCGCCGATCTCCTTTAAAAGACCCTCATCTCCGACGAGTTCGCCTCCGACGCGGGCACCGACCACCTCGTCAACCTCCTCGGCCAGCTCCACGTCTCCGACGAGCCTGCTGTGGACTTGGGAGTCAGTTGGCTCCACCGACCCGATGCCTGTCGACTCCGACACGGCCTCACTCGACACTTTCCCCACTGACGTCACGATCTACAACGACCCGCTTCCCCGGGCTGATGGCGGCGACGCTGTCACCACCGAGGTGATGGTCATCGGCCACGGCGGCGCTTCTGACGAGAGCGCCCGCGACGCCCCACACACGGCGATCCACGACTTGTCCATCCCCCTCCCGGTCGATGCCGACGCTGAAGCACTGGAGGATCGCCGCCTCGCCCTCCTCGCGGAGGGCCGGAAGTTGGTGTCCATGAACCGCCTTGCTGAGGCCCACCTACGCGAAGCCGACCGCGCCGCCTTTGGCACGCCGCCCCCAGGTGGGCCCAGCCGGGCCGGCGCTGTCAGACAGCGTGGCGCTATCGTCGCCGACACGTTAGGAGTCGACCGCCCAGTCTACGCCACTCCACTCGAGAACCTGCGCGCCGCCCAGGCGGCCGTAGACGAGCTAGACGGACTGGGGGCCGAAAAACTCCCCCACATGACCCGACGCATCCAGCAGCTAATCGATGCAGCTGCGCAGCGGCACGAAGCCGACGCCCGCGCGGAAAGCCCTCCCCCGCGCCGAGATCTTGCGCGATGTCCCGGACACCGACTATGGGTAAAACCCGCGCGCGGCGCGAGAAAGAGCCGGCTACCAGCCGAAGCCGAACCCGAATCTCCATCGAGCGAGACGCAGAAGGCCACCCCCGGGCCATGGAGTGGCAGGGCAACCCGCCTCCGCCTCGGCCCCGTGGAGAGAGATATCCCACCCCACCGCCTATTGCGCATCCGACTCTCAGCGGCCGGCTAGGTCGCCGTGAAGGAGTCGGCGAGAATGACGCCCGCCATCGGATCGACCGCCTGGCATGATCCCTGGCGCTGGAAGAAGAAGACGATGTCGGCCCGCCTTGCTTCGGCCCCCGCATCCGCGACGAGCCTTTCCCCAAAGGGTTCTCGCTCCCAAGAGACACGCCCAAGTACAACGGCTCTGTGAAGCCGGAAGATTGGTTAATCGACTACTCCACGGCGGTTAGCATAGCAAACGGCAACAGGCGCATTGCCGTGAAGTACGTGCCCCTCATGCTGCAAGGCACGGCGCGGACCTGGCTAGCCTCAAGCCATACAGCATCAACAGCTGGCTAGATTTCACAGAAGCCTTCGTCCGCAACTTCACCAGCACCTGCAAGCGGGCTCCCAAGCCCAGACAGCTCTCCTTGTGCGTACAAGGCCCCGCCGAGTCTACTCGCGACTACCTCACGCGTTGGGCCGAGCTCCGCAACTCTTGCGAAGGGGTGCACGAGGTGCAAGCCATAGAATACTTCACTGCCGGGTGCCGAGAAGGCACCCTCCTCAAGCACAAGCTCCTCTGCGACGAGCCGACTACCCTTGACGAGCTTCTGGTCATAGCGGACAAGTACGCCACCGCAGACTCCTCAATGAAGACCGAACTCCGGGTAGACGCGTCCGGGAAGGTACTCAACCCGGCGCCCAAGACGCCGGCTGGGGACTCCGGCCGACGCCCACACCAGAACGACCACAAGCGCAAGGGCCCCGTGCTGCCTTCCGCCAGTCGGTAGGTGGCCACAGTCGAAGACGAGCGGCCCGAAGGGCGGCCCGCGCCCAAGAAACCCAAGGGCGGCAGGCCGGCTTGGCAGTCGGCCTTCTCCTACGAGCAAACTCTCGACGCCCCGTGCAAGTTCCACAGCGGCGCGAAGCCGTCCAACCAGATGACCCGGAAGTGCCACTGGCTCACCCGAATCTCCAAAGGCGAAGGGCTTGCGCCGCCTCCGCCTCCCGGTCCGCCGCCTCCGGCTCCGCAGCCGCCGACCGCTCGGCCCGCAGTCGGAGCCGTGCACGATGAGTTCCCCGACGAGCATGCCGCCTATGTCATTTTTACAAGCCAGCCCGAAGACCGGCGCAGCAAACGCTGAGAGCACCAGGAAGTCAGCATGGTCGCTGCCAACCCGCCGAGCACATGCACTGGTCAGAAAAACCTATCAGCTGGAGCCGGGCCAACCAGCCAGAGATGATGCCATCTCCCGGCTCTTATGCGTTGGTTCTGGATGCCACCCTTGCAACGGACAGACGCGCTGCCCGTTTCTCCCGCGTGCTGATAGACGGCGTGAGCAGCATCAACATCCTGTACCGTGACACCCTGGAGAAGCTGAACGTCAAGGCAAAGCAACTCATGCCTACTCGGACTGTGTTCCATGGCATTGTACCCGGCCTGTCATGCACCCCCATTGGCAAGATCAAGATTGATGTACTCTTTGGGGACAAGGAGCATTTCCGCCGAGAAGCGATCTGGTTTGAAGTGGTGGACCTGGAGAGCCCCTACCATGCATTGCTTGGCCGACCTGCCTTGGCCAGGTTCATGGCAGTTCCCCACTATGCTTACCTCAAGATGAAGATGCCGAGCACCAAGGGTGTCATCACCATAGCCGGTGATTACAAGAAATCTTCCGAGTGCGCAGCAGCCAGCAGCCGGCTGGCCGAGTCCCTTGCGATTGCCGAAGAAAAGAAGATGTTGGACCGAGTCGTGGCCATGGCCGGCAAACAGTCGACCTTGTCCCCCGATCCCAAGGAGTATGATGCTCAAGGATCTTTCCAGCCGGCCAAGGAGACGAAGAAGATACCTCTTGACCTCGAGCACCCGGAGAGGTTTGCCGTCATCGGGGCGAACCTAAACAGCAAATAGGAAGGCGAGCTCGCCGATTTCCTCCGTGAGAATTGGGACATCTTTGCATGGTCCCCCAAGGACATGCCGGGTGTTCTGAAGGAATTCGCCGAGCACAAACTACAGGTCCGAGAAGATGCAAAACCAGTCAAACAACCCCTCCGCCGACTTACGGAGGAGAAGAGAAGGATTGTAGGAGGAGATAGCCCGGCTTCTGGCGGCCGGCTTCATTATGGAAGTTTTCTTTCCAGAATGGCTCGCTAACCCGGTCCTCGTGTTAAAGAAGAATAACAAGTGGCACATGTGCATAGACTACACAAGCCTCAACAAGGCCTGCCCCAAAGATCCCTTTGCCCTGCCAAGGATTGATCAAGTGATAGACTCCACGGCCGGATGCGAGCTATTGAGTTTCTTAGATGCTTACTCAGGGTACCACCAGATAAAGTTAGATCCGGCAGACCGCCTGAAGACCGCCTTCATCACGCCATTCGGAGCCTTTTGCTACCTGACTATGACATTCGGCTTGAGAAATGCCGGTGCCACTTTTCAGCATTGCATGCAGAAGTGCCTCCTCAAGTAGCTCGGCAGAAACGCCCACGTCTACGTAGACAACATTGTGGTGAAGACGGAGAAGTGCGGCACCTTGCTGGAAGACCTCAAGGAAACATTTGAGAACCTACGTCGGTTCCAAATCAAGCTCAACCCCGAGAAATGCGTGTTCGGAGTGCCAGCCGGCCGGCTCCTAGGCTTCCTGGTCTCTGAACGTGGCATCAAATGCAACCCAGTAAAGATCAAGGCCATTGAGAGAATGGCGATTCCCACCAAACTTCGAGACGTCCAGAAGTTCACCGGATGCTTGGCCTCCCTGAACCGCTTCATCAGCCGGCTCGGAGAGAAAGCTCTCCCCCTCTACCGCCTCCTGAAGAAGACCACTCACTTCGAGTGGAATGACCAAGCCAACCAAGCTTTTCACGAGCTGAAGAAGATGCTGGCCACACCGCCTGTCCTGGCGGCGCCGACTGAGAAAGAGCCCATGCTCCTCTACATTGCCGCAACCAGCCGGGTGGTCAGCACCGTCATCGTAGTCCAACGCCCAGAAGAGGACCGAGCCCAGCCGGTCCAGAGGCCGGTGCACTATTTGAGCGAGGTGCTGTCTACCTCGAAGCAGAACTACCCGCACTACCAGAAGATGTGCTATGGTGTGTACTTCGCCGCCAAGAAGCTGAAGCCCTACTTCCAAGAGCATCCCATCACGGTCGTATGCACCGCCCCGCTGGCCAAGATCATAGGCAGCCAGGATGCATCCGGCCGGGTGCTAAATGGGCCATCGAGCTGGCCCCTTACACGATCTTCTACCAGCCTCGCACCGCCATCAAGTCCCAAGCATTGGCCGACTTCCTCGTCGACTGGGCCGAGACCCAGTACCTGCCGCCAGCTTCCGACTCCACTCATTGGCGCATGCACTTCGATGGGTCCAAGATGCGCACCGGCTTGGGAGCCGGCGTCATCCTCACCTCTCCCAAATGCGACAAGCTCAGATACACGCTACAAATTCACTTTGCCGCCTCCAACAACGTGGACGAGTATGAGGCGCTCATACACGGGCTCCGGCTTGCCAAAGAGCTCGGCATTCGCCGGATCCTATGTTATGGCGACTCGGACTTGGTGGTCCAGCAATCATTCGGCGACTGGGATGCCAAGGACGCAAATATGGCAAGCTACCGCTTCCTCGTTCAGCAGATCAGTGGGTATTTTGAAGGATGCGAGTTCCTCCATGTACCACGAGCCGACAACAAGCCAACTGATGCCCTGGCTCGAATAGGCTCCACTCGGCAAGCAATACCAACCGGTGTCTCTCTACAACGCCTCCTCAAGCCGTCTCCAGAGTCCAATTCCATCTTCGTACCACCTGACCCCGATACAGTCGGGCCCGGCTCGAAGAACCAAGGAGGTGACCCGGGGACTTCGATAGTCGGCCAGGGGACATCAGCAGGCGGCTCGGGGACTTCCATAGTTACGCCCGACCCGAGGACTACCACACCCGGCTCGGGGACTGCGGTAGTCGGCCCAGAGACTGCACCAGCACAACAGGCGGTGGCCGACTCCAACATTTCACCACCCAGCCCGCCCGCCCTGGTCGCAGTAGCCGCATTGGCAATAGAAGAAGTCGCGGCTCCATCATGGGCTCAGTCCATCCTCAACTTCCTAATAAACCAAGATCTGCCGGCTGACGAAACAGAGGCAAGACAAGTCCAACGCCGAGCCGGAGCATACACAATCGTCAACAGAGAGCTCGTCAAGCGCAGTGTCACTGGAGTCCTCCAGTGATGCATCGAGCAAGAGAAGGGCATTGCAATCCTCAGAGACATCCACCAAGGAGAATGCGGACACCATGCGGCCTCAAGATCACTCGTCGCCAAAGCCTTCCACCATGGTTTATTTTGGCCGACTGCTTTGGATGACGCCAAGGGGTTAGTTAAACATTGCAAAGGATGCCAACTCTTCAGCTCCAAGCAACACATGCCGGCTTCAGCACTCAAGACCATTCCCCTCACTTGGCCCTTCGCCGTTTGGGGACTGGACATGGTGGGCCCATTCAAGACGGCGCGCGGCGGCATGACACATCTACTTGTCGCCGTGGACAAATTCACCAAATGGATTGAGGCAAAGCCGATCAAGAAGCTGAATGGGCCAACTACCGTGACATTTATTGCAGATATAACAACTCGGTACGGCGTGCCACACAGCATCATCACCAACAATGGCATGAATTTCGCCAAGGGAGCCTTGGCACGTTTCTGCGCGACGCAAGGCATCCGGTTGGACTTAGCATCCGTTGCCCACCCGCAGTCAAACGTCCAGGTCGAGCGAGCCAACGGCCTCATCCTTTCCGGCATCAAGCCCCGACTGGTCGTACCACTGGAGCGTTCAGCCGGCTGTTGGCTTGACGAGCTACCGGCCGTCCTCTGGAGTCTGCGCACTACCCCAAACAAGTCAACCGGCTTCACTCCTTTCTTCCTCGTGTATGGTGCCGAGGCAGTCATCCCAACTGACATCGAGTTCGACTCGCCTCGGGTAACCATGTACACAGAAGCGGAGGCCAAGGAAGCACGGGAAGACAGCGTCGACCTGCTAGAAGAAGGCCGGCTGTTAGCCCTCACGCGGTCCGCCATCTATCAGCAGGGCCTGCGCCGCTACCACAGCTGGAAGGTCAAGCCAAGATCCTTCCAAGAGGGCGATCTTGTGCTCCGGCTGATCCAGCGAACAGCCGGCCAGCACAAGCTCTCGGCCCCTTGGGAGGGCCCCTTCGTCATCAGCAGAGCTTTAGGCAACGACTCCTACTACCTGATCGACGCGCAGAAGCCGAAGGTACGAAAGAGAGACGACTCCGGCAAGGAGTCGGAACGACCATGGAACGCCAACCTCCTCCGAAGATTTTACAGTTGAAATGCAGTATGTATCACGCTAACTTTTGTACTAAGTACGAGACAATAGGCCCCCCGAGGAGAGCTTGGGGACTGCCATCTTTTATCTATGGATGAAGAGTATCATGCTTATGACCTTGTCATTACATTCACTTTTTCCCTCCGGCACCGGGTTCGACTAGTCAGCCCGGGGACTGGCCACCTGGAGTTATATTAGAAGTCCTACCCACAGTCAGACAAGTAGTGTGCCGGCTCCCAAGCCTTCTCTTGCCAAAAGTCGCAGATAAGAACCGGCTGTCCAGCTGGCAAGAGTTAAAGGCAGGAAAGGATGCCCACACGAAAAACGGCTAGGGACTAACGGACTAATATAACAAAAGCCGATTTTTCTCCCACCACCGACCGACTACCAAAGTAGCCGGCTGGCCGGCTTCCATTCACCTCGCTTCAATCTAAGAAAGCTCGAGTACTTGCCTTCCCAAAAGGGGAAGGCGGCAAAGGAAACAGCCTAAGGATAAAAAGCATACACGGATGGAAACCAAACACGCACACAATAATATTTACATAAAAGACCTTTCAAAAGGCCAGCATTCAACATAGTTCGAATACACCCCCAGTGGGTGGAACTGCGCAAGTTTAATAAAATTGTTCAAAAGGCAACAAGCAGGAAAAAACAAGGACGGCAGATTAAGCCAAGGGATCGACTGGCGAGTCGGGCAGGTCGGTGGAGACGGCAGTGCCGGCTGGAGGAGTGGCCGGCTGGCGAACCTCGGCATGATCACCGCCTCCCGCAGAGGGCGCGCTAGCACGCGCCTCGTTGCTGGAGGCACGATCAGGCTGAGGCTGGCTGGCCGCTTCACCGGTCGGCTCAACGTCTTCGCCTTCCTCTCCTTCGTCATCTTCGCCTTCATCGCTGGAGGCGATCTCCTCTGCCGAGTCTTCACCCGCTGCCGGATCCAGCCCGAACCACTCCTCCGGCTGGGCAACGCCATCGTCATTAATTTCAGGAGTGAAGACGCTGATGTCAGTACACTCGGCGATCGTCGAAGCGCGCTGAGCGATAGCCGGCCCCACCTCCTCCATCTCTTCGTCGGCCTCTAGCCGCCAGGTGCGCAGCTGGTCCAGGTTCAGCCCCGGATACCAGGCTCGGATGAACTCCAGCGCCCGCCCAGCTCCAAGCCGGGCTGCCGATGCCTTCCAGGCCTCAAAGCGGCCAACCGCAACCTCCAGCCAGTCGGCAGTCCGACTCGGGGTGCGGGGAATTGTCTCACTTGGCCAGAGGACGGCCAACACCTGCGCCCCGGCGCGCTGGAGGCGGCGGAGCATACGGTGAGCCGGCTGCAGCCAGGCTTGGACCGCCAAGAGTTGCTCCTCAAGCGTTCGGCTCGCGTCCGACGCGATTTCAGCCCCCGCCCGCCAGCGTGCCTCGCGATGGGCCTCGATGGTTTGGGTGGCGAAGACGGAGTAGCCGGGAAAGTAATCTGCACAGAGAACAGGAAGCAGCACAAGTCAGAACACAAATCAGGGATCAATGGGCAGGCAAGGAGTGAAGAAGGCGGCTTACCATCGATCAGATCCTCGATACGACTGAAGCCCTCGCTCAGTGCCTGCTTCGCTTCAGCCCAGCCCGCCGCTTCGGTCTCGAACTCGGCCTTCAGGGCGTCCTCGCTGTCCTGCGCCTTCTTCAGGGCCGCCTTGTGGCTCTCCTCCTAGTCAGCCAACTTCTTGGCCAGGCGGTCACGCTCCAGGACCAAGGCGTTGTACTCAGCTTCCTTGGCGCGAAGGGCGGCCTGGGCCCCGCTGAGCTGCCCCCTCAAGTCGGCATTGGCTCCTGCAAGCATGAAGACAAAGGAAAAATTAATAAGGAAGAAGTCGTCAAGGAAAATCCGACCCGGCTGCTCAGCAGTCGGCTCGAATCTCGGGGACTACACCCAGTGGGTGCGCTGACGCGCCCCCACAGGAGATGAACGAGACAAAGCACGCACTCCGGCTGCTGGTCAGGTCCTCGGTTCTCCGGCCCAGCTCCTGAGCCTGGGAGTTGAAGGCGGCTGCGCGGAGGTGATGATACTCCTGGAAGATTATACAGGAGGCGAGGATAAGTTAAAGTTGTCAGGACCTAGTAAGTTCCAAGCCGCTTGCGCAGCAGCCGACTCGGAACTCGGGGACTACACCCAGTGGGTGCGCTGATGCGCCCCCACGGAAGAAATCAAAAGAGCAAAATAACCAAGGCCAGAAGACTCACCCGGATGACGGCCCGCGTCGCGAGGAACTCTCGGGTGTATCGCTGCAGCGAGGCGGCCTGAGCTTGAAGCCGGTTCCGGACCTCCTGGGCCGCCGCGTTCAGCTCGCCCGTCCCCCCGCTGGAAGTCCACTCGGACGTGCTGGCGCTGGCCGCCTCCGGGGCCTCCGCCGTCTGGCTAGCGCCCGCAGCTCGGTGCGGTTCCAGCGCGGAGGCGCCACCCCCTGCGCGTCGGCGCAATGCTGGCTGCACCTCGAGGCCGGCCCCTGCCTCCGGCTCGCCCCCGGACGGCTGCTCTGGTGCCGCAGCTGATTGGCCGCTTTGGCCCGCTCCAGTCGGCGCTGTCTGTGGCGCCCCCTGCATGAAGATCACGTGGTCCTCCCTCCTCTCCATCACCGGTGGGCCTTGGTCGACCTCCTTCGACGGGGGCACGGGAATGTCGGGGGCCACGGCGCGGAGGGGAATGACGAGCAGCGGAGGCTGGTTGTGCGAGGCCTTCGCCTTCGTCTCCGCGGCTGCCGCCTTCGCCCGGGCCTTGGCCGCCGCGTCGGCCTGCTCCTTCGTCGCCTGGGCGGTCCTTCGCTCCGCCGCCTCCCGCTCCTCCCGCGCCTCCCGTGCGCTCCGCTCCGTGGCCTCCCTAAGGTCGGTGCGGGGATCCACGCGACGGGAGCCTGAAGACCCTCTAGTCGGCCCGACTACGGAGCCGCCAGGACCCCTCTCAAGGGAAAGCGGTGCCCTCTTCGGCGAATAAAGAAAGGTTTAGAAGAGCTTCGGTCGAAAAAGACAACAAAAAATATATGCAAGACATTCGACGACTTACGCCGAGATCACCTGCGGCTGTTTCACCGCCTTGCGAAAGCGGGCCGCCTTCACGGCCGCCTCATCCCGCTTGGTCGCCGCCGTAGAAGCCTTGGATTTCTTCGGCCGGCTGCCGAAGAAGGTCGACGCGGCCCGGCGCTTCTGCGTGCCGCCACGGGCAGCCGGCGCGGCAGACGGGCCCGTGCCTTCATGATCAAGCGCCGGCTGGCGGTGCGGGGCGGCTTTGACCTCGTCGTCGTCCGGCCAGTCTTCGAAGCCGGCCCCGAGCCCTGCGCCTCCGGCCTCGTCGCCTTCCCCCATGATGGCGTCTTCCATGGCGGCCGCTCCCAGGTCCGAATCATCAACGTCGTCCACCATGCGGTCGGGGAGGAGTCAGCGCTCTACCCCTGCGGCCCCGGCCGTCGGCGGAAGAAGAGGGTTCTGCTAAAGGCAAACCAACTGATCAGAGGTCGGCTATCATGAGGCCGGCTACAAAAAAGAAGAAAAAACTTACGGCAGGCGGAGGGTTGGCACGGGAATACGGCTCCTTGCCGTATCGCCAATCCTCGGCGAGCTTGCAGTTGGAGATGTAGTTCACCATGTAAGACACCTCTGCATGAGGCATCTCCCTGGTGCTCAGCCGGCACGGGTCGAAGCGGCCGCTCATCTGGCAAATCATGTGAGGCCGGCCTCGGAGCGGAAGTACCCGGCGCTCCACGAAGGCGGCCACTAAGTCGGCTCCGGTCAGGCCCTACGACTGGATCATCACCCGAAGCCGGGAGACGGCTGTGTTCCCGGCCTGGGACAATGACCTGGCCTGGTAGCTCCACGAAGGTTGCCTCCCAGCCGGCGGGCCGGCTACGTAAGCCGGCAGGTTGACGTAGTCGCCTTGTTGGGCGATGTTCTTCATGTAAAAGTAGGACTTCTGCCAGAGCTTCACCGACTGGATCAGCGGGATGGGCGGGAACGGATTGTTCTCGCCCGTCCGCCTCATGGCAATGAAGGCTCCGCAGGGGGCGGGCATGCCCGCGACGACGGTGCCGAGCTTGCTCTGGAAGAATTCCCCCCAGAGCTCGAGCATGGGGAGAACCCCAAGAAAGCCCTCGCACAGGGTGACGAAAGCCGACAGTAGCATCACCGCGTTGGGCATGAGGTGATGCGGCTGGAGGTGGTAGAATTCAAGGAAGGCTCAAAGGAATCCGCTCACCGGGAGGCCGAAGCCACGCAGGGAGTGCGAGCGGAAGATCACCCGCTCGCCCTCCTCCGGTGCCGGCGAAATCTCCCTCGCCGGCGCTTGACGAACCCGCATGAAGTTCTCGCCTGGCAGGCGCCGCGTCCGGCGGAGGAACTCGACGTGGTCCTCGTGGACGTTCGAGCCGTCCCACAAGCTCGACAGCGCCATGGGAGCGACGCGGCGAGGAGCGAGACGATGCGACGGTGGAGGCACGCACGACCCCGCTACAGCGGGACCAAAGGACCTGAGAGGTCCGACGGCGGAACGGCGCGGCAAAGGGTTGCTGCGGCGGCGGAAAGAAGAAGAAGGAAGGCGAGAAGGGGCAGAGCGAGGGAGAGCGTGCGAGCCTCTGCCGCTCCCCCTCCTCCCCCTACTTATAGACCCGCGCGGCGGAGCCGAGGAGGCGTGGCGTGGGGGAACGTGGGGATCAACTGCGCCCGCTCCCCCACATCCCGCGATTATTGCGCCCTGATGGCGTAATAAATCGGCCGCGGGAAGGCAAGCGGTCCGCGTGGGCCACAGAAGATCCACGCTCGGGCCGAGGCCTAGGAGTGGCGGGCCCGGGCCTGCGGCGGTGTCCCGTCACGCGCGTGCACTGGCAGGATCTCCTTGCCACGTGGCCCGCGGGATGGCGTGCGGTCAGCTCGCAGGCCGACCCGCGTTCCCGCCAACGAGAAACGGGGCTTCCCGAAGACGACGCGCACAAGCATAGCCGGCCCCTCAGGATAGGAAGCTGGCCGATCTTTTCGTCCTTTTGTCAGCCTCGAAGCTTGATCAGCTTCGAGGACTACTGTCGGAGTAAATAACCATGGGTAGCCTAGCCGGCTCCCCCTGGACCTTCTGAAAAAATTACGAGCCGATCCGGCCCTCAAGAATCCAAGACATGGGGCCGCCTTCCCCTTGCCGGTTGTCTCCTAGGCCGGCTATCGGAAGGCAACCCGACTTTAGCCCTCATGAAGAAAGCCGCGGGAGAGCTGGCTCCGAGAAGCCGGCCGCGAGAAGGCCGACTCCAAGAAGCCGGCTCCCACAAAGCGGTCAAGATCGTACCCTCGAAGTCTGCATCCACATAACGGCGATGTGACGGGGCGTGGCTACAGTAAAGCCTGCCACCCCCGAATCTCGGAGCACGCCTGGCACAGTGCGCCGTACGGGTGGCCATGACCCGTCCGGCGCGGCCCTGTTGCCACGTTGACCCTGATGTCATCCACGACGAGCTGCCAGCGCGGCCCACGGGCGGTGGGCCCCTTCGGGCAGAGAGACACCCGAAGGTGGCCAGGCCTCCCCCACTCGGCCCAAGACAGAGCCGGCTCCCCACAGCCGGCTTGCCACCTCCCTCGAAGGAGACGCCCCATTAAGGAGACAAGACACGGTGAGGCTGCAGCAATCACCCGCCGGATGGCGGCACTGTAGCCACGCCCACCTCGGTGAAGCCCTTGTCACCAGGATTGAGCAACAGTAACCAGCCGCCGACAAGGCCCTGGACAGTGGGGCCTGCCTGTCGACCAAGGAGCCGGCAGCCGGCGGGCCCCAGCAGCCGGCGCAGAAGCCGGCGAGTGTAGACACAGACGGCTGGGCCCCACGCCCAGCCGGATTACCATTGTATCCCCTGGGGGTAGGCCTATATAAACCCCCCGGGACACCCATGCAAAGGGTTGATCCCTGCTAGTTTTAGACACCACATAGGGAGGAGAAGAGAGCGAGCAGTGCCCTTCTTCCTCCTCTTGCCAAACAGCTCACGGAGCATCGTGTAGCTACTTATTCATCTAGTGATCATGCGGAGACCCCGCAGAGCAGTAGTAGGGGTGTTATCTCCACGGAGAGCCCCAAAGCTGGGTAAGATTCGCCGGCGTGCATGTCTTCGCCTCATCCCGCTTCCAGGCACCGGTGACGTCTTATTGGCTCCCACAATGATAAGCCACCCGTTGGCATATGTCGCACCTACCACCCGACATCGTCCCCACACCGAAGCACAACGAGAGGGTGGTATTCCTCCCGCATTTCCTCTGCGGGTGTCAGGACCCTGACTCAATGCCACATCGATCTAGCATGTAACACCTCATATCACTTTGCGGCCTCACGCACGGTATTCCCACGGGTGTCGCCTTACCTTTGCCCGGGACTGTTTGCGCCTTTTGGCACACGTATATGATAGTGTCGCTAGCATCCATATGATAAGGAGCCCGGGCTGACATGGCTAGTCGTAAACCCAAAGTGGCACAAACTTACAGGGACAGGCATCCATGACCCAGCATCGAACATGTCGGTCATCAGCGAGTGAATCCAGGCTATAGCACTCGGCTAGCAGGACTCCGGTGAACCGGGCTGTAGCGGGCTAACAGGACTCTGGTATTCATCGCGTGACATTTCCCCGAAGGGACAGACACAGGAACGAAGAAGGACACATGCCGGCCAGCCTAAGTGTTCCGGAGCAGTAGCAAGCTACCATGGCTCACTGGAAACACTAGGAGACATTTCCCGGTAAGAGAGGCTACTAAGAATAAACAACTAGATAGTCAGATCCCACACATACCAAGCATTTCAATAACATACACACAATATGCT
Source organism: Triticum dicoccoides (assembly GCF_002162155.2). Taxonomy (NCBI): domain Eukaryota; kingdom Viridiplantae; phylum Streptophyta; class Magnoliopsida; order Poales; family Poaceae; genus Triticum; species Triticum dicoccoides. The sequence goes on from NC_041384.1 coordinate 82,317,933, forward strand.
CGATATGTGCAAATACAACATGGCATCACAACATGACTCTATAACTCAAGTATTTAATCAATAGGCTCTGAGGAGCGAGATATTACAAACAGGGGTCTCATGACCCAACATTCAGAGCATACATATCAAAGCACAAGCAGAAGCTATCATGTCTGAGTACAGACATCTATAAATGAAAAAGGCTGAGAAGCCTGACTATCTACCAAATCCTGCCGAGGCACAAGACCGTAGCTGAGGTAACAAGCTAAACATCGAAGTCCACGTGGAACTACTAGTGAGACCGAAGTCTCTCTGCAAAAACATAAAATAGGCAAACGTGAGTACAAATGTACCCAGCAAGACTTACATCAGAACTAACTACATATGCATCATTATCAACAAGGGGATGGTGGGGTTTAACTGCAGCAAGCCAGCTTTGACTCGGTGGCTATCCTAAACTACGACTGCAAGCAACTCTTTTGAGGTGGCGCACACGAGTCCACATATTCACCATATCAATACACCACTATGGATCCGCTCCCGTCTCCCTACGAGAACGCCATCCATAGCACTCACGCTTATCTTGCGTATTTTAGAGTATCCACTTTCACTTGTCTATGAACTGATATAAGCAACCCAGAAGTCCTTTACCGCGGACACGGCTATTCGAATAGATGATATTAACCCTGCAGGGGTGTACTTCTTCATACATGTTTCCACCACTTAGCGTCTGCACACGACATGTGCTCGGCAGACTTCAAGCAAAAGCCGACGTGGGTGTAGACCACGACCTACCTAAACACTCAAGTCTCTAGTCCAGGTTTATCGCCTATTCGGGTTCCATCCATGAGGAGATCCGGCCGGAGTTTCGCTCACAGCCCCAAACGATGTGAACAGGGTTCCCGAGATACCAAACGGGCATCCGGTACACCGTGCCACGTACCTACCGCATCACAGCCCACCCCTACGGTCAGCGCTGTCCACGGCCTCCAGTAAGCTACAAACACCAGAAACTACTTGCAACTCCTGGACAGAGGACTAGGGTGAATAAGAAGTCGAGCGGGGTCATATTTCAGGGCCCAATGTATGGTAGTAGCTGAATCATGGATCACAAACACAGAACTCAGTTCCTGAGGACGGCTTCAATGAGACAACCCACCATGTACTCCTACATGGCCTCTATACCAACACTGTCAGGACCCCGACTCGATGTCACATCGATCTAGCCGGTAACACCTCATATCACTTTGCGGCCTCACGCACGGTATCCCCACGGGTGTCGCCTTACCTTTGCCCGGGACCGTTTGCGCCTTTTGGCTCACGTATATGATAGTGTCGCTAGCATCCATATGATAAGGAGCCCGGGCTGACATGACTAGTCGTAAACCCAAAGTGGCACAGACTTACAGGGACAGGCATCCATGACCCAGCTTCGAACGTGTCGGTCATCAGCAAGTGGGTCCGGGCTGTAGCACTGGGCTAGCAGGACTCCGGTAAACCGGGCTGTAGCGGGCTAACAGGACTCCGGTACTCAAAGCGTGACATTTCCCCGAAGGGACAGACACCGGAACGAAGAAGGACACATGCCGGCCAGCCTAAGTGTTCCAGAGCAGTAGCAAGCTACCATGGCTCAGTGGTAACACTAGGAGACATTTCCCGGTAAGAGAGGCTACTAAAGATAAACAACTAGATAGTCAGATCCCACACATACCAAGCATTTCAATCATACACACAATATGCTCGATATGTGCAAATACAACATGGCATCACAACATGACTCTACGACTCAAGTAATTTATTCAATAGGCTCCGAGGAGCGAGATATTACAAACATGGGTCTCATGACCCAACAATCAGAGCATACAAGTCAAAGCACAAGCGGAAGCTATCATGTCTGAGTACAGACATCTATAAATGAAAAAGGCTGAGAAGCCTGACTATCTATCAGATCCTGCCGAGGGCACAAGATCGTAGCTGAGGTAACAAGCTAAACGTCGAAGTCCACGCGGAACTACTAGCGAGACCGAAGTCTCTCTGCAAAAACATAAAATAGGCAAACGTGAGTACAAATGTACCCAGCAAGACTTACATCAGAACTAACTACATATGCATCATTATCAACAAAGGGGTGGTGGGGTTTAACTGCAGCAAGCCAGCTTTGACTCGGTGGCTATCCTAAACTACGACTGCAAGCAACTCTTTTGAGGTGGCGCACACGAGTCCACATATTCACCATATCAATACACCACTATGGATCCGCTCCCGTCTCCCTACGAGAACGTCATCCATAGCACTCACGCTTATCTTGCGTATTTTAGAGTATCCACTTTCACTTGTCTATGAACTGATATAAGCAACCCAGAAGTCCTTTACCGCGGACACGGCTATTCGAATAGATGATATTAACCCTGCAGGGGTGTACTTCTTCATACATGTTTCCACCACTTAGCGTCTGCACACGACATGTGCTCGGCAGACTTCAAGCGAAAGCCGACGTGGGTGTAGACCACGACCTACCTAAACACCTAAGTCTCTAGTCCAGGTTTATTGCCTATTCGGGTTCCATCCATGAGGAGATCCGGCCGGAGTTTCGCTCACAGCCCCAAACGATGTGAACAGGGTTCCCGAGACACCAAACGGGCATCTGGTACACCGTGCCACGTACCTACCGCATCACAGCCCACCCCTACGGTCAGCGCTGTCCACGGCCTCCAGTAAGCTACAAACACCAGAAACTACTTGCAACTCCTGGACAGAGGACAAGGGTGAATAAGAAGTCGAGCGGGGTCATATTTCAGGGCCCAATGTATGGTAGTAGCTGAATCATGGATTACAAACACAGAACTCAGTTCCTGAGGACGGCTGCAATGAGACAACCCACCATGTACTCCTACATGGCCTCTCACCGCTACCTTTACCAAATCGTGTTCACACACTTAGCTCACACACAGTAGGACATGTTCACACACCTCTGATTCATCCCTGATGAATCAGACCTGACTCAACTCTAAGCAGTAGCAGGCATGACAAACAAACATGAATGAGTAGGCACAACAGGGCTCAAACAACTCCTACTCATGCTAGTGGGTTTCATCTATTTACTGTGGCAATGACAGGTCATGCAAAGGATAAAGGGGTTCAGCTACCGCAGCAAGTAACAGTTGAATCGTTGTTGTCCTAATGCATTAAAAGAGAGTAGGAGCGAGAGAGTAGGATTGTATCAGAATGAACAAGGGGGTTTTGCTTGCCTGGCACTTCTGAAGATAACATTGAGTCTTCATCAGTGTCAACGATCACATCATCGGTATCACGTCTATCGAGAGGGGACAAATACCGGCAACACAGAAGGGAACACAATCAATGCAATGCACAATATAATGCATGATCATGACATGGCAAAATGAATGTGTTTTGAGCTAATGCAACTAGCAACAGATTAAATGAAGTTGGTTTGAATACAAGATTCAAATTCAAACTCCATATGTGATTATTTAAATGCCCTTTATATGATTTGTGCTAAACAGCATCTATAAGTTGTTCTAACATGCATGAAAATGGTACAGATGGATTCCTTGAATTTTTCTGATGATTTTTCATATATAAATTATTTAATTTGGAGTTACGGTTGAATTACTATGAATTTTTGAAGTTTAGGGCCTTTTCTGAAATTTCCTGAATAATAATAAATCCAGAAATGATTTATGGCATCAGCACCACGTCACTGTGACGTCAGCAGAGTCAACTGGGCGCCCCAGGTCAAACCTGACCAGTGGGGTCCACTGGTCAGTGACTGGGGCTGGTTAGTGCCACTGACGTGTGGGCCCAGTCAACGGCCACGTCAGCGCGGTCAAAACTGACGCGTGGGGCCACTGCAATTAGATTAAACCTAATCTATTTTAGTTAGCCGGTTAGTTAGGCCGCAGGGCCCGCATGTCAGTGAGAGTGTGGGTTAATTAGTGGAGTCATTAACTACTAACGACGGTGCCACGTCAGCTGCCGACGTTTAACCGCCGGCGACCTCAGATGCGGCGGCGTTCGCGTCGGGATTGCGCTACAGGCCATGGTTTGGGGCGCGAGGAGCATCTACGGGGAGCTGGTGGAGTGGCGCTTCCAGTGGTGGAGGCGGCTGGAGCGGAGGTGGCCGGAGTTGAGCACGGCGTTGACCTCGGCGGCGGCCGGAGCTCGGGCGAGCTCGGGGTCGGTGTTAGGGAGCACGGCAGGAGGAGCTGGGGCGTGCTACGGACTCCTGAGATCGCGGTGAGAACGACGATGGGCTCGGAAACGAGCTGCGGTGGCTGTGGCCACAGCCACGCCATGGCCGGCGGCGAGAAGCTCTCGGCGGCGGTGGAGAAAGAAGCTAGGGGATGAGCGCGAGCTTGAGAGAAGGGGGAAGAGGAAGAGGGGCTCACAGTGGATCGAACGGAGGGGTCGGCGAGCTCGGGGGAGCTTCTGCGACGGCGAATTTACGGCGGCGATCTCCGGGCACCGGGGATGAAGACGACGACGCTCCGGTCGACTGGGGCCTCCTCTGGTCGCGTGCGTCGATGTGCAGCTCCATGGGCTCGGGACGGAGCTCAGGGATGCAGAGAGGGAGCGAGGAAGTGGCTGTGGCCGCGGTGGTTGCGAGCGACGTCGGCGGCGGCTCTTGGTGGGGAGAGCAGAGGAAGGGGAGAGATCCAGAGAGAGTGAGAGAGCGTCGGGGGGTTGCGTGGCGTCGCGGGAGGCGACCAAGGCGACGAGGGGGTAGCCAGGCAGGCAAGGAGGAGCTGGCGCGGCTCGCCTGCGCGCCGGGCACGCAGCTGCTTCAGGGCGAGGGGAGGAAGACGATGGAGGGGCTGCAGTGGTGGGCTGGGCCGATTCTGCTGGGCCACCAGGTGAGTGGGCCTCAGGTAAGCGTCAGGTAAGTCCTTCTCTCTCTCTCTCTTTTATTTGTTTTAGTTTTCTATTTTTATTACTCTGTTTTGAATTAGTAAAAATACTAACTCATTTTATAAAATCCCGACAAAAATTGTGGGCACTATTTGGATTATTTCCAATAGCCCCCAAGTACTTTCAGGATTATTTGGACATTTAAAAAAATATTAAAAAATTTAAATGTCCAAATTCAAATACTTATGAATTAATCCAGTGACCAAATGTGACATGAAAAATGTGCAGCACCTCTGGTTCTGGTTTAAAGCATTTTTCCAGAAATGATGAACATTTTCTAAAGCCATTTGAATTCACTGAAAAATATCTTTGGTTGAACCTATTTGAATTCCTTTAATGCTAGGGTTTAGGCAATCCCCATTTCAAGTTCCAAATAAGTTTAAACATGATGCATGGATGCAATGCCACTTGTTACAAGCAAGCTCTAGGGCTGTGACAACTCACCCCCACTAAACAAGAATCTCGACCCGAGATTCAAGCGTAGGGTAAGGTGAAGGGGGAACGCCAACTAGCACAATCTTCACGATCCAGGTTGCACTTCAATTGAACGTTGATTCGTTCACCATCATTATCTTGATGTTTTGTTCCGAGAACTTCAACCAACATGACAACGAGAGGAGAAGGGAACTCTAGAAGGATCAATCTACTCGAAGGTCGAACAACTCAGGATTAACTCATGGGATGAGACATAGCAACATCTCTCGAGCTGAGAGACAAAGCACACATCCATAGGAATGGAGTGAAGCAGATGACGAAGGTTCACTAGGTAGACAACAATTTCACGGTTAAGAAGGTGGTAAACGATTGTCAACGTAGCGAGGAGTTGAGTTGCCATGATATCACAGCGAGACACCTTCGGAACCGTGACTCGTAGATATCTCCCCTTAAGTGGCAAAAAGAATTACCTTTGATTCAAAGATCATTGAAACTCTTTAAACCAGCCTAAGGCAATTCTCGAGCGATCGTTTGGAGGGGGTCGGTAGAATGGCATACTCGGACTTGGATGATGTGGATTACCTTACTGAAGACAACGTCATAGATGATTTTGTTTATCATCGGAAATGGATGAGACCCATGGCAGAATGGCACATTGGCGGTGCAAGCTGGGAACAAAATGCAAATGCTGGGAATGATTCTAGTAACTGGGGAAGAACCCAACAATAGAGAGTGAATTCACTGTTTGAAAGGTCATAGCATTGCCGAGGAAACTGAGAGCACTATACAGTTAATGCCGACGATCAAACCTAGCACTTGCGCGTGCTCTCAAGAACTTGAGCATTTCCATAATCATCAAGATTTTACCAATATCCGTGTCAAGGATCCTGGCAACACAACTTGCTACCATGATGAATGATGATGGATGATGCAGATGCAAAGGAAGATAACACTTTCTTAGATTTCACCCTTGGCGGGGCCAAGGAAATAAAATCTGGATGATCGACCGAGAGACATTTAGCACTCCGCTTCTAATGTTCTCCTTGATGTGCTAGTGTAACCCATTCATAGATATGGTTTGATATCTAGAACATCAAGTAAAAAGGTCGGACTTCGGGATCTCAAAATCCATAGGGGCAACTAGGGAGTAAATCCTACGAAATCCCTATGGGGAGGTGGCCAACTTCCTCAATCAAGATATTATAATAACAGGTCTTCCGGCTAGGTGTGTTGGCCACGACATCCACTTTACCGGTTTTCGAGGGACCGATATTATAGTTCTTGGGAAATGTTCCAAACCATCATATCTAAAGTTTGCAACACAAATCGACGAGATGACGTTGCGAGATTCTCAGGGAATGAACTACGATAGTAAGCTCCAAAGCATGAGCTGGTTCTACTACAAACATGTGAACACGTTGTCCCAGACAAGCATGGCCACGTAGTAGTCTTATAATTAAACACTACCGAGTTCAGGTGGGGAACCATCATCGAGGATATCGAAGTCTTTACGCAAGTCCATGGATTAGATCCCAAGCATAGACTTCTTTTCCTTGAACAAGTCAATCAGTGGCTTAGTGTGCTGGGGACACATATAGAATGAAGGTTGCAAGCCTCCAGACTACAGAATACTTCGCACGTGTGCATGACTGATTTGGGATGATTCCAAAGGAAACAAAACAATCTTCCTCGAATTCACGACGGCAACTTACATCAAATGCACGTGAATCAAAGGAAGTCACTTCTTTCATCCAACAAATACTTCATGAGCTAGCATGAAGAAAATGCTTTCAAAAGTTTCCAACACTAGCTTAATGTTCAACAACATCATGGAGGAGATAAGGATGTTGCCAATGGGCTCAACAACAATTCTTCCGGGTTTCCCTTTAAAAGGAATTCCATAGTTAAGTGAACAAGTGATAGCATTGGTCAGACCCGAAAGATATAATGGTGTATGCTCGAGGGATCAACCACGAGTAAGACAACATTATGAATATCGCTGGTTCTGGTCTGATTGGATGATAGCCCATACTCCAATCAAAGGTTAGATAAAAATGATAGGTCCAGCAACTGATCATAGGGACCAATCGATGAAGATATCATCTTTCGTCAACACACACACACACACACACACACACACACACACACACACACACAGGATATCCCTTAAGATGAACTAAATCGGGCAAGATTTCATCTTCCAACTCTCCAAGTTGATGTTCAGCTTAGCCAACTAGCTCAGGGGTACCCAACACAGATTCCTGGAGAAAGGGTAGTTTACAGGATAAACCAACTTGATCACGAACTCAACATAGCGGGCAGGTGACAACCTGGTAATACTTCCGAGAAGATATACGGAAAATCACGAACCACCTGTATGTTACTAAGCTCGAGAATAATCTTGCTTTTGAGGGCAAGACGACATGATCAAATGAGTGAGGACTTGAAATAATTCCTATCTCATTGGTCGAGGGGTGCACCAGAAATAGGGACTAGGTAGTACAATCAATCTTAGGGTGACGATTCAATAATCAACACGCTAAGAATGAGGTTATCGTCAGTTTAACTACCAAGCAACAGAGTTGCTAGCAATATTGATTTCACACGCCATGATTCATTTGTCGGCATTCTGGTTATAATAACACAGGAACCGAGGAATGAACAATGATGGCAAGAAGTATCACTGTACCAAGAGTTCATAGGATGGTGTGCAATTCCTATAACAATCTCGATATAAAGTATGTAATACTCCAAGGTAGAACAGAGCAAAAGCTGGATTGGCATTTTGATCTGTGGAGTACAATTGTTTTGACCCAATCCTAGATATGGAAGAGGTACTGGAGTTTGTTTCTCCTAGTCATTCCGCGATAGAATGGCTTGACGGACCACAAGAGTAATAGGCATCGATAAACGAACGCACGCCTACTCTTGACTATCAATTGATAGACGAAGGTCAGTAGACAACTAAAGGAGGACAACTCAAAGGAACATATGATTTTCCAAGTTGTGGATGCATGGACTAGCATGTCGAACGAATTCAACATATTTCTTCCGGATAACCCATGCAGAAAGGTAGAACTGGCAGAGTCACAATATAGAATCGAGAACCCATCGAGAGCACTCTGATTGTGATCTTTCGATCAGCGAGGAACATCTGCCATAAACGGTTCATAGTATTTGGAAGAAGGAAATACCACGAACATCGAGGACTAATGCAAGGGTTACTAATAACCTAAAGGAACGAGCAAAACTATCAACATGAAGCAAGTAGGGTGAATCTCGGGTTCAAAACCCAGGAGTAGAATACCTACTACTAAGTGGCATCACGGGATGCTTTCGAGAATGGAGGCCAGAATCATCACACTGGGAACACAAAACATGGCTAGACTACTAGATGATCCCCTGAGACACCTAGGGTCATAATAATAACTCCAACATAAAGGTCGAGGCAGTAGAGTACCTCAACTCAACAATTAGTGTGATTGAGCTGGCATAAAGGAACAACGAAACCAGAGGGAAAGGATTTTGCAAATGCATCAGACTCTTTGGAAACCTGGGATGACTAGGACAGCATAATGGCTGTAAATGCTCAAAAAGATTTGAGACAATCACAAAAATGGTGGCATAACCACTCAGAAGCACAATATCAAGGTTTGGAGATCAACAGTTAACATACAGAAATAGTAGGAACTGAACTGAGACTTAAATCCAACAATCTATAAGTCTACGGATTAGTAACACGTGATCCTGATAGAAAGAAGAGATAGCCTAGTTCTTAATCCCCGTAGGAAAGATAAGATGACTCAGATCAGAAGGGCATAAGGTATAAGGAGTAAAAAGAGCCTTACGTTCCATCCCACAATCAATTCCCTTACATAACTAAAGCATTTCTAGACTCAACTTCGACCAGTTTGGCTTGGTAATCCTACAGGCAGTCAAGCTCTGATACCAACGCTGTCAGGACCCTGACTCAATGCCACATCGATCTAGCATGTAACACCTCATATCACTTTGCGGCCTCACGCACGGTATTCCCACGGGTGTCGCCTTACCTTTGCCCGGGACCGTTTGCGCCTTTTGGCACACGTATATGATAGTGTCGCTAGCATCCATATGATAAGGAGCCCGGGCTGACATGGCTAGTCGTAAACCCAAAGTGGCACAAACTTACAGGGACAGGCATCCATGACCCAGCATCGAACGTGTTGGTCATCAGCGAGTGAATCCAGGCTGTAGCACTGGGCTAGCAGGACTCCAGTGAACCGGGCTGTAGCGGGCTAACAGGACTCTGGTATTCATCGCGTGACATTTCCCCGAAGGGACAGACACAGGAACGAAGAAGGACACATGCTGGCCAGCCTAAGTGTTCCGGAGCAGTAGCAAGCTACCATGGCTCAGTGGAAACACTAGGAGACATTTCCCGGTAAGAGAGGCTACTAAGAATAAACAACTAGATAGTCAGATCCCACACATACCAAGCATTTCAATAACATACACACAATATGCTCGATATGTGCAAATACAACATGGCATCACAACATGACTCTATAACTCAAGTATTTAATCAATAGGCTCCGAGGAGCGAGATATTACAAACAGGGGTCTCATGACCCAACATTCAGAGCATACATATCAAAGCACAAGCGGAAGCTATCATGTCTGAGTACAGACATCTATAAATGAAAAAGGCTGAGAAGCCTGACTATCTACCAAATCCTGCCGAGGCACAAGACCGTAGCTGAGGTAACAAGCTAAACGTCGAAGTCCACGTGGAACTACTAGTGAGACCGAAGTCTCTCTGCAAAAACATAAAATAGGCAAACGTGAGTACAAATGTACCCAGCAAGACTTACATCAGAACTAACTACATATGCATCATTATCAACAAGGGGATGGTGGGGTTTAACTGCAGCAAGCCATCTTTGACTCGGTGGCTATCCTAAACTACGACTGCAAGCCACTCTTTTGAGGTGGCGCACACGAGTCCACATATTCACCATATCAATACACCACTATGGATCCGCTCCCGTCTCCCTACGAGAACGCCATCCATAGCACTCACACTTATCTTGCGTATTTTAGAGTATCCACTTTAACTTGTCTATGAACTGATATAAGCAACCCAGAAGTCCTTTACCGCGGACACGGCTATTCGAATAGATGATATTAACCCTGCAGGGGTGTACTTCTTCATACATGTTTCCACCACTTAGCGTCTGCACACGACATGTGCTCGGCAGACTTCAAGCGAAAGCCGACGTGGGTGTAGACCACGACCTACCTAAACACCTAAGTCTCTAGTCCAGGTTTATTGCCTATTCGGGTTCCATCCATGAGGAGATCCGGCCGGAGTTTCGCTCACAGCCCCAAACGATGTGAACAGGGTTCCCGAGACACCAAACGGGCATCTGGTACACCGTGCCACGTACCTACCGCATCACAGCCCACCCCTACGGTCAGCGCTGTCCACGGCCTCCAGTAAGCTACAAACACCAGAAACTACTTGCAACTCCTGGACAAAGGACAAGGGTGAATAAGAAGTCGAGCGGGGTCATATTTCAGGGCCCAATGTATGGTAGTAGCTGAATCATGGATCACAAACACAGAACTCAGTTCCTGAGGACGGCTGCAATGAGACAACCCACCATGTACTCCTACATGGCCTCTCACCGCTACCTTTACCAAATCGTGTTCACACACTTAGCTCACACACAGTAGGACATGTTCACACACCTCTGATTCATCCCCGATGAATCAGACCTGACTCAACTCTAAGCAGTAGCAGGCATGACAAACAAACATGAATGAGTAGGCACAACAGGGCTCAAACAACTCCTACTCATGCTAGTGGGTTTCATCTATTTACTGTGGCAATGACAGGTCATGCAAAGGATAAAGGGGTTCAGCTACCGCAGCAAGTAACAGTTGAATCGTTGTTGTCCTAATGCATTAAAAGAGAGCAGGAGCGAGAGAGTGGGATTGTATCGGAATGAACAAGGGGGTTTTGCTTGCCTGGCACTTCTGAAGATAACATTGAGTCTTCATCAGTGTCAACGATCACATCATCGGTATCACGTCTATCGAGAGGGGACAAATACCGGCAACACAGAAGGGAACACAATCAATGCAATGCACAATATGATGCATGATCATGACATGGCAAAATGAATGTGTTTTGAGCTAATGCAACTAGCAACAGATTAAATGAAGTTGGTTTGAATACAAGATTCAAATTCAAACTCCATATGTGATTATTTAAATGCCCTTTATATGATTTGTGCTAAACAGCATCTATAAGTTGTTCTAACATGCATGAAAATGGTACAGATGGATTCCTTGAATTTTTCTGATAATTTTTCATATATAAATTATTTAATTTGGAGTTACGGTTGAATTACTATGAATTTTTGAAGTTTAGGGCCTTTTCTGAAATTTCCTGAATAATAATAAATCCAGAAATGATTTATGGCGTCAGCACCACGTCACTGTGACGTCAGCAGAGTCAACTGGGCGCCCCAGGTCAAACCTGACCAGTGGGGTCCACTGGTCAGTGACTGGGGCTGGTTAGTGCCACTGACGTGTGGGCCCAGTCAACGGCCACGTCAGCGCGGTCAAAACTGACGCGTGGGGCCACTGCAATTAGATTAAACCTAATCTATTTTAGTTAGCCGGTTAGTTAGGCCGCAGGGCCCGCATGTCAGTGAGAGTGTGGGTTAATTAGTGGAGTCATGAACTACTAATGACGGTGCCACGTCAGCTGCCGGTGTTTAACCGCCGGCGACCTCAGATCGCGGCGGCGTCCGCGTCGGGATTGCGCTACAGGCCATGGTTTGGGGCGCGGGGAGTATCTACGGGGAGCTGGCGGAGTGGCGCTTCCAGTGGTGGAGGCGGCTGGAGCGGAGGTGGCCGGAGTTGAGCACGGCGTCGACCTCGGCGGCGGCCGGAGCTCGGGCGAGCTCGGGGTCGGTGTTAGGGAGCACGGCAGGAGGAGTTGGGGCGTGGTACGGACTCCTGAGATCGCGGTGAGCACGAGGATGGGCTCGGAAACGAGCTGCGGTGGCTGTGGCCACGGCCACGCCATGGCCGGCGGCGAGAAGCTCTCGGCCGCGGTGGAGAAAGAAGCTAGGGGATGAGCGCGAGCTTGAGAGAAGGGGGAAGAGGAAGAGGGGCTCACAGTGGATCAAACGGAGGGGTCGGCGAGCTCGGGGGAGCTTCTGCGACGGCGAATTTACGGCGGCGATCTTCGGGCACCGGGGATGAAGACGACGACGCTCCGGTCGACTGGGGCCTCCTCTGGTCGCGTGCGTCGGTGTGCAGCTCCATGGGGTCGGACGGAGCTCAGGGATGCGGAGAGGGAGCGAGGAAGTGGCTGTGGCCGCGGTGGTTGCGAGCGACGTCGGCGGCGGCTCTCGGTGGGGAGAGCAGAGGAAGGGGAGAGATCCAGAGAGAGTGAGAGAGCGTCGGGGGGGTTGCGTGGCGTCGCGGGAGGCGACCAAGGCGACGAGGGGGTAGCCAGGCAGGCAAGGAGGAGCTGGCGCGGCTCGCCTGCGCGCCGGGCACGCAGCTGCTTCGGGGCGAGGGGAGGAAGACGACGGAGGGGCTGCAGTGGTGGGCTGGGCCGATTCTGCTGGGCCACCAGGTGAGTGGGCCTCAGGTAAGCGTCAGGTAAGTCCTTCTCTCTCTCTCTCTTTTATTTGTTTTAGTTTTCTATTTTTATTACTCTGTTTTGAATTAGTAAAAATACTAACTCATTTTATAAAATCCCGACAAAAATTGTGGGCACTATTTGGATTATTTCCAATAGCCCCCAAGTACTTTCAGGATTATTTGGACATTTAAAAAAAATATTATAAAATTTAAATGTCCAAATTCAAATACTTATGAATTAATCCAGTGACCAAATGTGACATGAAAAATGTGCAGCACCTCTGGTTCTGGTTTAAAGCATTTTTCCAGAAATGATGAACATTTTCTAAAGCCATTTGAATTCACTGAAAAATATCTTTGGTTGAATTATTTGAATTCCTTTAATGCTAGGGTTTAGGCAATCCCCATTTCAAGTTCCAAATAAGTTTAAACATGATGCATGGATGCAATGCCACTAGTTACAAGCAAGCTCTAGGGCTGTGACAGCGGGCTAGGCTTTCCACTCCACCCTTTCGTCTGCGGGCTGATGTACTATTACAGGATAGACTTCCATGATCTATCCCCGAACTCCTTCCTCAACATCTCTGCGTTCATCGTCATGTGTGAGGCCTTCCTCCGCATCCAACCCCGCTTCGGGTTGTGGCTCAAGGTCTTCAACATGAAGCCGAAGGTGGTGGATGGCCAGCACACGAAGTGCGGAGGAGCCATGGTGAGTAAGCTGACCAATGTCTCTTGGCCGAAAGGCACTTTCGTGGAGACTGTCAAGGAATAGCAGAAACAATGGTTCTACATCACAGAACCCCACGGCACAAGCTGGGCCGCAGCTACCGAATTCAACTCCGGTGCTCCAATGCAGCTCACCTCCTGGGTTGAGAAGAGCCCAAACTGGTGTTCGCCAGATGAGCTGATAGCGCTGCAGACGCGTGTTCAAAATATGGTGGACAAAGATATCAAGCTTGTTGATATAATCCAGGTGATGCTAGTTCACCGGATTCTCCCGTGCCAAAGCCGAAGACGCCCTCTATGGGAGTTCAATCCAAAAAAGCACCATACCCTGAAGAGGCTCTTCGAAACTACTCACGAACACGCCTGGAAGCTACTCTTCAAGGGAAACGAGACACCGTCAGCCACAGATTCGGACTGCGAGCACGACATCAACCACCTTGCCAATGAGGTATGTTATTTTTATTGCATCCCCTACTTTCTTGTTTCAAGGATGATATCTAAGCTATTATTATCATTGCTTCTTCATGACTGGATGGAGAGGGCGAAGCAGATCCAATGTCCGGCTCTGCTGCCTGAAGAACCAGTCATTCCGCATTTAGCGAAGATGCTGGTGCCGGCGCCCTATACGGCGCCGGCGAAGAAGGCCACGGGTAAGGCCAAGGGGGTCCGGAGTGGCCCCCGCCGTCAGGGCGCTTCGGACGCGACATCCAAAGACAAGACCCATTCCTCCGTCGCCGAAGATGACAACGATGAGGATGAGGAGAAGAGCGATTCTCCCCCTAATGGGGGGAGGAAGAAGAGGGCGGTCCCCACAATTCTAGAGGCGGAGGCGCCCAAGAAGGGGAAAGGCCCGTTCGCGGGCAGCTCCGCATGGGACGTCGACAGCAGTCCGGAGCGACGCCCCCGCACTAAGCCTCGTGCCGCATCGTAAGTGCTAAGACCCGTACATGCCCATAAATCTAACCTCTCCTCTTTGTCATATTGACATGATCAATTATGCTATTGCAGTCTGGCCCACGACAGATCCCAACGATCCTCATCAAGAGGCTCGTTGGACTCAAAGGAGATGGCCAGCGAGACATCGCCGGCCGCTTACTCTCCCGAGGCCAAGGGAGACGTCGAGGTGCTGTCCCGAAGGACCTTCCCAGGCCAGGTAGAGGCTCGGGAGGCCGTCAAGGCGGCGCCGGAGGGTGATACCTTGGTTGTCGGACACATGGGGGAACAAGCCCCCATGGAGACTGACGATGGGAGCCGTACTCAATTCGGCCCCCCTCTGAGCACGGATCCGGAGACCAACAAGCAGCCTCCTTCAAGAGAAGGAGGCGTGCTCATCCCGCCGGTGACCTTTGTCCAACCAGAGGCGCCGAACAATCTATTGGAAGCGCTACGAGGCCCTTCCATTGTGGAAGAACACAGTATCCTTATGGGTACGGTGATTGAGAAGGTTCAGTCCGTTAAAAGAGGACTGACCGAAGCCTGCAGCAGCCTGCTGATAGGTTTTGAGGTAAGCGGCGTTTAACTGAGAAAATCCCCACATAGATAGTATCCCCTAAGACACTATCCGAAGTTCAAAAAGAAAAGTCGGACAGAGGATCAATTAAATTTCGCAGGAAACTAACCAAACTGTGTCTGATGTGAATAAGCAGGCGTCACTGCTGGCCGCGACTTCTCATACTGCCGAAGTCTCCAGACTAAAGAAAAAACTGGAGCGGGCCGAAGAAGAGCTCGGCCAGGCGAGGAAGCAGCTGGAAGACCAGCAAGGTATGCAATGGCTCGCTATATATTCGGAAAGAGTAAATGATGTATACTGCATGTAGTGTCATTATATGTGTAGGGGCGACGACCAAGGTCGAGGTCCTGACAAAGGCCCTGGCCGAAGCCAAGGGGAAAGCTGTCAAGGAGGAGGCCACTCGCAAGAAGCTGAAGGCCCGGCTAAACGAGGTCCAGCAAGAGCTCCAAGACGCGGTGAAGAAGTACGTGACCCTGGAGGGCGAAGTTTCGGCTCGAGAGACTAAACTCTCCAAGGCTCGTCAAAGCACGAAAGTGGCCCGGGTTGAAGCCCAGGGTGCCCTCCAGGAGATCCAGGAGGCCAGGAAGATCGCGGCGGGTAAGGCATTTAGTATGCAAAGCAAATATATGAAGAAGAAGTACTTACTAACCCGGATTCGGAGTTCTCCAGGAGCCTTCGCAGATCTGCCGCGCAGTGTGTCCGATGCCACGGAGTTCTTCCGAGCCGAAGAAGGGAGCTCCATGGAGAAATTGTTCTGGTCTCAGTATCTTGCGCCAGAGCATCCCGTGCCCTTCACCGATCAGCTGAAACAGCTGGTAGAGTTGCATAGGGTGGCCGAACAATCCATGAAGGATTTGATAATCTGGCTGTGGCCAGCCGAAGCTATGCCTGCAGCTACTTCGGACTCGTGAAGTGGCTGGTAAACACATGTCCTCAGCTGGACGCCGTCAAGCGATCAGCTTGTATTGAAGGTGCGCACATGGCCTTCGCCCGCTGCAAGATGTGGTGGGCGAAGATGGACGTCGTCGAGCTGACCAAGGAGCCGCCGGAGGGCAAGGAGCACCGCACACCCAAGCACTATTTTGCAGATGTCCTAGAGGGGTCTCGCATTGTAGCAACGCAATGTTCGCAGGATATTATCTTTGAATGAATGTATTCAAGTTCCTTCTACTTTGTATGATAGAACAAAGTGGGTTTGTAATATAATGCTTGTTATGTTTTAAATTTTACCTCCTGTGTGGCCGTGTTGTATGAAATCTGAGGGTTGGCTAGTCATCGGCTTCTTCCCCTACGAGGTGTTCGGGATGGAATCTAAACAATCTTGATCCAATTATATGGTCCTTGAAGGAGTTGTTTAGCTCAACGAACCAGGCAATCAAACTATGCGGGTTGAACGCCCTCACTTAGCCATAGGAGTTTGACAATAAAACATAGGCGCAGCCCCTAGTATCCGAACCAGAGTGCTATAAGCGTATGATCGGGAAGTACTGATCCTTCGTGTAATGCGGAAGAAATCTCCAACGATTTGCATCCTCCAAACAACTGACCGGCTCTCGCCGCATCCTGACAGATAGTTTTCGGCTTTCTCTATTGAGGTGCTCCTTTGGATAAACCAAGGCACAATCGCAATAGTTCTCCCTTTACTACCTTAGCCGATATAGTGGAACATAAGGTAGCAAGCAGAGGAGTCGGGCAACCAAACTATTGAGCAAAGACATGAATCGGAGCCAATGCATATAGTGCTAAATTCGGGGTGCCGAACCATACTATAAAAAGTGTTCGGACTTTTGTTGCCGTAGTGTGGGGTGCTATGAAGCCCCTGGCAAACATCAAATGTACCAAAGTGTACGGGTGCTACCTGATGGGGTTATCCACAGGGAAGAAGAAGAGAAAAAAGAAAAAAAGAAAGAAAACAGAAAGGGTGCGAAAGGTGATAAGTTGGGGCTTTAATGCTCCAGCCGCGAACTGTTTTCATTGTAATTTGATTAATACGTCGAGGCGCATTGATACATGTAGTGCAATAAGCAACAGGCTATTTAATATAACAAAAACCAAGGGAGAGCTGAATGTGGGTCCTGAAAGACAGGTAGAGTGATTGTTAATGAAACCACCTTGAAAATCCTCCGTGCGTCTGCGTTTCTCGCCGTCTTAGTGTGGTTATCCTTCAAGAGGGCTGGTGATCAGGCCATCAGATAGGGCCTGTGGGATTGAAACCTGAAAAGGAAATGAATAAAAGTGAAAGTATGTGTGTATCCGGTGTCGGTTGAGCCGTACTGTGGATCACAAACTAGCTATGCCTCCGTCGATGCCCATGTAATTTTGAGTGCGTAGTTATGTACGCGTGGTGCGAATGCCAATACTTGACCAGGACTGAGATGGAGGCCGAATTGCTAGTCTAGCTCGGACCCTCTTGACGGTGTCTGTGGGCTCGGCAGCCGAATTAAGGTTCTGCTTGAGAAGGTCGCTATGTACTTCTGGTGCTAAGGCAGCTATGTGCTCTTCTGTACGGAGGGAGCGTTCCGTATTTCCATTGACTGTTATGACGCTATGTGGACCGGGCATCTTGAGCTTGAGATAAGCATAGTGTGGCACTACGTTGAATCGGGCGAATGCGGTCCGTCCGAGCAGTGCGTGATAGCCGCTACGAAAGGGGACTATGTCAAAGATTAACTCCTCGCTTCGGAAATTGTCTGGAGATCCGAAGACAACCTCGAGCGTGATTGAGCCTGTACAGCGGGCCTCCGCACCTGGTATGACTCCTTTGAAGGTAGTCTTTGTGGGTTTGATCCGTGATGGATGAATGCCCATTTTGCACACTGTATCTTGATAGAGCAAGTTGAGGCTACTGCCACCGTCCATTAGGACTCGTGTCAGTTGGAACCCATCAATTATTTGGTCCAGGACCAGTGCCGCTACACCGCCATGATGGATACTGGTCGGATGATCCCGGCGATCAAAAGTGATCGGGCATGATGACCATGGATTAAATTTTGGGGTGACTGGCTCTATCGCGTAGACGTCCCTGAGTGCTCGCTTGCGCTCCCTCTTGGGGATGTGGGTAGTGTATATCATGTTCACCATTTTGACCTGAGGGGGAAACTTCTTTTGTCCCTCTGTGTTTGGCGGTCGGGGCTCCTCGTCGTCGTCTTCGCTTTGCGATCCCTTATCCTTGTTTTCAGCATTTAACTTGCCGGCCTATTTAAAAACCCAAGAATCTCTGTTGGTATGATTGGGTGGTTTGTCTGGGGTGCCATGAATCTGGCACGGACGATCGAGTATGCGGTCCAGGCTAGATGGGCCCGAATTGTTCTTTTTGAACGGCTTCTTCTGCTAACTAGGCTTAGAGCCACTGAATCCGGCATTGACCGCCGTATCCTCGGTGTTGTCATTGTTGTTTTGACGTTTGTACCTATTGCATCGAGGCTTGTCGTTGCTATTTTTAGCTTTAGGGGTGCCGGCGTCGCTTGTATTGTTTTTGCTACGGGCCAGCCAACTATCCTTGCCCGCGCAAAAGCGGGTCATGACTGCCGTGAGGGCCTCCATCGACTTTGGCTTCTCTTGGCCGAGGTGGCGGGCGAGCCATTCATCACGGATGCTATGTTTAAAGGCTGCTAGGGCTTTGGCATCCAGACATTCGACTATCTGGTTCTTTTTAGTTAGGAACCTGGTCCAGAATTTCCTGGCGGAATCTCCGGGATGTTGGAATATATGGCTTAAGTCATCGGCGTCCGTAGGTCGAACGTATGTACCTTGGAAGTTATCAAGGAAGGCTTCTTCCTAGTCCTCCCAGCTGCTGATGGAGTTTTCGGGCAGGCTGTTCGACCAGTGCCGCACTGGTACTTTGAGTTTCAGGGGGGGTATTTAATGGCATGAAGGTCATCGCCGCGGGCCATATGAATGTGGAGAATGAAGTCTTCGATCCATACCGTGGGGTCTGTGGTGCCGTCATATGATTCTATATTCATGGGTTTGAACCCTTCTGGGAATTCATGTTCCATGACTTCGTCAATGAAGCTAATAGGGTGTGCGGCGCCTCTATATCGGGCTGCATCGTGACGTAGCTCCGATGGAGTCCGTCTGCGGTGTTCGTCCCGTGCATGACTAGGTTTGTCACGTCCGAACAGATGCCCGTTGTCGTGTGTCGGGGCACGTCCTCGCGATCGGTAGATCGATCTGGTATGTCCTGCTTTATTGGTCAGGTCATGTCGAAGGTCATATGTATGACTGTGAGATGATTTACCTCTGCCTTTGTGATGAGGCGGGGCGGGCTAGTGTTCGGCTTGAGTTGCCGATTTGTCCCGACCACGTGGTGGTCGGTCAGCCGCATTGCGCGATGGTGGTATGTGTTCCGGCGCCTCGTCGTCGAACTGAGGTAGTAATTTGCGCTTTGGGTAGCTTTTGGTAGGGCACTTGAAGCCGTATTCTTCGGCTACTAGGACGTCAGTCCATTTATCATTGACCGGATCTTGGTCAGCTTGAAGCTGCTGTTGTTTCTTTTTCAGGCTCCTTGCAGTGGCTATTAGCTGGTGCTTGAAGCGCTCCTGCTCAAGAGGTTCCTCAGGCACGATGAAATCCTCGGTGCCGAGGCTCGCCTCATCCTCGGAGAGCGGAAGATAATTACTGTCCTCTGAGTCCTCGTGTGTGGCATGTTTACCAGGGCTAACCTGCCCATCTTCCCGTTCATCCTGTTCGGTAGCTGCGTCAACAGGGTCTTCGTTGTCTTCGGCACCTTCCGGGGTGTTATCTTCGCCTGTGTTGGTGTTGCTATCTTTACTGCGGCATAACTAAGAGCGGCGCCGCTGATGCCAGCATTTCGACTATATCTCAGGAGGTTTATCCTCAACTGGATCTTCTTTGTCATCGCCGCTGTTCTCCTTTGGTGCATCCACCATGTGAACGGCGGGTGATGAAGCCATGTACCTAGGGTAGGGTCATGGTCCTGTCCCAACTGCCCTACCCAAGGACATCTCTAGAAGAAATCATCTTTCAATCGACTTGGAGGTGTTCCACTCGACAGACTCGAAGACACTCGACCAAGAAGCAATCACTCGACCAAGACCAAACCACTCGATGGTCAGGAGACCTAGAGGCACTCCGCATGCTAACGGTCGGTTATTAAGTAGCCTTTATGGTCATCATAGAACTTTATGAGGGGCATTACCAGTAACGCCTGACCTTAATGTATTTAAAACCCTGCATAACTGAGGGCCGGAGGGGGCCGGCGAACTCTATATAAGCCACCCCCCTCCTCAGTGAAAAGGGTTCGCACCCCTGTAATTCATACACGCATAATCCAGTCGACCGCCTCTGGGCTCCGAGACGTAGGGCTATTACTTCCTCCGAGAAGGGCCTGAACTCGTAAACCTCGCGTGCTTACAACTTCTCCATAGCTAAGATCTTGCCTCTCCATACTTACCCCCCTACATCACTGTCAGACTTAGAACCACGACAGTTGGCGCCCACCGTGGGGCCGGTGTTTTAGCGATTTGTTGGAGGAGTTGCGATCTTTTCCGATCCGAATCATCATGGTTTCTGGTGGAGTTTTGGTGGAGGGCCGCGAGATCCGTCTCAGCGCGCTCACGTTCATCGCCGACGACTCCGCTTGGCTTCAGGAGGCTCCACCCGACGTGGACACGCTCCCTGTCCGCGGGGCGACACATTTTCGCGTGTGCGTCCGCGGCATCCTTTTGCGGCAACCGTCGACCCACTATCGGTCGGCTCCTGTGCTGTCCTCCCCCCTGTTTCCCGCTAGCGCAAGCGCTCCGGTCGGTCGAGAATTCAGCGGTGGGTAAGACACGCGGTGGCACGCCAGTCGGCCACCCCTCAAGTCGCAGCAATCGAGCCCGATGAATCTCTCTACGGCCTGTTCGATCTATCGGCCGGCTCCGCAGACACCGCATCCGAGTGCGATAGCGGTGATCCAGCGGCGGAGGTTCTGATGGTCGATGGACCGCCTAGTCCTCCCGGTTTTCCCCGCACCGACGGAGGCGCGGGTGGAGGCGACCCGTCGCGTCGCCATGAGGAATATCTTCCCGAGCCTCTCACGTCGCTACAGAGAGAAGAACTTCGCCGCCGGAACATGGATGCACTGCACACTCCTATCATTGGAGAAACCCCCAAGGCACGGGCCTTGGAGGACGCGCGCCTGGCAAACTTGGCCGAGCGCACTCAACTGGAGAACCTCCAGCGAGCACTCGACGAGCGTGCGTGACAACGGGTTCTCGAATCCAGTCGACGCCAGCTCTTCCCGCCCCCGCAGGTATATCAAACCCCGATTCAGAATTTAGCAGCTGCAGCTCGTATAGCAGAGTCGATTCAGCCTTCCCAGTCGGAGGCTGGCAGAGGCTTGCTGCAGATCAGAGCGTTACTCCGGGCAGCAGGAGACCAGAATTTCACTGTTTCTCAGTCGCGGAACAGGATTCACAGCAGATCCGTTGCTGCAGACACAGTCTAGTCGGCTCATAGCCCAAGATCGCCCCTGAGGCATGAGGGACGTGGGGACCGGCATAATCAGTATGGGAACCGTGAGCAATATGATCACCGATTCGATCGTGATGATCGACATTGAGTGCCCACCCCTCCCCTGAGGAGCGGGTCGTATGCGCCTCGACAACAGGATGACAGACGCACCCGTAGTGTCGGGCAAAGGATTCCAGTCGACTCTAGGGAGCCAGGCTTTGATGCGATATCCATTCTCGTTCAAGGTTTGGTCGATAGGAACAGAGCTCACCGAGAAGGTCACGACAGAGATGCTCCTACCAGCAGCAGAGCACATGTTTCGGGGCCAGAGTGCTTTAGTAGAGCCATCAGGGCCGCTGTGATTCCTCCCAACTTCAGGTTGGCGACTGGAGTCAGCAAGTTCACTGGCGAGTCCAAGCCTGATACTTGGCTTGAAGACTACCGAGTGGCCGTCCAGATTGGCGGTGGCAATGATGAAGTGGCCATGAAGCACCTGCCTCTCATGTTGGAGGGCTCGGCCAGAGCGTGGCTGAACCAGTTAGCACCCAGCAGCATTTACACTTGGGAAGATCTCGCCCGAGTGTTTGTCACCACATTTGAAGGAACATGCAAGCGGCCGGCAGGGCTGAGGGAACTGCGGTCTTGCGTGCAGAAGCCGAATGAAACCTTGAGGGATTACATCCCGAGATGGATCACGTTGCATCACACGGTAGAGAATGTGCCTGACCACCAAGCAGTCTGTGCCTTCAAAGAAGGTGTCAAGTACAGAGACTGAATCTGAAATTCGGTCGGACCGGAGATATGTCTCTGAACCGGATGATGGAGATTGCCACCAAGTATGCTAATGGTGAAGACGAGGATTAACTCAGGAGTGGCAAGCTCAAATCAGTCGCCCAAGAAACCGGAGGAAATCCCAATCGGAAACAGAAGCGGAAAGCCGAGCCAGCTGCTCCTGGAGAAGCCTTGGCTGTAACCCAAGGAAAGTTTAAAGGGAAACCTAAAGGACCTTGGAACCCCAAGAAAGTTAAAGACCAGGACGGAAATGATGTGTTGGATTTGCCATGTCTCGTCCACACCAAGAAAGATGAAGAGGGTAATTTCATTTACCCGAAACATACCACTCGACAGTGTCGACTCTTGATCCAGCAGTTCCAGGGAAAGCAGCCCAAAGATAAGGAAAAGGAGTCGGACAAAGTTGAGGACAAGGAAGATAGTGACGACAGATACCCTCAGGTCAATTCCACTTTGATGATTTTTGCTGATGTTGAAAGCAAAAGTCGATTGAAAGTTATCAACCGAGAGGTGAATATGGTCGCTCCGGCGACACCCAGTTATCTGAAGTGGTCTCAGACTGCCATAACATTCGACCGGTCCAATCACCCAACGCACATCGCCACCCCTGGGAGGCAAGCTTTGGTGGTCGACCCAGTTGTTGAAGGCACTTGACTGACGAAAGTCTTGATGGATGGTAGCAGTGGTTTGAACATATTATATGCTGAGACGTTGAAAGGGATGGGCATTCCGATGTCCAGACTCAGTGCCAGCAACATGAGTTTCCATGGAGTCATTCCTGGGAAGAAGGCTGAATCACTCGGCCAGATTGCTCTTAATGTGGTTTTCGGTGATTCCAAGAATTACTGCAAAGAAAAGTTAACATTTGAAGTTGTAGACTTCCAGAGTGCCTACCACGCTATTTTGGGCAGGCCGGCTTATGCACGCTTCATGGCCCGACCATGTTATGTGTATCTCAAATTGAAGATGCCTGGCCCCAAAGGTGTGATCACTATTACAGGCAGTCGGAAGAAAGCGGAAGAATGTTTTCAGAAAAGGTTCGAAGATCGCTGATGCTCAGATGGCAGTGGTGGAGCTGCAGGAATACCAAAAGACTGCAGACACGAGTGATTTGTTGCGAGCCAAGAAGCCCGCTACAGAATCAGCTTTTCAGTCGACTGGCGATACGAAGACAGCTCACATCCACCCAACCGATCCCAGCGCTGCTCCAACTCATATCTCGACAACACTCGACTCCAAATAGGAAGAAGCGCTCATCCAGTTCCTCCGTGAGAACTGGGACATTTTCGCATGGAAACCTTCTGACATGTCGGGTGTTCCCAGGGAGCTGGCTGAGCACCGCCTAAGAGTCGACTCAAAAGTAAAACCTGTCAAGGAACATCTCCGACGGTCCACCGTCTAGAAGAGAAAGTCCATTGGCGAGGAGGTGGCTCGGCTCTTAGCAGCGGAGTTCATCCGAGAAATCTACCACTCCGAGTGGCTCGCCAACGTTGTCATGGTCCCCAAGAAAGACAAGTCGCTTCGCATGTGCATTGACTTTAAACATATCAATCGGGCCTGCCCGAAAGATCATTTTCCTCTCCCCCGCATCGATCAGATAGTCGACTCGACTGCGGTATGTGAGCGACTGTCTTTTTTAGACGCCTATTCCGGGTACCATCAGATCCGTCTGTATGGACCTGACGAGATCAAAACAGCCTTCATCACTCCATTCGGGTGTTTCTATTATGTTACCATGCCGTTCGGCCTCAAGAATGCCGGAGCCACATTCATGAGGATGATTCAGAAGTGTTTGCTCACTCAAATCAGTCGGAATGTGGAGGCGTACATGGATGATATTGTGGTCAAGTCACGGAAGGGTTCCGACCTGCTGACTGACCTTGCTGAAACCTTTGCCAACCTCAGGAGGTATGATATCAAGCTTAATCCATCAAAGTGCACATTCAGAGTTCCTGGCAGAAAATTACTCGGTTTTCTCGTTTCCGAACAAGGAATCGACGCCAATCCAGAAAAAGTCGGTACTATACTCCGAATGAAAAGTCCTGTGCGAGTGCACGACGTCCAGAAGCTTACTGGTTGCTTGGCCGCTTTAAGTCGATTCATATCTCGTCTCGGTGAAAAGGCATTGCCTCTTTACCGATTGATGAAGAAGTCCAACAAGTTCGAGTGGACTCCTGAAGCTGATGCAGCATTTGCAGAGCTCAAAGCTCTACTCTCCACCCAGCTGGTGCTTGCTACCCCAATCAGCAAGGAGCCTTTGCTGCTTTACATTGCAGCCACAGGACATGTCGTCAGTATGGTACTTACGGTCGAGCGGGAAGAAGAAGGAAAAACCTTCAAAGTTCAGCACCCAGTATATTATATTTCTGAAGTTTTGACCCCATCGAAGCAAATATATCCTCATTATCAGAAGCTTGTATATGGGATTTATATGACCACAAAGAAAGTTGCTCACTACTTCTCTGATCATTCCATTACAGTCGTCAGCGACGCTCCATTGTCAGAGATCCTGCATAACAGAGATGCAACTGGTCAAGTGGCAAAATGGGCGATTGAACTCCTTCCTCTAGATATCAAGTTTGAGGCAAAGAAGGCTATCAAGTCCCAGGCAATAGCAGATTTCGTTGCCGAGTGGATTGAACAACAACTGCCGACTCAGGTTCACTCGGAGCATTGGACCATCTTCTTCGACGGTTCCAAAATGCTGAATGGTTCCGGTGCCGGGGTGGTGTTGGTCTCCCCCCGAGGAGATAAGCTCAGATATGTTCTTCAAATCCACTTTGATTCCTCCAATAACGAGGCGGAATATGAAGCACTTTTATATGGGTTGCGCATGGCCATTTCACTCGGCGTCCGTCACCTCATGGTCTATGGCGACTCAGATTTGGTGGTTAATCAGGTGATGAAGGAATGGGACGTCAGAAGTCCAGCCATGACTGGTTATTGCAATGCAGTGAGAAAGCTGGAGAAGAAATTCGAGGGGTTAGAGCTTCATCACATACCTCGACTGAAAAATCAAGCAGCTGATGATCTGGCAAAAATAGGTTCCAAAAGAGAAGCCATTCCCAGCAATGTGTTTTTGGAACACATCCACACACCATCAGTTCAGGAGGACCCCTTCACTGAAGAGGCCCCACAGCCAAAAAGTGCCACGGATCCGACTGAAGTTGAAGTTCCAGCTGTGGTTGACCTGATCATGGAAGTCTTAGTCATCACTCCCGACTGGATAGTACCGTAAATCGCGTACATCTTAAGGAAAGAACTCCCAGAGGACGAAGAAGAGGCTCGACAGATCGCCCATCGATCCAAGGCCTTTACAGTCATTAAGGGACAGTTGTATAGGGAAAGCGCGACTGGAGTCAGTCAGAAGTGTATAACACCAGAAGAAGGTCAGATGATCCTTGACGATATCCAATCAGGGACCTGTGGTCATCATGCATCCTCTTGGACCATTGTTGCTAAAGCATACCGAGCAGGATTCTACTGGCCAAGGGCCAATGAAATGGCAAAAGAGATAGTCGACAAATGTGAAGGATGCCAGTATTACTCCAATATGTCACACAAGCCCGCGTCAGCTCTGAAAACCATTCCACATGTCTGGCCCTTCGCTGTTTGGGGACTGGACATGGTTGGACCACTGAAAACAGGCAGGAGCGGCTTCACTCATGTGCTAGTAGCAGTCGACAAGTTCACCAAATGGATTGAAGCTAAGCCTATCAAGAATCTTGATGCTTGCACTGCTATCAGTTTCATCAGAGAGTTGATATTCAGATATGGAGTTCCGCACAGCATCATCACTGAAAATGGGTCAAACTTCAATTCCGACAAATTCAGGGCCTTTTGTGCCACTCAGGGCACACGAGTCGACTATGCTTCGGTCGCTCACCCTCAGTCGAATGGACAAGCGGAAAGAGCAAATGGCCTGATTCTCAAAGGAGTGAAACCTTGATTGATGCGTGATCTCAAGCACGCAGCAGGTGCATGGGTCGACGAGCTTCCGTCAGTTCTTTGGGGATTGAGGACGACCCTGAACCGATCGACCAGAAGAACCCCTTTTTTCTGGTCTACGGAGCCGAAGCAGTCTTACCGAGCGACATGCTTCACAACGCCCCTCGAGTCGAGCTCTACTCTGAAGAAGAAGCAGAACAAGCCCGGCAGGACGCAGTCGACCTCCTGGAAGAAGAAAGAGAAATGGCCATGATCCAATCGACCATCTATCAGCAAGACTTGCGCCGATTCCATGCCAGAAATGTGAAGAGTCGAGCCTTCCAAGAAGGAGACCTAGTCCTCCGAGTGGATCAGCAGAAACCACACAAACTCGCTCCTACTTGGGAAGGCCCCTTCATAGTCACCAGAATCCTCCACAATTGAGCGTACCACCTCTACAATGTCGATCGCCAGATTGATGAGCCACGAGCCTGGAATGCGGAGCTACTCCGCCCCTTTTATACTTGAATTCTCACTCGGATGAGATGTAATAAGAAAAAACTCCTGTAGTTTATTTATCAAAGACAAGAGCGTTATAATTTTCCCAGTGATTGTTATTGTTTTTTGTTTGCGAAAGAAATCCCCCAGTGGGTGGCTTAGCTACGAACCCGTTTCGCCTAAGTTTGAAAAAATCCTACCGAGTGGTGAGCCAACCTCCCACTCGGCGGCTTAGCTGCGAACCCGTTTCGCCTAAGTTTGAAAAAATCCTACCGAGTGGAGAGCAGTCCTCCCACTCGGGGGCTTAGCTGCAGTCCAGTACTCGCCTAAATTCTCTCACTTCAGGACTTAGCTGCAGTCAGGCACTCGCCTAAGTTTGAAAAAATCCTACCGAGTGGGGAGCAGCCCTCCCACTC
This sequence comes from Triticum dicoccoides, assembly GCF_002162155.2. Lineage (NCBI taxonomy): Eukaryota > Viridiplantae > Streptophyta > Magnoliopsida > Poales > Poaceae > Triticum > Triticum dicoccoides. The sequence goes on from NC_041384.1 coordinate 82,345,251, forward strand.
GGGGGCTTAGCTGCAGTCCAGCACTCGCCTAAGTTTTCCCACTCGAAGACTTAGCTGTAGTCCGGCACTCGCCTAAGTTTGAAAAAATCCTATCGAGTGGGGAGCAGTCCTCCCACTCGAGGGCTTAGCTGCAGTCCAGTACTCGCCTAAGTTTTCTTACTCGGAGACTTAGCTGTAGTCAGGTACTCGCCTAAGTTTGAAAAAATCCTACCGAGTGGAGAGCAGTCCTCCCACTCGAGGGCT
>NC_041384.1:82345693-82386136 GCF_002162155.2 Triticum dicoccoides
CTGCAGTCCAGTACTCGCCTAAGTTCTCTCACTTGAGGACTTAGCTGCAGTCAGGCACTCGCCTAAGTTTGAAAAAATCCTACCGAGTGGAGAGCAGTCCTCCCACTCGGGGGCTTAGCTGCAGTCCAGTAGTCGCCTAAGTTCTCTCACTTGAGGACTTAGCTGCAGTCAGGCACTCGCCTAAGTTTGAAAAAATCCTACCGAGTGGAGAGCAGCCCTCCCACTCGGGGGCTTAGCTGCAGTCCAATACTCGCCTAAGTTCTCTCACTCGGAGACTTAGCTGCAGTCCAAGTACTCGCCTAAGTACAAAACACATCCCACTCTGCAGTAACGAGGTGCAGGTCGACTGCCACCTCCTCCTTGGGGAGCTTTGCCACAAATAGAACGTGCACTCCATCCTGCTCTGCAGTAACAAGGCGCAGGTCGACTGCCACCTCCTCCTTGGAGAGCTTCGCCACAAATACAACATGCACTCCATCCTGCTCTGCAGTAACAAGGTGCAGGTCGACTGCCACCTCCTCCTTGGAGAGCTTCGCCACAAATACAACGAGCGCTCCATCGCTGACCCGCAAGGACGACGAGGTGCAGGTCGACTGTTACCTTCTCCTTCGGAGCTGTGCCACAAATACAAAGTTGTCTCAAATGAAGAACAATTTCCACTCGACGGGGGATTCATAAAGATATTCAACGATAAACCAAGTTCAAATAAATCCTAAAGGTTTCGGACCACAGATCAAAGTGCTCGGGCATTCAGCCCGAAAGAGTTTAACGGTTACAAAAACCACTCGGCATTTCGAGGCAAATTTAAGGTGAGGCATGAAAGTTTGTTCACTCCGCAGGAGGAGGGCTGGCAGGCTTGACGAACTCGTCCAGGTCGACGCCGTCGGCGATCCGAGTGGCTGCAGCGATGAAAGTCTCCATAAAAGTTCGGAAGTCATGCTTCTGGGTGTTGGCGACCTTGATTGCTGCCAGTTTGCCTTGTCGCACCTCCTTGCAGTGGACACGAACCAAAGACAGAGCCACATCAGCGCCACACCGAGCAGAAGACTTCTTCCACTCCTGCACTCAGTCAGGGATTTCGTTAAGTCGAGTCATCAGGGACTCAAGATCATTTTGGAGCGCGGCCTCTGGCCAAAGTGTCGGGTTGATCCGTGACATGACGACCTTCAGTCGAGCCAAGTAGTCCACGACACCGTCGATGCGGGATTCCAGTCGGAGCAGATTCATGGCGGTTTCATCTTTCACGGGAGAATTGATTGGATCCAAACCAGGTTCGATCCTCCCAGTCTCCTCCTCGAAGTTTTGGCAAAACTCTGCATCACGATCCAAGGATGAGTCAATTTACATACGCCGAGTCGACACAAAAAAAATCAGTCGGGACAAAATGTGCACCTTCAAGCTTGATGAACAACTTCTTGGCAAGGCTCCTCAGATAGCTCTCCAGATCGTCCCTCCTGCGAGCGATGCCTTCCATCTTCTCGCCCAGGTTGAGGTTCTCCTTCTTCCAGCGCGAGCACTCCTTGTTGGCTTCGTTCAGAGCAGATTTCAGCTTGGTATTCTCTTCTTCCAACTGGCCGACCGAAGCCAGCTTCTGTTCAGCCAGAGCGGTTCTGTCGTCAGCTTCCTTTCGAGCAGCAGCCAAATCCTGATCCTTCTTCATTAGAGCTTCTCTCAGTTTTTCTGCAAAGAAACAATGCTTGGTTCAGAAAGAGCGGAAGGGTACTCAAGTCTAAGACAGACCAGTCGACAAACTCGTCTTACCAGTGGCGCCGTCCTTGACTTTTTGCAACTCTGTCTTGGCCAGCTCCAAGTCAAGGTTCAGTTGGATCTGCTGTCTCTCCAAGTCAGCAAAGCGAGCTTCAAGATCACAAGATTTCTGAAATCAAAGAGGAGAAGTTATTTTACAGCGAAAAATGACAAGGACAATAAGTACTAAGACTACGGTCGACTGCCCGCAGTCCACCATAGTCTCGGGGACTACACCCAGTGGGTGCACTTTGCATGCCCCCACTGGTTCTGATCCCACTCGACCGGCCCGTTGGAGTCGAGTGCAGGGAGTAAAAAAAAGAGGGGGAGAAAATAGAACTGAGACCATAGTCGACTGCCAGTAGTCGACCGTGGTCTCGGGGACTACACCCAGTGGGTGCACTTGATGTGCCCCCACCGGTTCTGATCCCACTCGACCAGACCGAGTGGAAGAGACAAACTACAAAGACTACAGTCGAGTACCAGCAGTCCATCGTAGTCTCGGGGACTACACCCAGTGGGTGCACTCAGCGTGCCCCCACTAGTTCAAAAATTCAATGGATGCACCCAGTGGGTGTACAGATGCAAAGATTTTCAGAAAGAGTCTTCAGCTAGCATATCCTAACAGAACAAGCAGCAACCAACTAACCTGAACGTTGCTCTGGAGAGCCGAGCTGGCATCGTAGGCGGCCTGGCTGGCGTCCCGCACCGTCTTCATCTTCTCCATCATAATGCCCGCCTGGCGTATGGCTTCCTTGGCAGCATTCACTTCGTCCTCTGGGACGTGATGGGTCGCAAAAACCGAAGGCGGCTCGACGGGGGCCTGCGCAGTCGACGAAGGAGGCAAGGCACTCGACAAGGGCACGGCGAAGGTAACAGAACCCCGATTGGCATCACCAGTGTCCTGAACGACTGGTTCCGCCCTCGGCGTCGATTGTAGCACCTCGCTTGCAGGAACTTACCTATTTCTCCTCGTTAAAGGCCTCTCGGGCTCTTCATCATCATCATCAGGGAGGTCAATAACGTTAGGGGCTATTCAAAGTTCAATCGACGAAATCACATCACACAATGGTACACATTGCAGTTGAATCGACCAAAATAAAGACAGAATGGCAGAAATCATACCCAGAGTAGAAGTGACCGCATCCTCCATCACCTCGTCATCGTCCCTGTAAGCTGAGGTCCCGGAAGTAGCAGCGCTGCCAGTTCCCAAGTCCGTCCGGTTAAAACAAGAAAAACAAGCAGCACAGGGCATCAAGTGAAGATAAAAAGAGACACTCACGCAGAAGCGACGGGGATGTCAATCTTAATCTTCGACAACGCCTTCCGAAGCTTCAGCTCTGCGACTTTGGGATGCTTTGACGATTTCTCGGTCGGAGTTGGCGAAGAGGTCCGAGGACGCTTTGAAGACTGACCAGCTTGAGCAATCGCCTTTTCACGGGCGCTCGGCCGTTCTTGGTCAAGTTTGGACCGCCTCTCCCTGCGAGGAGGCGACTCGACTTCTTCTTCGTCACTCGGGCCGTCGCTTTCTTCGTCCCCTCCACCATCAGACTCCCATTCGCCACTGTCGCCGCCGCTCGCCTCTCCTTCCGGGTCCTGCTCCTGTTCTCCGTTGGGCATTGAATACATTTCAATAATGGCCTGAAAGAAAGCAGGGAGAACAAAGTCAGTTGACTCAGTATTGGCAGCCGCGCGAGTGGATTCAGATTACAAACAAAAGCTCGGAATCGGACCTTCTCTGGTACATGAGACTGGTCGAATGGAGGAACTCTCCTAGCTCCCCTGGGGTTGTCCTTGTTTCCGGTCATGCCCGACAGCCACTTCTCTAGTGTGTCGTCATCGACCTCCTCCGGGTGAATCCGAGTGGAGTCTTCAAGACCCGAATACATCCACATCGGATGGTCTCGGGCTTGAAGAGGCTGGATGCGCCGCTGAAGGAAGACCTCCAGGAGATCCATGCCGGTGACCCCGTCACGGATAAGCTGGACTACTCGCTCTACCAGCACCCTCACCTGTGCCTTCTCCTCCGGGAGCACCTTCAAAGGGGAGGGTTTCCTCACTCGGTCCATGGTGAAAGGAGGGAGGCCAGTCGACTGGCCTGGCGTTGACTGGTCTTTGCAATAAAACCAGGTCGACTGCCATCTGCGAACTGAGTCGGGAAGAATCATGGCCAGAAAGGAGCTTTTCCCTCTCATCTGAACACCAAGGCCCCCGCACATCTGAATCACTTGGGTCCTCTCGTCACTCGGATTAGCCTTTTTCACCGTCTGTGAGCGACAAGTGAAAATGTGCTTGAAAAGGCCCCAGTGAGGCCGACAACCCAGGAAATTCTCACACAAAGAAACAAAGGCGGCGAGATAAACGATCATGTTGGGAGTGAAGTGGTGAAGTTGTGCCCCAAAGAAGTTCAGAAACCCCCAAAAGAAAGGGTGAGGAGGCAAGGAAAATCCACGGTCGACGTGGGTGGCAAGGAGGACGCGCTCACCCTCCTGAGGTTGCGGCTCGGACTCCTTCCCCGGAAGCCGCGCTGATTCATAAGGGATCAGCCCTCCTTCGGCCAGGTCGTTGAGGTCTTCTTGCGTGATCGTTGAGCGGATCCAGTCGCCCTGGATCCAGCCCTTTGGCAGGCTGGTTCGCGAGGAGGATCCGCCCCGACTGGTCGCCTTCCCCTTCGACCTCGTCGTCGCCTTCTTTGCCCGCTCTAGAGCCGCCGTCTTCTCCTTCCCCATCATTGCCGGCGAGACGTGTACGATGCGGTGGCGCGGGGCCGAGAGCGAGCGTGGCGAGGGAGCGAGAAGAGAAGAAGATATAATGGGGACGCACTGTTTAAGAGACTCCGGTCCTACGCCTTATATGAGGCCTCTTCCGAGTGGCTGACTGGTAGGCCCGGGCGGCCCTGTCGAATCCCGTAACAATCGCGCACGTGATACGTGGCGAAAAAGGTGGCGCGGGGATCGAGGCGGCTCCGCCCTATCCCATCCGATTACTGCGACCTTTCCCGTCCCGCGCGCTTCCCAAAATTCGGATCCCGCGAAATCTGCGGGCAGCAGAACAACTTGTTAGATCGAAGATCTCCTCTGCACCATCACTCGGAGCCTTTCAAGTAAAGAAACTCACTAGACAAAAATTAAGAATGGATCAAGGCGACTGAAAAGGAAGTTGCTGTCATCACTCAGGTCCATTGATCCGAAACCAGATATGCTCGTGGCATGAAAAGTGAGTCGGAGAAATTCTCAACTCCTTCCCCACTCAAACCTCGATCCATTCGGGGGCTAATGATGAAGCCATGTACCTAGGGTAGGGTCATGGTCCTGTCCCAACTGCCCTACCCAAGGACATCTCTAGAAGAAATCATCTTTCAATCGACTTGGAGGTGTTCCACTCGACAGACTCGAAGACACTCGACCAAGACCAAACCACTCGACGGTCAGGAGACCTAGAGGCACTCCGCATGCTAACGGTCGGTTATTAAGTAGCCTTTATGGTCATCATAGCACTTTATGAGGGGCATTACTAGTAACGCCTGACCTTAATGTATTTAAAACCCTGCATAACTGGGGGCCGGAGGGGGCCGGCGAACTCTATATAAGCCACCCCCCTCCTAAGTGAAAAGGGTTCGCACCCCTGTAATTCATACACGCATAATCCAGTCGACCGCCTCCGGGCTCCGAGACGTAGGGCTATTACTTCCTCCGAGAAGGGCCTGAACTCGTAAACCTCGCGTGCTTACAACTTCTCCATAGCTAAGATCTTGCCTCTCCATACTTAGCCCCCTACATCACTGTCAGACTTAGAACCACGACAGCGGGTCCTGGGCCTCTTCTTCTCCGGCATCGTCGTCCATACCGTCGATGTCGTTGGAGCCGTAATCGAGCATGTCAATTAAGTCTTCGACAGTGGCTATGGAGTGGGTGGCGGGGGCAAAATTCCCTGTCATCAACTAGTTCGGCTGCGAACCCCCAACTAAGGATAGATTTTTTAATGAGTTTAGCACGTCGCCCAAAGGCGAGTGCTGGAAGATGTCTGCGACGCTGAATGCGAAGATCGATAAACGATCAAGTTCCGTGTCCGCAGACTCACACGGTTCAGAACTTTTGCCGGAGATGAGTCCGGAGTTCCGGTGACACAGATATTGTGTGAGGTTAAGTCCATGTGCGGCTCCAACGTCGGGGAATCTGTGGCCTTCGTGGCGGGGTTGAGCCTCCGGTCCTTCGATTACGCAGTATGCTCCGGATCTAAGGCCAGAGCGGTTACAGGAGCTATCTCCTGGATGCGGTCCGATGACAGATTTAGGTCATGTCCATCGGGGTGACTAGGAGTGGTTGCCGCGGTCTTGAATCCGGCGAAGATCAAGTCTCCACGAATGTCCGCAACGTAGTTCAAGCTCCCAAATCTGAGCTAGTGGCCAGGGGCATAGCTATCGATCTGCTCCAGATGGCCAAGCGAGTTGGCCCGCAGTGTGAAGTCGCAGAACACGAAGATCTGTCCAGGGAGGAAGGTCTCACCTTGGACAGCATCGTTGTTGACGATTGAAGGGGCCATCAAACCTTTTGAGGATGCGCAATGGAACTCTCAATGAAAGCACCAATGTCGGTGTCAAAACCGGCGGATCTCGGATAGGGGGTCCCGAACTGTGCGTCTAAGGTCGATGGTAACAGGAGACGGGGGACACAATGTTTTACCCAGGTTTGGGCCCTCTCTATGGAGGTAATACCCTACGTCCTGCTTGATTGATCTTGATGAATATGAGTATTACAAGAGTTGATCTACCACAATATCGTAATGACTAAAACCCTAAAAGTCTAGTCTGGCTATGATTATGAGGATTCGACTTATCTACGGACCTAGCTCTCCGGTTTATATAGACACGGGAGAGATCTAGGGTTACACAAGGCCGGTTACAAAGAAAGGAATCTTCATAGTTGGTCGCCAAGCTTGCCTTCCACGCCAAGGAGAGTCCTATCCGGACACGGGTGGAGTCTTCGGTCTTCGTATCCTTACGGCCCATCAGTCCGGCCCATATCCAATAGATCGGACACCCGAGAACCCCTTAGGCCAGGACTCCCTCACCAAGGGGTCGTGCTAACGGCACAGTTGGATTACCCAAACCCGTATTGATGATAATCCCGTAATAAGGGGGCACGATCTCTGCTTAGACAAGACGTGTCAATAAGGACCGCACCTCGAAATGCGAAGCAGGAGGCTGAAAAATGGTTCAAAATAATAATAAGGCTAGAACATAATGTCTCACCAAAAAAGTTGTCAGTGGACACTGCTTATTTTGTTTAAGTATTTTGCCCTTATGGTTCAGGGTTGTGACGGTTATACAGAGCCGAACATATTTCTTTTGACCAACTGCTTTGGAGTATTCGGAGGAGGAACCCTCCTTGCAATGCTGAAGACAATCTGCGCGACGGACACATCGTCATTGAAGCTTGGTTCAGGGGCTACTGAGGGAGTCCTGGACTAGGGTGTCCCCAGGCGTCCGGGCTACGTGATATGGGCCGGACTGATGGGCCAAGAAGATACAAGATCGAAGGCCTTCGCCTCGTGTCCGGATGGGACTCTCCTTTATGTGGATGGCAAGCTTGGCGTCTGGATGTGAAGATTCCTTTCTCTGTAAACCGATTCTGTACAACCCTAGGACCCTCCGGTGTCTATATAAACCGGAGGGATTAGTCCGTAGAGGCAATCATAATCAGATAGACTGGACATCTAGGGTTTAGCCATTACGATCTCGAGGTAGATCAACTCTTGTAACCCCTATACTCATCAAAGTCAATCAAGCGGGAAGTAGGGTATTACCTCCATCAAGAGGGCCCGAAACTGGGTAAACATCTTGTCCCCTGCCTCCTGTTACCTTCGATCCTCAGACACACAGTTCGGGACCCCCTACCCAAGATCGGCCGGTTTTGACACCGACACCAGGCGCGGGGCCCGTATGACGGGGGCACTGTTCTCCGTCTTGTCGTGCGTCACAGAGTGGTTGGGCCAGCTCGGCTACAGTGGCGCGTCGCCTGGTCGCCATCGGCTAGTGTCAGCAGGATGAGGGGTGCACTATTGCCATGTTGGCCCTGGTCAGTGGAGTAGGTGGGCCACTGCAGCCATGCTCCTGCCGGTCAACGGAGTTGGAGGGCCACTATAGCCTTGCTCATCCCTTTTAGGGGACTTTATCCATCGTACGCCTTGGATGGGACGGGTGCTGACCCGTGGCTGGGTTGAGGAGCGTTCCACGACGGCGCTTGCTTGTAGGAGAAGTCATGGTTTGGCGGGACCGGCCGGCATGCGCCAGCGAGCCTGGTCGGGTTGCGGGGCTTGGCCGGGTTGAGGAACCCGACCAAGGGCAAGCTGGATTGAGGGGCGATGCCGTCCCCGATGTTTTTGAAAAGGGTCCGGGTTCCGTTTCCTGCCCGGGGTTCATCCCCCCGACATCGGTGGAACTGGTAGTCTGGTATCATCTACAAAGGACATGGGGTGAGATTATATTCACTTCATGCTAGCTTCCATTTTCTTGCCATGATGTATTGGAATGTGAAGCTCTCATCGATTATTGAAGGAGTGGCATTAGCAAAATGATGGAGTGACCCCCCTAACTAATGAATCAGATTGCTCACAAGCGGTAAAGTTGATTCGAAGCACAATGATTGATCATTTGAGACATGTATTCCTAGTGCATGAAATGAAATAAGCTTTGTGAGGAGATCGCAAAATTACTCACATATGCTTTGCAGTGCTGCCTGGCTTGGTTCTAGACCGAACGATGTACCCATCTTGAAGGTTACTTTACCAGAGAGTAAGTCCTATTGACCAAGAAGCGAAAAAAGCCGACGGTACTTCTTAATGTTGTACGTAAGAGGGTTATCCTAGCTAATAATCATGCCATGCTTAGATTTAGGGATTAGGGATTCTTATTGGGAAATAGATTGGATTGGCATTCAAGTTCGAGCAGATCTTATTGGTTCAACTTAGGCATTGTTGTGTCAATTAAAATATCAATCTTCATCAAATAAGCGCTAAGATTCTAGTTCAAGCATAGGAGCATTAAGCTCTAAGCACAACTTTCTATTAAGTATTGCAATCATTTGCTTTGAGTAATAGAAGTCATTTAGGAAAAAGATTGCTACCAAGGCTTGAGGCTAGGATTAATTGTTGGTAGTGAGGGGCTCTTCATGTAGAGATGAATATATTTTTAACCAATGTTTTTTTTGCAATCATATATTGTAATCAATGTCGAATATATCAAATATATCTTATCAATACACTTCCCTTTTCCCTTCCCCAAAAATAAATATATTTATTTTTCCTCAATAAAAAGGCACCACACAAAAAAAATACAGGCGAGGCGCTTGTGGAAAATCACAGCCAAGGGCCTGGTCTGCATTTGCCAAAACTTCGAGGGTCATGTAAGAAAGAAAACTTTGCCAAACCACAGCCAGCCGAGGAGGCATACCGGGGCAGCAGCTGATTCAACAATCCTCCACGGATATTCTGCGCGCACGCCCACCTACAAACAGTGCCACAGAGGAACCCACCGGGCGCAAAGAATCCTAGGTGGTTTTCGGCGCGACCGTGGGCTCCCCACAAAACCGAGAGCGTGTGCCGCTCCCTCTAGCGGAGGCGGCTGCTGCTGTTCGGCGCCGATACCGGCGGCGGCCGTCTGCCCCCGCTCCTCTTTTTATTCGCCGCTCCTCTCCACCGGCCAGCGCCAAACCTATAGTTGACCACAAGAGTCCCTCAGAGAAAAAAAGAGTTGACAACCAGAGACCGGTGGCCAGGCTTTGCAGATGGAGAGGATTGACGGAGCAGGGCTGGGTGCGCGTGGGTCTGCGGGGGCGATGCTGGGCATGGAGATGCATCTCGTCCACCAGCCGCAGCCGCAGATGCACGCGGCCTCCTCGTTCCAGCAGCCGCCGGAGCACCTCCACCACGGCAACGGCGGCGGCGGCGGCTTCCAGGTCCAGCACCACCAGGCCATGCCGGTGAGGCAGCAGCACCCACCGCCACCGTACGCGGCTTACGTGGCGCCGCCGTCGAGGGTGGTCAAGGCGCATGAAGAGGAGGAGATGGGCAACGGCGTCGGGAATGGCGGCGGCGTCCTGCAGCAGCCGGGGGCGGGGGCGGCGGGGTGCCCGTGGTCCCGGATGAAGTGGACGGACGCGATGGTGCGTCTGCTCATCGCGGTGGTATACAACGCCGGGGACGACGGCGAGGGCGTGTCTGCAGGAGGCAAGGCGGCGGCGTCGCACTCGCACGGGAAGGCGGGGGCGTCTGCGGCGGCGCACGGCGGGCACGGGCCGCAGGCCGCGGCGCAGCAGAAGAAGGGCAAGTGGAAGTCCGTGTCCCGGGCGATGGTGGAGAACGGCTTCAAGGTGTCGCCGCAGCAATGCGAGGACAAGTTCAACGACCTCAACAAGCGCTACAAGCGCGTCGTCGACCTGCTCGGCCGCGGCACGGCGTGCAAGGTGGTCGAGAACCCCGCGCTGCTCGACGCCATGGGCGAGCTCACCGCCAAGGCCAAGGAGGAGGCGCGCAAGCTGCTCAGCTCCAAGCACCTCTTCTTCCGCGAGATGTGCACCTACCACAACGCCCCCGGCGCCGCCGCAGCAGCCTCGCACGGCACCGACGACGGCGCGGCCTGCTTCCACCACCCGCGGCCGGTGGCAGTGCCGGGCGCTGCCAACTCGTCTGCCGGCCTCCAGGTGGTAGCGATGGTGAATTCCTCCACGCGTTCTGAGGACGACAGCGAGGACGACGTCCTCAGCAGCAAAGAGGCTGAAGAGGAGGAGGAGGACGACGACTACGACCTGGACGACGTGGAGGAGAAGGCGCCGGGCACCAACCGCCGTGGGAGCCGCGTCGACGACAGTAATGGCTTCCACAACTACGGCGGGCACAAGAACAAGCGCCGTCGCGGCGAGAGCAGCGCGGCTGAGGCCGGAGAAGAGGGAGAAGAGGACGGGAACAAGCACGCCCGCAGGAGGCCGTGCGCCATGCAGCAGTTGCAGCGCGAGCTGGCCGCGGCGGAGGCCGGCGGCGACCAGCAGCAGCTGCGGCAGTGGATGCAGCGGCGCGCGCTGGAGCTGGAGAAGCAGAAGCTGGCGTACGAGGTCCGCGAGTACGCGCTGGAGAAGCAGCGCCACAAGTGGGAGCAGTTCAAGGCCACCAAGGAGTGGGACATGGAGCACGAGCGGCTGCGGATCGAGCGCCGGCGCGTCGACGGCCAGCGCATGCTGCTCGTGCTCAAGCAGAAGGAGTTCGACCTGGACCTCGCCGAGGCCTACAACAACTACTCGTCGTCCGTGGACCACCACCCGGGCGCCCAGACCCCGCCGCCCGCCGGCTTCCAGCAGCAGCCCGGCTCCAGCCCCTCCACCACAGGGCACCCGAACTAGCCAGGCAGGCAAGGGCAGGACACTATGCATACATTAGATTTAGCTTTTCCCTTAGGCCACCATGCATACTCCATTTTTACTTCTCCTTCGCCAGCATGCATTACCTTTTCGCTTTCGATTCGTTGTAATCAGAGCAGTGGAGCAATAACCTGTAAGATGTCTATGGTCTCTTGAGTTGAGAAGTTTCAGAATTCACATGCCTATGGTCTCTTGTTGATTTGCCTGGAATAATCATTGTGTCATGGAGCCTGTACTTTGTCACCGTTCAGAACATTGGAGTATCTACCTCGATCGTGGATGTCCATGGGCATCTCCGAGGTCTCCGAGGTGTATGCACTCTGCACCAGCCACACGGGGCGGTGCTGATCCCGAGCCACACGGGGGCACGCCGAGGTCCACTGCGCACGCGGTGTGCCTTGGCCTTTTGCAGTGGCTCTACCTAGGAATCGTCGATCGTCGCCGTACCTTTCTCCTCCCCACCGACCCAAATGAATGACGATTTTGTTTGCTTTTTGTCTGTTTAGAGCAACTTCAACAGGCTGATCCAAACGGACATGCGTTTCCGTTTGGGCCAGCCAAACGAACATCCACGTCCACTTTTTGGTTTGGGTCTGCATGCGCGTCCAACGGGTGGCCTGACGCATTTTTGCATGTCCGTTTTGGCATTTTGTCGAACACGTAGCAGGCAGCGGGGTTGGCAGCAGCTAGACGGCCGGCGGCTGCAGCGGCACAAGCCCAGCGCGGGTGCGAGGCGAGGCCGGGACGAGCGTCGCCTGCTGGTCACGGCGAGGCGCGACCTGGACGAGCGTCGCCTGCGGAGACGAGCGCCGGAGGGGAGAGGGACGAGCTCCTGCGCGCGACGCGGGCGTGGCCGGGCAGAGCGTCGTCTCCTGGGCGCGGCGAGGCACGGCCTGGACGAGAGTCACCTACGGGGACGAGCGCCGGAGAGGAGAGGGATGAGCTCCTGCGCGTGACGCGGGCACGGCAGGGACGAGCGTCGCCTGCTGGGCGCGGCGAGGCGCGGCCTGAACGAGCGCCGGAGGGGAGAGGGACGAGCTCCTGCGTGCGATGTGGGCCGACGGGAACCCAGGAGGACGCCGCGGAGCACGGAGGTCGTCGGATGGCAACTCCGACCGCATCCATAGCAGCACCAGCACGGCCGGAGCAGCACGCTCGCCGCCGAGCACTGGCTGGCTAGCATAGCAGCACGCTCGCCGCGGAGCACTGGCTGGCTAGCATAGCAGCCCCTAGCATGCGGTTGTGCATGTAGGCACGCACGCAGCCGGAGCAGAACGCCCGTCGCAGCTCACCACATGCGCCGCCGCTTGCCGTGCCCGCCGCAGCTTGCTGCACCCCCATGTAGGGACCGAAACGCAAGGACCCAAACGCTGCGTTGTAGATCGCCGCGGCATCCTCTCCAGCTCGCGGCGCCCACTCCGGCCGTCAACTAGCCGCGCTGCAGGTCGTCACGTCTTGCGCGCGCTGCAGGTCGCGCGGCGCGAGCGGGGCATGGCTCGGCGCGAGCGCTGCGGGGCCAGCGCGGGTAGGAGCTCCGACGGGCGCGGCGCGGGGCGTGGTGGCGCTCCGGCTCGAGCAGCTGCGACGGCCGGGCGCGGGGATGGGAGGCGAGGCGAGGCCGGCTGCCGGCGTGGGTGTACGGGGGTTCGTGTGCTGGGCAGAGAAAAAGGAGGAGAGAAAGGTGGGAGGTGGTAAGTCTATGCCAGATGGGCCAGCCTCGCATGCAGCGGACCAGTTGGACGCAAAGAGCGTTCGCTTTGTGTCCGCTTCGGACCCAAATGCAATTCAAATTTGTGTCTGAAATGAGTCTGCGCGGATATAAAGCGGATAGAAAATAAAAATGGATCAGCATGTTGAGCAGTGTTTTTTGTCCGTATGGACCCAAATAAACATGCAAGGACGAAGTAGGTCATGTTAGAATTGATGGAAGCGTTTCTAGTCTCCTCGAGGAAGAGCTGCAGACGTTTATTTATTGAGGCAGAACCTTGCCGTGAAGTACAAGAGATGAATTAGAAATCCAGCTATTACAAGGAGATATAAGTCACTTTAGTTAGATTTCAGTCAGCTGACTTTTAATTTTATGGTTAGTTGATTTTTTGGCTGTTGGATTGTGCTTTAAGATTTGTGTAGTTTTTCTTTTTTCTGTCACGTTTTGCTGATGTACTGGGCTGGGCTGTTTGAGTTCGACCGACTCCTATTTTGAGCCAGTCAATTTTGTTCTTGGGCTGGATTTTAGTGCGTGCATGCTTTTTTCCATGGGTTCGCTTTTGTTTTCTCCACGTGTACGCTTTTATTTTCTATTTACCAGTGGAATTTTGTTTTTCTTTCTTTGTGTGTATTTCCATATGTTGAGTATGTGTAAATGTATACATGTACAAATTACATTAGAGTACGGAAACTTCAGTCTTATATATTTATTCTATATATTATAACAAGTGCATTTTTTGTGCTAATTATGTGGATTTTTTTTTCATTTTCTTTATTCTTCAGGGTAATAGCAATTCTAATTGTTATGTGCTACTTTTTTTCTAATTAAATAAAATTTTGATAATTATGTGTATGAATGCATGAGAGTACTATATAATATTTGTGTAAATTATACTAGACTGTTAAAGTTGCATTATTATATGTGTATTCGCTGCATATTATAAAAAGTGCATTTTCATTGCAAAGTTGTGTGCAAGTTTTTTTATTTTCTTTCTTTTTAAGAGTAATTCCAATGTCACTAATTTACTATATCTTAGAAAACTTTATTTGTTTTATTACGTTTAGTTTTTAATTCATTTCCTATTTTAAGGACGATACCAATGCCACTAATTCCTTCCTTGTTTACAAACTTTGTTTTTATACAAAATTCACTATTATATGTTTATTCTTGCATTACTATTTTTTTTGCAATTTATGTGTAAGTTCTGTGCAAATTGTATCATAATTATCTTTCATTTATTTCTTCTTAAAGGGTGATACCAATGCCACTATACTTGATTTCTTCTTAGAAAAATCTATTTTTATTTTTGTGTTTGTAAGTTAGTATAAACGCAAGTATGATACACAATGTGTGTAAATTATAGTAGAGAGCAAAAATTGCACTGTATATGCTTATTTTTTGCATATTACAAAAGTGCAATTTTAGGGCATACTTGTGTGCAAGTTATTTTTTAATTTTCTATCTTCTTAAAGGGTTTAATTTTCCCCTAGAAAACCTCATTAGTTTGTTTTAGTTTTATTTTTAGTATCTTTTCTTAAAGAGGTTCATTATTGCTTAGAAAAATTCATTTTATTTGGTTTCTTTCTTCTTAAAGGGTTTCATTCTTCCCTAGGAAACATAATTATTTTGTTTTTAGTTTTGTATTTTCTTTCTTCTTAAAGTGTTTCAATCTTCCCTAGAAAATTTCATTATTTTGTTATTGATTTTTATTTTCTTTCTTCTTAAAGGTTTCAATCTTCCCTAGAAAAATCATCATTCTATTTTCCATTTTATTTTATTTTATTTTATTTTTTAAACAGTAATTCCAATATTGTTCCTCTATTATATGGTTATACTTTTGTATCATAAAAAGCGCAATTTTTGTGTAAAATGTGTGCATTTTTTGCAAAACCCTTATGTGTAAATTGTGTGTAAGTTTTGTGAATATTGGACTTATTTTTTATATTATTCTTTCTTTTTAATGATAAGACCGATTCCACTAAATTATTCTTCTTAGGAAACTTTTCTTTTGCGAAACTTTCACCATTATATACTTATTCTTGCATATTTTTTACGGCGAGTATATGTTTTCTTACATTTTCTTTTTATATATGAAATTGGACAATATTTACGAAACGTAAAAATACGATACATTGATGTCAAAATAGAGAGGGTGTGAATAATAATTATTCTTCACTCAGGATGACGAATAGCGCGATCTCAATGTACCGTATTTTTCACACCCTCTCTATTTTGACATCAATGTACCGTATTTTTACGTTTCGTAAATATTGTCCAATTTCATACATAAAAAAAGAATGTAAGAAAATATGTACTCACCGTAAAAAATATTTTATGTTACGTAAAATTACGAATATAAAAATATAGTGTAAAACATACATAAAATATGATTTTTCTGGTCTAATAACCTATATTTTTTTGTTTTTTTATATCAAATTTTACGTATTGAATCAATATACATGTAATTATTTATATTCGTAAGATTACCTCGGGTGAAGAATAACCTATTCTGCACCATGGGTGATGAATATATATATAGTGTTACTATTCATCACCCAGGGTGCAGAATAAATTATTCTTCGCCCGACGTAATCTTACGATCATTTCATAATTAAATTACGTTTGGAATTTAAATAGTTACATTCCTATTGATTTACTACGTAAAATTTGACATAAGAAAATAAAAATATAGATCATAAGACAAGAAAATTTGCAGTTTATGTGTATTTTAGACTATATTTTTACGTTTGTAATTTTACATAACATAAAATATTTTTTATGGCGATTATATATTTTCTTACGGTGTCTTTTTGCGTCGAAAATAAGACAAAACTTACGGAACGTAAAATTACGGTGCATTGATGGTAAAATAGAAGGGGGTGAAGAATAAATATTCCTCACGCAGGGTGACGAATAGCGCGACCCTATATATATATATATATACATACACACATAAACACTCTTCTCATCACGGGATCAGAATAATATTCTGATCACAACCTGAACTGCGTGAGTAACGCGCCTGAACTTCTCTTTGTACGAACCCGACCTTCAGGCTATCTTCGCAACCGTGGGTTCCTCCCGCGAATTATTCTGATTAGTCGTGTTCTATATGATGTCAGTGTAATTTAGAAACAATTTTTAGCAACTAAATACCCGTTTTAAATAGGAATCTCGCTCGTTGGCGGATTTTGCACTTGGATTGTGATGAAATTGCGTTGTTTGCAATTCTACTGCCTGAGTTGTTCGACTCGAACTCCCCCCTGTGCTAGGTTGAACTTCCGCCAACATTGTCCAAATAGGGCTAGCTATATACCGTTGGAAAGCTATGGACACCAGCAACATGATCCAAGTTAAATTTTTGACAAAATGTAAGCGGTTTAAGAGCAGTTTTGAAAACCATTTTTTCTTCATACAAAAAACATGAATCGTATTTTCGATCACATTTCTAAACCGTATATCGGAATGAGGCAAATAATATGGCATTGGAAAGTTGCTGCAAAACCGCTCCTTCCACATATAGAAAATTTTCTCTAATTCCCTATGGTTAAAGAGTAATTTGGAAAATCGTAAAATTTCGCAAACTGAACAGCCGAGTTCGTATTTTCAATGTCATTTCTATATGGCTAATCCAATTGAGGCAAATGATATGGAGTTGGAAAGCTTATGAAAATGCGCTACTCTTTCATGTTGAAAGTTTTTTATAATTTTGAACGTTTGAAAGTAATTTGGAAAACGGTACAAGTTCCACCGAGTTCGTATTTTTAAGCTAATTTTTTAACCATACTGTAGGATCTAGAAGTAGATGTGTCTAGAGGGGGGGATTAGACACTAAGTGCTAAAGTTGCAATTTTTTAAACTTTTTCGGTTTAAGTGGAGTTTAGACACAATTTCAGCACACACACAATACATATCAAGCAAGCATGCAAAGAGTATATGAGCAGCGGAATGTAAAGCATGCAACTTGCAAGAATGTAAAGGGAAGGGTTTGGAGAGATCAAACGCAATTGGAGACACGGATGTTTTTCCCGTGGTTCGGATAGGTGGTGCTATCCTACATCCACGTTGATGGAGACTTCAACCCACGAAGGGTAACGGTTGCGCGAGTCCACACAGGGCTCCACCCAAGGGTAACGGTTGCGCGAGTCCACACAGGGCTCCACCCACGAGGGTCCACGAAGAAGCAACCACCCACAAAGGGTCCAGGAAGAAGCAACCTTGTCTATCCCACCATGGCCATCGCCCACACTGGACTTGCCTCACTAGCGGTAGATCTTCACGAAGTAGGCGATCTCCTTGCCCTTACAAACTCCTTGGTTCAACTCCACAATCTTGTCGGAGGCTCCCAAGTGACACCTAGCCAATCTAGGAGACACCACTCTCCAAGAAGTAACAAATGGTGTGTAGGTAATGAACTCCTTGCTCTTGTGCTTCAAATGATAGTCTCCCCAACACTCAACTCTCTCTCAAAGGATTTGGATTTAGTGGAAAGAAGATTTGAGTGGAAAGCAACTTGGGAAGGCTAGAGATCAAGATTCATATGGTAGGAATGGAATATCTTGGTCTCAACACATGAGTAGGTGGTTCTCTCTCAGAACATATGAGTTGGAATGGTGTGTGTGTTCTGATGGCTCTCTCACTGAATGAGAAGGAGGTGGAGGGGTATATATAGCCTCCACACAAAATCCAACCGTTACACAGTTTTCCAATCTCGGTGGGATCGAATCAATAAACTCGGTCGGACCGAAAAGGTAAACCTAGTGACCGTTAGAGATTTCGGTGGGACCGACTGGATCAACTCGGTGGGACCGATGTGCTAGGGTTAGGGTAAATCCAAAATTCGGTTTGACCGATTACTCAAACTCGGTGGGACCGATTTGGGTAATTGAAGGAAATATGCCCTAGAGGCAATAATAAAGTTATTATTTATTTCCTTATAATCATGATAAATGTTTATTATTCATGCTAGAATTGTATTAACCAGAAACATAATACATGTGTGAATACATAGACAAACAAAGTGTCACTAGTATGCCTCTACTTGACTAGCTCGTTAATCAAAGATGGTTATGTTTCCTAACCATGAACAATGAGTTGTTATTTGATTAACGAGGTCACATCATTAGTTGAATGATCTGATTGACATGACCCATTCCATTAGCTTAGCACCCGATCGTTTAGTACGTTGCTATTGCTTTCTTCATGAGTTATACATGTTCCTATAACTATGAGATTATGCAACTCCCGTTTACCGGAGGAACACTTTGGGTACTACCAAACGTCACAAGGTAACTGGGTGATTATAAAGGAGTACTACAAGTGTCTCCAAAGGTAGATGTTGGGTTGGCGTATTTCGAGATTAGGTTTTGTCACTCCGATTGTCGGAGAGGTATCTCTGGGCCCTCTCGGTAATGCACATCACATAAGCCTTGCAAGCATTGCAACTAATGAGTTAGTTGCGGGATGATGTATTACAGAACGAGTAAAGAGACTTGCCGGCAACGAGATTGAACTAGGTATGGGATACCGACGATCGAATCTCGGGCAAGTAACATACCGATGACAAAGGGAACAACGTATGTTGTTATGCGTCTGACCGATAAAGATCTTCGTAGAATATGTAGGAGCCAATATGGGCATCCAGGTCCTGCTATTGGTTATTGACCGGAGACATGTCTCGATCATGTCTACATTGTTCTCGAACCCGTAGGGTCCGCACGCTTAAGGTTACGATGACAGTTATATTATGAGTTTATGCATTTTGATGTACCGAAGGTTGTTCGGAGTCCCGGATGTGATCACGGACATGACGAGGTGTCTCGAAATGGTCGAGACGTAAAGATTGATATATTGGAAGCCTATGTTTGGATATCGGAAGTGTTCCGGGTGAAATCGGGATTTTACCGGAGTACCGGGAAGGTTACCGGAACCCCCCGGGAGCTAAATGGGCCATGATGGGCCTTAGTGGAAAAGAGAAGAGGCAGCCCTACATGGGCTGTGCGCCTCCCCCTTCCCCTAGTCCTATTAGGACTAGGAGAGGTGGCCGGCCCCCTCTCTCTCTCTTTTCCCCCTCCGCGAATCCTATTCCAACTAGGATTGGGGGGAATCCTACTCCCAGAGGGAGTAGGACTCTCGTGGCGCGCCACACCTTGGCTGGCCAGCCTCCCCCCTCTAGTCCTTTATATACTGAGGCAGAGGCACCCTAGAACACACAAGTTGATCCACGTGATCTATTCCTTAGCCGTGTGCGGTGCCCCCAGCCACCATATTCCTCGATAATACTGTAGCGGAGTTTAGGCGAAGCCCTGCTGCTGTAGTGCATCAAGATCGTCACCACGCCGTCGTGCTGACGGAACTCTTCCCCGACACTTTGCTGGATCGGAGTCCGGGGATCGTCATCTAGCTGAACGTGTGCTCGAACTCGGAGGTGCCGTAGTTTCGGTGCTTGATCGGTCGGATCGGGAAGACGTACAACTACTTCCTCTACGTTGCGTCAACGCTTCCGCGGTCGGTCTGCGTGGGTACGTAGACAACACTCTCCCATCTTGTTGCTATGCATCACATGATCTTGCGTGTGCGTAGGAAATTTTTTGAAATTACTACGAAACCCAACAGTGGCATCCGAGCCTAGGTTATTTATGTTGATATTATATGCACGAGTAGAACACAAGTAAGTTGTGGGCGATATAAGTCATGCTGCCTACCAGCATGTCATACTTTGGTTCGGCGGCATTGTTGGACGAGACGACCCGGACCAACATTACGCGTACGCTTACGCGAGACCGGTTCCCCCGACGTGCTTTGCACATAGGTGGCTTGCGGGCGACTGTCTCTCCAACTTTAGTTGAACCAAGTATGGCTACGCCCGGTCCTTGCGAAGGTTAAAACGGAGTCTATTTGACAAACTATCGTTGTGGTTTTGATGCGTAGGTGAGATTGGTTCTTGCTTAAGCCCGTAGCAGCCACGTAAAACTTGCAAGAACAAAGTAGAGGACGTCTAACTTGTTTTTGCAGGGCATGTTGTGATGTGATATGGTCAAGACATGATGCTGAATTTTATTGTATGAGATGATCATGTTTTGTAACCGAGTTATCGGCAACTGGCAGGAGCCTTATGGTTGTCGTTTTATTGTATGCAATGCAATCGCGATGTAATGCTTTACTTTATTACTAAGCGGTAGTGATAGTCGTAGAAGCACTAGCTTGGCGAGACGACAACGATGCTACGATGGAGATCAAGGTGTCACGCCGGTGACGATGGTGATCACGACGGTGCTTCGGAGATGGAGATCACAAGCACAAGATGATGATGGTCATATCATATCACTTATATTGATTGCATGTGATGTTTATCCTTTTATGCATCTTATCTTGCTTTGATTGACGGTAGCATTATAAGATGATCTCTCACTAAATTATCAAGAAGTGTTCTCCCTGAGTATGCACCGTTGTGAAAGTTCTTCGTGCTGAGACACCACGTGATGATCGGGTGTGATAGGTTCTACATTCAAATACAACGGGTGCAAAACAGTTGCACACGCGGAATACTCAGGTTATACTTGACGAGCCAAGCATATACAGATATGGCCTCAGAACACGGAGACCGAAAGGTCGAGCGTGAATCATATAGTAGATATGATCAACATAACGATGTTCACCATTGAAAACTACTCCATCTCACGTGATGATCGGTTATGGTTTAGTTGATTTGGATCACGTAATCACTTAGAGGATTAGAGGGATGTCTATCTAAGTGGGAGTTCTTTAATTAATTTGATTAACTGAACTTAAATTTATCATGAAACTTAGTACCTGATTAGTATCTTGCTTGTTTATGTTTGATTGTAGATAGATGGCTCGTGTTGTTGTTCCATTGAATTTTAATGCGTTCCTTGAGAAAGCAAAGTTGAAAGATGATGGTAGCAAGTACACGGACTGGGTCCGTAACTTGAGGATTATCCTCACTGCTGCACAGAAGAATTACGTCCTGGAAGCACCGCTGGGTGCCAGGCCTGCTGCAGGAGCAACGCCGGATGTTATGAACGTCTGGCAGAGCAAAGCTGATGACTACTCGATAGTTTAGTGTGTCATGCTTTACGGCTTAGAATCGGGACTTCAACGATGTTTTGAACGTCATGGAGCATATGAGATGTTCCAAGAGTTGAAGTTAATATTTCAAGCAAATGCCCGAATTGAGAGATATGAAGTCTCCAATAAGTTCTATAGCTGCAAGATGGAGGAGAACAGTTCTATCAGTGAGCATATACTCAAAATGTCTGGGTATAATAATCACTTGATTCAATTGGGAGTTAATCTTCCAGATGATTGCGTCATTGACAGAATTCTTCAATCACTGCCACCAAGCTACAAGAGCTTCGTGATGAACTATAATATGCAAGGGATGAACAAGACTATTCCCGAGCTCTTCGCAATGCTGAAAGCTGCGGAGGTAGAAATCAAGAAGGAGCATCAAGTGTTGATGGTCAACAAGACCACTAGTTTCAAGAAAAAGGGCAAAGGGAAGAAGAAGGGGAACTTCAAAAAGAACGGCAAGCAAGTTGCTACTCAAGAGAAGAAACCCAAACCTGGACCTAAGCCTGAAACTAAGTGCTTCTATTACAAGCAGACTGGTCACTGGAAGCGGAACTGCCCCAAGTATTTGGCGGATAAGAAGGATGGCAAGGTGAACAAAGGTATATGTGATATACATGTTATTGATGTGTACCTTACTAATGCTCGCAGTAGCACCTGGGTATTTGATACTGGTTCTATTGCTAATATTTGCAACTCGAAACAGGGACTACGGATCAAGCGAAGATTGGTTAAGGACGAGGTGACGATGCGCGTGGGAAACGGTTCCAAAGTCGATGTGATCGCAGTCGGCACGCTACCTCTACATCTACCTTCGGGATTAGTATTAGACCTAAATAATTGTTATTTGGTGCCAGCGTTAAGCATGAACATTATATCTGGATCTTGTTTGATGCGAGACGGTTATTCATTTAAATCAGAGAATAATGGTTGTTCTATTTATATGAGTAATATCTTTTATGGTCATGCACCCTTGAAGAGTGGTCTATTCTTGTTGGATCTCGATAGTAGTAACACACATATTCATAATGTTGAAGCCAAAAGATGCAGAGTTGATAATGATAGTGCAACTTATTTGTGGCACTGCCGTTTAGGTCATATCGGTGTAAAGCGCATGAAGAAACTCCATTCTGATGGACTTTTGGAACCACTTGATTATGAATCACTTGGTACTTGCGAACCGTGCCTCATGGGCAAGATGACCAAAACACCGTTCTCCGGTACTATGGAGAGAGCAACAGATTTGTTGGAAATCATACATACAGATGTATGTGGTCCGATGAATATTGAGGCTCGTGGCGGATATCGTTATTTTCTCACCTTCACAGATGATTTAAGCAGATATGGGTATATCTACTTAATGAAACATAAGTCTGAAACATTTGAAAAGTTCAAGGAATTTCAGAGTGAAGTTGAAAATCATCGTAACAAGAAAATAAAGTTTCTACGATCTGATCGTGGAGGAGAATATTTGAGTTATGAGTTTGGTGTACATTTGAAAAATTATGGAATAGTTTCGCAGCTCACGCCACCCGGAACACCACAGCGCAATGGTGTGTCCGAACGTCGTAATCATACTTTACTAGATATGGTGCGATCTATGATGTCTCTTACTGATTTACCGCTATCGTTTTGGGGATACGCTCTAGAGACGGCCGCATTCACGTTAAATAGGGCACCATCAAAATCCGTTGAGACGACGCCTTATGAACTGTGGTTTGGCAAGAAACCAAAGTTGTCGTTTCTGAAAGTTTGGGGCTGCGATGCTTATGTGAAAAAGCTTCAACCTGATAAGCTCGAACCCAAATCAGAGAAATGTGTCTTCATAGGATATCCAAAGGAAACTATTGGATACACCTTCTATCACAGATCCGAAGGCAAGACTTTTGTTGCTAAATTCGGAAACTTTCTAGAAAAGGAGTTTCTCTCGAAAGAAGTGAGTGGGAGGAAAGTAGAACTTGACGAGGTAACTGTATCTGCTCCCTTATTGGAAAGTAGTACATCACAGAAAACTGTTTTAGTGACACCTACACCAGTTAGTGAGGAAGCTAATGATAATGATCATGAAACTTCAGATCAAGATACTACTGAACCTCGTAGATCAACCAGAGTGAGATCCGCACCAGAGTGGTACGGTAATCCTGTTCTGGAAATCATGCTACTAGATCATGATGAACCTACGAACTATGAAGAAGCAATGGTGAGCCCAGATTCCGCAAAATGGCTTGAAGCCATGAAATCTGAGATGGGATCCATGTATGAGAACAAAGTATGGACTTTGGTTGACTTGCCCGATGATCGGCAAGCAATTGAGAATAAATGGATCTTCAAGAAGAAGACTGACGCTGACGGTAATGTTACTGTCTACAAAGCTCGACTTGTCGCAAAAGGTTTTCAACAAGTTCAAGGAGTTGACTACGATGAGACCTTCTCACCCGTAGCGATGCTTAAGTCTGTCCGAATCATGTTAGCAATTGCCGCATTTTATGATTATGAAATTTGGCAGATGGATGTCAAAACTGCATTCCTGAATGGATTTCTGGAAGAAGAGTTGTATATGATGCAACCAGAAGGTTTTGTCAATCCAAAGGGAGCTAACAAAGTATGCAAGCTCCAGCGATCCATTTATGGACTGGTGCAAGCCTCTCGGAGTTGGAATAAACGCTTTGATAGTGTGATCAAAGCATTTGGTTTTATACAGACTTTCGGAGAAGCCTGTATTTACAAGAAAGTGAGTGGGAGCTCTGTAGCATTTCTGATATTATATGTGGATGACATATTACTGATTGGAAATGATATAGAATTTCTGGATAGCATAAAGGGATACTTGAATAAGAGTTTTTCAATGAAAGACCTCGGTGAAGCTGCTTACATATTAGGCATAAAGATCTATAGAGATAGATCAAAATGCTTAATTGGACTTTCACAAACAACATACCTTGACAAAATTTTGAAGAAGTTCAAAATGGATCAAGCAAAGAAAGGATTCTTGCCTGTGTTACAAGGTGTGAAATTGAGTAAGACTCAATGCCCGACCACTGCAGAAGATAGAGAGAATATGAAAGATGTTCCCTATGCATTAGCAATAGGATCTATCATGTATGCAATGCTGTGTACCAGACCTGATGTGTGCCTTGCTATAAGTCTAGCAGGGAGGTACCAAAGTAATCCAGGAGTGGATCACTGGACAGCGGTCAAGAACATCCTGAAATACCTGAAAAGGACTAAGGATATGCTTCTCGTATATGGAGGTGACAAAGAGCTCGTCGTAAAAGGTTACGCTGATGCAAGCTTTGACACTGATCCGGATGATTCTAAATCGCAAACCGGATACGTGTTTACATTAAACGGTGGAGCTGTCAGTTGGTGCAGTTCTAAACAAAGCGTCGTAGCAGGATCTACATGTGAAGCGGAGTACATGGCTGCTTCGGAAGCAGCAAACGGAGGAGTCTGGATGAAGGAGTTGATATCCGATCTAGGTGTCATACCTAGTGCATCGGGTCCAATGAAAATCTTTTGTGACAATACTGGTGCAATTGCCTTGGCAAAGGAATCCAGATTTCACAAGAGAACCAAGCACATCAAGAGACGCTTCAATTCCATCCGGGATCTAGTCCAGGTGGGAGACATAGAAATTTGCAAGATACATACGGATCTGAATGTTGCAGACCCATTGACTAAGCCTCTTCCACGAGCAAAACATGATCAACACCAAGACTCCATGGGTGTAAGAATCATTACGGTGTAATCTAGATTATTGACTCTAGTGCAAGTGGGAGACTGAAGGAAATATGCCCTAGAGGCAATAATAAAGTTATTATTTATTTCCTTATAATCATGATAAATGTTTATTATTCATGCTAGAATTGTATTAACCGGAAACATAATACATGTGTGAATACATAGACAAACAAAGTGTCACTAGTATGCCTCTACTTGACTAGCTCGTTAATCAAAGATGGTTATGTTTCCTAACCATGAACAATGAGTTGTTATTTGATTAACAAGGTCACATCATTAGTTGAATGATCTGATTGACATGACCCATTCCATTAGCTTAGCACCCGATCGTTTAGTATGTTGCTATTGCTTTCTTCATGACTTATACATGTTCCTATAACTATGAGATTATGCAACTCCCGTTTACCGGAGGAACACTTTGGGTACTACCAAACGTCACAACGTAACTGGGTGATTATAAAGGAGTACTACAGGTGTCTCCAAAGGTAGATGTTGGGTTGGCGTATTTCGAGATTAGGTTTTGTCACTCCGATTGTCGGAGAGGTATCTCTGGGCCCTCTCGGTAATGCACATCACATAAGCCTTGCAAGCATTGCAACTAATGAGTTAGTTGCGGGATGATGTATTACAGAACGAGTAAAGAGACTTGCCGGCAACGAGATTGAACTAGGTATGGGATACCGACGATCGAATCTTGGGCAAGTAACATACCGATGACAAAGGGAACAACGTATGTTGTTATGCGGTCTGACCGATAAAGATCTTCGTAGAATATGTAGGAGCCAATATGGGCATCCAGGTCCCGCTATTGGTTATTGACCGGAGACATGTCTCGGTCATGTCTACATTGTTCTCGAACCCGTAGGGTCCGCACGCTTAAGGTTACGATGACAGTTATATTATGAGTTTATGCATTTTGATGTACCGAAGGTTGTTCGGAGTCCCGGATGTGATCACGGACATGACGAGGAGTCTCGAAATGGTCGAGACGTAAAGATTGATATATTGGAAGCCTATGTTTGGATATCGGAAGTGTTCCGGGTGAAATCGGGATTTTACCGGAGTACCGGGAAGGTTACCGGAACCCCCCGGGAGCTAAATGGGCCATGATGGGCCTTAGTGGAAAAGAGAAGAGGCAGCCCTACATGGGCTGCGCGCCTCCCCCTTCCCCTAGTCCTATTAGGACTAGGAGAGGTGGCCGGCCCCCCCTCTCTCTTTTCCCCCTCCGCGAATCCTATTCCAACTAGGATTGGGGGGGGGATCCTACTCCCAGAGGGAGTAGGACTCTCCTGGCGCGCCACACCTTGGCCGGCCAGCCTCCCCCCTCTAGTCCTTTATATACTGAGGTAGAGGCACCCTAGAACACACAAGTTGATCCATGTGATCTATTCCTTAGCCGTGTGCGGTGCCCCCAGCCACCATATTCCTCGATAATACTGTAGCGGAGTTTAGGCGAAGCCCTGCTGCTGTAGTGCATCAAGATCGCCACCACGCTGTCGTGCTGACGGAACTCTTCCCCGACACTTTGCTGGATCGGATTCCGGGGATCGTCATCGAGCTGAACGTGTGCTCGAACTCGGAGGTGCCGTAGTTTCGGTGCTTGATCGGTCGGATCGGGAAGACGTACAACTACTTCCTCTACGTTGCGTCAATGCTTCCGCAGTCAGTCTGCGTGGGTACGTAGACAACACTCTCCCATCTCGTTGCTATGCATCACATGATCTTGCGTGTGCGTAGGAAATTTTTTGAAATTACTACGAAACCCAACAGTAATAAGTGAAACTGAGATTTGGTCAAGCAAACTCGGTGGGACCGATTGCGTATCTCGGTGGGACCGAGAATACTGCAATGGGTAACAGAGAGTTTGCAAGCCCATCTCGATGAGACCGAGATCCCATCGGTGAGACCGAACTAATTAGGGTTTGGCAGTGGCTTATGACAAGTGAAACTCGGTGGCGCCGGATAGGAAGAATCGGTAGGACCGAGTTTGGCTTAGGGTTTAAGTCATATGTGGAAGTGGGAAAGTAGCTGAGGATTTTGGAGCATATCATTAAGCACATGAAGCAAGAGGCTCATTAAGCAACACCTCATCCCTCCTTGATAGTATTGGCTTTTCCTAAAGACTCAATGTGATCTTGGATCACTAAAATATAAAATGAAGAGTCTTGAGCTTGAAGCTTTAGCCAATCCTTTGTCCTTAGCATCTTGAAGGAGTTCCCACAACCTTTAGTCCATGCCACTCCATTGTTGAACTTATCTGAAACATGCTAGATAGAAATGTTAGTCCAACAAGAGATATGTTGTCATCAATTATCAAAACCACCTAGGGAGCACTTGTGCTTTCAATCTCGCCCTTTTTGGTAATTGATGGCAACATACATCAAAGCTTTAGATAAAGATATAAAGAACAACACGTAAAGCTTTGGAAGGACATGTAACAAGCATAGGCTCCCCCTACATGTATGCACTCATGTAAATATGAAATATAGAGGCATGTGAGAGCATAACCATGACAGAGTAGGCAATGTGTTACATGCATCTTGGCCATATGCATCAGAGCAAAAGATTATCAAGGAAAATACCTTCATGCTCATGAGTCCTTCTTGCAAACAGTATGTACATAAGCAAGAATTCCTCATACTCATGATTTTGATGCATATACTTACCTTGTGGTCTTGAGTTGGATTACGATGGAATGAGCCTACACAAACAAGGTTAGATAACACAGGTACATCCACTAGCCAGAGCAAAACAAAAGAAGCCACAAGAATACCAAGACTGGGATGACATGTAGAGAGTGAGTACAAGGTACCATATTGAATTCAACATGTCCCCAAGAATAAAGATATGCAATGAATTTGACTGATTTCTTTCCCTTAGGTGTCTTACTCCCCCTGAATCTTACATGAGATATTGGGAGAAGATAGGAAACAGAAAATCAGAGCTGAAAGATATGAATAGAACTTAATTCAAATGAGCACATATGAACATGTCTTTCCCCCAAAAAGACATGTGGCATCTCTCCTCTTGAACATCAAGCATCTGGGATCCTTGAGTATTCTCTCCCCCTTGGAGATTTCTTTCTCCCCCTTAATATATGGGATCCTTGAGTATTCTCTCCCCCTTAGTACTTTCTCCTTTGTAGGTGATAAGCTTTTGATGTGATCTCTCTCTCCCTGATGATAAGCTTTGATGTGATCTCTCTCTCCCCCTTTGACATCAATTTCCAAGAAGTTTTTTTTGGAATCCGTTGAATAGGGTTGGTCCTTGAGATTCAGTACAAAGCAGGGAATAAAACTGTGATGCTTGTAGAGGACAAGATTCATTGAGTGGAGCTGGATCAGAAGAAATATAGAATATGTGGCAAACTGTTTTTCCTGTTGCGAAATCGGTGGCACCGAGTGGCATGTTTCGGTAGTACCGAAGGGATTCGGTTGGACCGAAAATGGCAATTCGGTGAAACCGAGTTCATCACATAGAAAAACACTTGTCACCTCAGCTCACTAGTCAAGTAAGATCTCACAAAGACTTGCAATGAATTAGTTGAAAGATTTGCAAGGAATTTGATGCAGAAATATGCAGAACAAAAACCAAAAAGAAAAGAGTGAAAGTTTCTAGATGAAGTTTTTTTTTTGAATAAAAAAGAAAGAAAGAAATATGCAAGGGACAAATGCAATAACTCAGAAAAGAACACAGGAGAACTTCATCTAGAATTGGGCGGTGACATAGTCACCTATGTTAGAGTATATTGACTTAGGAGTCAAGTGAGAACACTTGATCATAGGTCATACTCATCGTTTAAGCTCAAAATGGGGTTACCATTTTTCGTTTAAGCATCTTGATGTATTCACATCTTGTTGAGTTGCTTTGACTCATGTCTTGGAGTAAAGCTTCTCTAAGATGGAATAACATACCTTAGGTGGTGGTGTGGTTCTTGCTCATGTAGTTGAACTTGTGTGGGTGCTCAAGGTTGATGTAGCTCATCAAGAGTTGGGAGCACCACTTGAAGTTTGATTTCATCTACCTACATGGGTTAGTTCTTGCAAGGAAGAGCACTTGTGTATCCAAAAATGACAATTATGAAGCTTAACATAGAATTTGTCAAAGGATATGTTTGAGTGGTTTTGTGCTTCCTTGTCTTCAACCACTATTGTGTAGAGTCTTGGTCTTGTAGAGATTGCTCAAGATGTGAGTGAGTCACAATCTCATGGAATTAGATTCAACCAAGCACCTACATGGGTTAGGCAACATGCAAGGTGCAAATATATCCAAGACATAAGATAGTTATCATAAGAGATATATCATGGATTAGTCATAAGCTCATGTCTTGCATGTATCCAATGGAGTTTCTACTCCAAGTTCGAAGCATCAATGATGTTCAATTCTCCTCTCAACCTGCAAAACACTTTCTCATCAAGTGGTTTACTAAATATATCCGCTAATTGCTTGTCGGTGCGAACATGCTTAAGATTGATGTCACCCTTAGCAACATGATCTCGAATGAAATGATGACGAACTTCAATATGCTTAGTTCGAGAATGTTGTACAGGATTATGACCAATTTTGATAGCACTTTCATTGTCAGAAAGCAGTGGAACATGTTTCACATAAATCCCATAATCTTTAAGAGTTTGGGTCATCCAAAGTAATTGAGCACAACATGAACCAGCGGCAATGTATTCCGCTTCGGCGGTGGATAAGGACACCGAGTTTTGTTTCTTGGAAGACCAAGACACAAGAGATCTACCAAGAAATTGACAAGTACCCGAAGTGGACTTTCTATCAACCTTGTCTCCGGCATAATCCGAGTCGGAATAGCCAACAAGATCAAAAGAAGACCTCTTAGGATACCAAATGCCAAAATTTGGTGTATGGATTAAATATCTCACTATCCTTTTCACAGCCTTAAGATGACAATCTTTAGGAGTAGCTTGATATCGTGCACACATGCACACACTTAGCATAATATCGGGACGTGAAGCACATAGGTATAACAATGAACCAATCATAGAGCGGTAAACCTTTTGATCAACAGGTTCACCATCTTTGGTCAAATCATTATGTCCACTAGTAGGCATGGGTGTAGACATACCTTTGCATTCTTGCATATTGAACTTCTTGAATAAGTCCTTGGTGTACTTTGTTTGAGAGACAAATGTACCTTCCTTAGTTTGCTTGATTTGCAACCCGAGAAAGAATTTGAGTTCACTCATCATAGACATCTCAAACTTCTCTGACATTAGCTTTCCAAACTTTTCACTAAAGAGAGGGTTAGTTGAACCAAATATGATATCATCAACATAAATTTGGCATACAAATAGTTCTCCATTAACCCTTTTAGTAAAAAGAGTAGAATCAATTTTACCAATTTCAAAACCACTTGTAGTAAGGAACTTGGTCAAGCATTTATACCATGCTCTAGGAGCTTGTTTAAGACCATAAAGAGCTTTGTGAAGTTTGTAAACATGATTTGGTTTCTTAGGATTGATAAAGCCGGGAGGTTGTTTGACATAAACTTCCTCCTCTATTTCACCATTTAGAAAAGCACTTTTAATGTCCATTTGGTACAAGGTGATATTATGGTGATTAGCATAGGCAAGTAAGATGTGAATGGACTCAAGTCTAGCAACGGGAGCATACGTCTCACCATAGTCCATACCTTCGACTTGTGTGTACCCTTGGGCGACGAGACGTGCTTTGTTGCGAACCACTTGTCCATCTTCATCTTGCTTGTTGCGGAACACCCATTTGGTACCAATGATGTTGTGGTTGTTGTCGGGCTTCTAGACCAATGTCCAAACTTGGTTTCTCTCAAAATTATGTAGCTCTTCATGCATAGCGTTTATCCAATCCGGATCTTCCAATGCTTCTTCAACCTTCATAGGTTCAATGCTAGAGATGAATGAATAGTTTTCACAAAAGTTAGCTAAACGAGTTTTTGAGCGAGTGATTCTCCCGGTTTGTATATCATTGAGGATTTGCTCGACGGGATGATCTTTGGCAATTCTTGCTCGAACTCGTGAGAGCTTTTGCTTGGGTCTTCGTTGAACATCTTCTTCATCTTGTTCTTCTTCTTGGCCTTCTTCATTGTTGACGTCGTCGTTCTCTTGTCATGGTGGAGAAGGAGGTTGTTGATGTTCATCTTGACGTACTTCCTCGTTTTCTTCACCTTGGTGTGTCCCACTTGTGGATGCTTCCGTGTCGATTCTTGGTTCACCTTGTCGTGAAGTAGAAGCTTCCACTTGGATGGATGAAGTACTCTCCTTCACCTCCGTTGGACAAATTTTGCCAATGGACAAGTCTTGAATTGCTTCTGAAGGGTCTTTGTCTCCTACATCAATTGGCAATTGCTCTACTTGCGAGCCATTAGATTCATCAAACTTCACATCTACCGTCTCTTCAACCTTTCGGGTGAAATTGTTGTAGACACGGTAAGTGTGAGAGTTTGAGCCATAACCAAGTAGAAAACCTTCATGAGATTTAGGAGCAAACTTTGAACGACGATGCTTATAAAGAATGTAGCACTTTGAGCCAAATACTCGAAAGTATCCAACTTGAGGCTTGTTACCGGTGAGGAGCTCGTATGCCGTCTTGCCGAGTAGCTTGTGAAGATATAAGCGATTTGTTGCGTGACAAGATGTCTCAACCGCTTCTGCCCAAAAGTGCTTTGGCGTCTTGTATTCATCAAGCATCGTTCTTGCCATTTCGATGAGCGTCCGGTTCTTCCTCTCAACAACTCCATTTTGTTGAGGTGTGTACGTAGCCGAGAACTCGTGTGAAATCCCTTCTTCGTCAAGAAAGGTGTCCACATTTGCGTTCTTGAACTCCGTTCCGTTGTCACTCCGAACCTTCTTGATCTTCACATCAAACTGATTTTGGGCCTTCCTAGCGAAGTTTCTGAAGATCTTCTGGACCTGCGATTTGTCATTAAGAAAGAACACCCACATAAATCTTGAAAAATCATCAACTATAACTAGACCAAAGGAATTTCCACCGAGACTCTTGTAGGCACTGGGACCAAAAAGATCCATGTGAAGTAGCTCGAGTGGCCTCCTTGTGGTCATGATGTTCTTCACGGGATGTCTTCCTCCAACCTGTTTACCTGCTTGACAAGCACTGCAAAGTCTATCCTTATCAAATATGACATCGTTGACTCCAAGGATATGATTTCCTTTAATAAGCTTGTTAAGGTTTCTCATGCCAACGTGACCTAGTTGTCTATGCCATAACCAACCTTTTGGGGATTTAGCAACAAAGCAAGTTTTAGGTTGTGCCTTTTTAGAGAAATCGACAATGTAAAGATCACCTCCACACATACCTGTAAAGACCATTTTATGATTGTCTCGACGAAATACTTGGCAATCTACCTCAGTAAATAGGACATTCAAACCGAAATCAGCAAGTCTAGATACTGAAAGTAAGTTGTAGCCAAGATATTCAACGAGCATGACATTTTGAATGGAACTATCATGTGAGATGGCCACCTTACCAAGGCCAACCACTTTACCCTTTGAATTATCACCAAAGGTGACATATTTTCGAGGGCCGTCATTTTCAGCAAGCTCACGAAACATCTCTTCATCTCCGGTCATATGATCAGTACATCCACTATCAAGAACCCATTCCTTTCCTCCTGATTCATATCCCCGAAGATTTGCCATAAGACCAAAGTGTCTCATTGCACCATCAAGATCAAGGTCACTATCATCATCATCATCATAATATTCATGTTCATCATGATCTTGTGACTCATCATTTCGTAGAGAGGGTAATTCATTAGATAAATGATCATCAAAGTGGTTACTTTTATGAATTCTTATAGCTTTGAATATGATATCATTAATGATTCCAACATCTCCTTTAGCATGCTTAAGATTGGCAAGTTCAAAAAGACATTTACCAAAACTAGGATCACTAGAGTTCATCTTACTCAAGGCAATAGATTTATGGAGAATTTCATCCAAAGTTTTCAAGGAATAATCGGGAAATCGTTCCTCAAGAAATTTCCATATAGTATAGGCACAATTTTGAGTAGGCAAACTAGCAATCAAGTTTTTGGGAAATCCTCTAATGATGAGCTCCATAGTTCTAAGATTGCGAATCATGTCAATCTTCATCTAGGGTAGGATGCAAAGGATCAATATGAGGTGCACAAGGGCTAGCAATATACTTGTTGAAATGATATTGATTGAAGATTACAAGCATCTCATTTTTCCACTCATGAAAATACTCTCCCTCAAGAATAGGCACTCTATGTCTAAGACTCCCTAATGTAGACACATCCATCTTCCTCCAATGGTGATTAAACCAAGGCAATGGAGACCAAAGCTCTGATACCACTTGTAGGATCTAGAAGTAGATGTGTCTAGAGGGGGGGATTAGACACTAAGTGCTAAAGTTACAATTTTTTAAACTTTTTCGGTTTAAGTGGAGTTTAGGCACAATTTCAGCACACACAATACATATCAAGCAAGCATGCAAAGAGTATATGAGCAGCGGAATGTAAAGCATGCAACTTGCAAGAATGTAAAGGGAAGGGTTTGGAGAGATCAAACGCAATTGGAGACACGGATGTTTTTCCCGTGGTTCGGATAGGTGGTGCTATCCTACATCCACGTTGATGGAGACTTCAACCCACGAAGGGTAACGGTTGCGTGAGTCCACACAGGGCTCCACCCAAGGGTAATGGTTGCGCGAGTCCACACAGGGCTCCACCCACGAAGGGTCCACGAAGAAGCAACCACCCACAAAGGGTCCACGAAGAAGCAACCTTGTCTATCCCACCATGGCCATCGCCCACACAGGACTTGCCTCACTAGCGGTAGATCTTCACGAAGTAGGCGATCTCCTTGCCCTTACAAACTCCTTGGTTCAACTCCACAATCTTGTCGGAGGCTCCCAAGTGACACCTAGCCAATCTAGGAGACACCACTCTCCAAGAAGTAACAAATGGTGTATAGGTAATGAACTCCTTGCTCTTGTGCTTCAAATGATAGTCTCCCCAACACTCAACTCTCTCCCAAAGGATTTGGATTTAGTGGAAAGAAGATTTGAGTGGAAAGCAACTTGGGAAGGCTAGAGATCAAGATTCATATGGTAGGAATGGAATATCTTGGTCTCAACACATGAGTAGGTGGTTCTCTCTCAGAACATATGAGTTGGAATGGTGTGTGTGTTCTGATGGCTCTCTCACTAAATGAGAAGGAGGTGGAGGGGTATATATAGCCTCCACACAAAATCCAACCGTTACACAGTTTTCCAATCTCGGTGGGACCGAATCAATAAACTCGGTCGGACCGAAAAGGTAAACCTAGTGACCGTTAGAGATTTCGGTGGGACCGACTGGATCAACTCGGTGGGACCGATGTGCTAGGGTTAGGGTAAATCCAAAACTCGGTTTGACCGATTACTCAAACTCGGTGGGACCGATTTGGGTAATAAGTGAAACTGAGATTTGGTCAAGCAAACTCGGTGGGACCGATTGCGTATCTCGGTGGGACCGAGAATACTGCAATGGGTAACAGAGAGTTTGCAAGCC
This sequence comes from Triticum dicoccoides, assembly GCF_002162155.2. Lineage (NCBI taxonomy): Eukaryota > Viridiplantae > Streptophyta > Magnoliopsida > Poales > Poaceae > Triticum > Triticum dicoccoides. The sequence goes on from NC_041384.1 coordinate 82,379,928, forward strand.
CATCTCGGTGAGACCGAGATCCCATCGGTGAGACCGAACTGATTAGGGTTTGGCAGTGGCTTATGACAAGTGAAACTCGGTGGCGCCGGATAGGAAGAATCGGTAGGACCGAGTTTGGCTTAGGGTTTAGGTCATATGTGGAAGTGGGAAAGTAGCTGAGGATTTTGGAGCATATCATTAAGCACATGAAGCAAGAGGCTCATTAAGCAACACCTCATCCCTCCTTGATAGTATTGGCTTTTCCTAAAGACTTAATGTGATCTTGGATCACTAAAATATAAAATGAAGAGTCTTGAGCTTGAAGCTTTAGCCAATCCTTTGTCCTTGGCATCTTGAAGGAGTTCCCACAAACTTTAGTCCATGCCACTCCATTGTTGAACTTATCTGAAACATGCTAGATAGAAATGTTAGTCCAACAAGAGATATGTTGTCATCAATTATCAAAACCACCTAGGGAGCACTTGTGCTTTCACATACGTCTGAATGTAGCAAATGATATGCGTTGGAAAGCTTGAGGAAATGCGAAACTTTTTGGTATGTATTGTTTCTCCCAATTCCTTATTGTTTTAAGTCAATTTTGAAAAATGGCTGAAAATGTATTTTCAGCGTAATTTCTACAAACTTTATCGGAATAAGGCAAATAATATACCGTTGAAAAGCTAAGAAAATGCGAAACTTTTTCATGTTGATGGTTTTTTCTAATTCCAAGCCGTTTTCCTGTAATTTCAAAAATGGCGAGATCATTCGTTCTGTCTTTATCGCGAAACAGATGCATCAGAAATACAAGGTGAACCTCTCTCATGAGAATTTTTGAACTTCCCCGGACAGAGCACTTGAACTTCTTTGAACAAACCTTTTAAGCTTTTATTTTCCTATATTTTTTATTCTCACCTAAAATGCATTCCTTGCAGTACTTGAACTTCTCGTTTTTTCACTACGAACTTCTATCACATTTTTGTGTGTACGTTGAATTACACGCAATTGAAGGTCGAATGTCATTTTTTCCATTATAAAACATGTAATTGGAGGTCGAACGTCCCGCAATATAAATTCTGAACTGTGCACGAGGGTGCACGTGAACTTCCTGCAACAAATCTGAGTTTTCTATATTCTTCGAACTTCTATGTTATTTCAAATTGACCTTCTTAATCTTTTTATTAGAAAAAATCTGTTTTCAAATAAGTATCAACCATTTTTAAAAATTGAACCTCATACTTTTATTTTTCCTAGAAATGGAAAGAATTTGAGTTTTCCATAAACATCAAACTACTCCTTTTATTTTAATTTGAACTTCTTTAATTTTATTCTTTAGTAAATAAGAAAACTTGTGTTTTTTATAAATATTGAACTTCTTTTTTTATATAATTTGGACTTCTTGGTTTATTTGAAATACTTTTTTTCATTTTTTGAAACCGTAAACCAATGTTCTTTTTTATAAAAAATAGGCATCAAAGTCATGTGTTATGTTAATTTGAACTTCTTTTTTTCTTTAGATACAAAATTTTCTGATTTTCTTATAAACATTGACTTGCTATGTATCTTAAATTTGAACTTCTTGGTTTAGTTTGAGAGATGGAAAAAATGTCTATTTTTTTGTCTTTTAACTTGATGGCTCTTCAAGGTTTTGTGAACTTCTAGAGTTTATTTTACTGCCTGAGTTGTTCGACCTGAACTTCCCCCGGTGCTAGATTGAACTTCAGCCAACATTGCCCAAATGGGGCTTGCAATATACCGTTGGAAAGCTATGGGCATGAGTATCATGACCCAAATTAATTTATTGGTAAAATATAAGCGGCTTAAGAGCAGTTTTGAAAACATTTTTTCTTGATACAAAAAACGTGAATCGTATTTTTGATCGCATTTCTAAACCATTATCAGAATGAGGCAAATAATATGGCGTTGGAACCTGCTGCAAAACCGCTCCTTCCACATGTTGAAAGTTTTCTCTAATTCCCTTGGTTAAAGAGTAGTCTGAAAAATTATAAATTTCGCAAACCGAACAACTGAGTTTGCATTTTCTATGTCATTTCTAAACGGCTAAACCAAGTTATTTAAATTTTGAACTACTCTATAATTATAAATTGAACTTCTTGGTTTATTCTTTAGTAACTGGAGAAATCCGAGTTTTGTGAAAAACATCAACTCACTACTATTATAAATTTAACTTCTTGGGTTTATTGTTTTAGTAATGAGGAAAATCAAAGTTTTTTATATATATTGAACTACTTCGTTATTTTAGTTTGGACTTCTTGGTTTTATTCTTTTAATAACAAAAAATCCAAGGTTTTAATATACATCAAACTATTCTATTATTTAAAATTGAACTTCCTAGTTTTTTAGGGACCTAGTTTTTATTTTTGCTAGGAGTATTTTAGTGAACATCCAACTCTTGTGGTATTTAAACCTGAATGTTTTATTTTATTTTTAGAAAAAATGTTTTTCTTTTTTTAATGAACTTTAGACTTCTCTATTTTTAAAAATTAAACTTCATGGATTTTTTTGTATGTTCGCCTCTTTATTTTTGGATACCCAATGTGTGTGTTTGCCATAAGAGAACATATTGAACTATCCGTGGCAGAGGATATGAACTTCGCATCAACCTCTTTTTTATCTTCAAGAAATGCTCGCTTGTTTTTTGCTTTTAATATTAGGCACTAACCTACTCGATTTCGTAAATTTGGACTTCATGGTTTTATTTATTTTAGTAACAAAAAACATTCTAAGTTTGTAATAAATAACATACTGCTCCACTTTTTAATTTGAACTTCGAGGTATTTTTCTAGATACGGGTGAAAAATCTTGTCTGTTTTTTGCTTGGATGTATTGATTTGAGAGTATTGCTCAGATAAACGAGAAGGGCATGAAGAGGAGCTTCCATCCAGGTGACAAGCTGCCACTGTGGCATGAGGAGATGGACCCCGGAACTCGCTCCTCGTCATTCTCACGGCTGGGAGCTCTGATGCCATGGTCCAGTGAGTCGTGCTTCCTACTGTGCCCGATGATGACTTGTTCTGAATTTGAGCTGAATGTTGTTAAGAAATTGTACCGAATTGTTCCGTACCAGCTTATTTTCCTCCTTGTTATTACAAATTAATAGTACTGTACATTCCGTGTTCGATGGATCCGTGTCCTCCCATGCAACTTAGCTCTCCTGGAGTACCACGCGCGTCGATTGCTGACATCTTTACAAAATAAAACGCCCGTGAAACTTGATGCAACGTCGACGATCAATGCTGAGATGTGAAGCGTGATTCAAACAGAATAATTGAAATGTCGCTGGTTCGATCTGGTCTGTTGCTTGCATTTTGGTTCTGCGAGCCTGGCTATGCTACCACAGAGAGCAGCATGGCATGGGCTTAGTTTGGAGACTCCCAGGTTTTGGATTATCAGAACGACCCTGCTGTCGCAAAATTTGCACGTCTCTTTGGTTTGTGACGGCAATTATTTAGTTTTCACGAGCCAACGATGCAGGCACAGATACGATAAATCAAACTTCGGGTCTTGTGGATACAGTACTGTCAATATTGCAGCATGACGCTACTCATCATCAACAGGTATAAAATAGTGTCTGGACACCTGACCAAGTTAACAACATGGCACTTGCTGCCCGCTTTGTTGCGACCCCATTCCATCAAAAAACATGCCATGCATATTCTTTAATAAATTATGGAGGAGCTAAGAAATGAAAAACAGTGAAAATAACCTCTGAAAAATACACCTCTGAACCTTATTCCACATTCCCTCCGAACTTCAGTACCCTCGAAAACTGAACATCGAGGATGCGGCTGTATCATCAAGTTTGAAAGTTTGGAAGCACTTTTAACAGTGCAAGCTCAGAAGAAGTCCCACATCCATCGTACTTCATGAATATGGATTTTTGAACATTTTCTTTGCTTGGGCATAAGAGCAAACAGGTGTTGTGCAGAAAATCAAACAGCCTCTCTATCTCGCTAAACTTTCTGTACATTTTTTGTATCTGAACTTCTCCGTCCGACGACAGTAATCGGGGCTTTTGCGGCTGATGAATCTGGCTGCAGAGTGTCGCGGCAGCGGCGCAACAAGGATGTACTCCCTCCGTTCGGAATTACTTGTCGCGAAAATGGATGTATCTAGACGTATTTTAGTTCTAGATACATTCATTTCTGAGACAAGTAATTCCGAACGGAGGGAGTAGTTGGCAGGGGCACCCGAAGGATGGTCGGTATGGAGCAGGGTGCGACGGGACAATGCGACGATGGCGACGCTAGGGAAGCCAGCAACGGCGGGATGACCCATGATCCAGGGAAAAATGGCAGCCCAACGGCGTCTACGGCCAGCGTCGCGCTTTGGCAAGCCGTGTACCGGCGATGGCGCGCGCTGGGGTTCGTGTGGTGGTGATGTACAGGTCCTAGACGCGGCGGAGCGCATGGTTGGGACGGGCGGCGCTGCGGAAGGAGGCCGGCATCAGCGTCGCGGTGGCAAGCCGCCGGCGGCGTCGCGGTGGGAGGCCGGCGGCGCCGTTGCGGGTGGGAGGCCGGTAGCGGCGGCGTCGCGGTGGGAGGCCGGCGGCGGCGTCGCGGTGGCAGGGTGGTGGCCGTGTCGCGGTAGGAGGCCGAAGGGGATAGGGAAGGTCGCGGGCGGGGCATGGGCTATTCGCAACGTTTATTTTTCTGGATCCAGGAAACACTCATCGGGCCTATAGCGCCGTGATCCAAACGGGTCTATTCTAATAACACTTCTTAAGATCATATTCTGTACCCGACTTATTCTGATGGATTTGTTTAGGTCTCAGTCGACTTAGACTTCGCGAAGTCTAAGTTGATGATGTCATCTCTAAACTAATCACACGTTAATTTCTGTTCGCTTGGCTGGAGTTCGCATTCCCTGTTGGCCTGCGTTGGCCTGTGTTGCCTCACCACGTGGGCTGTTGTTGGGCTGTATTGTTTTTCCTTTTTTTATTTGTGCTTTTTACTGGATCGCTAGTACATTGTCCCATTAGATGTATTGCTATACAGCACGATGTAGTTTGTATTTTTTTTTACGCTAGTGTTGCTAATGCTCTGTTCCTTCTTTTCTTTTCATCTTGTTATTGTTTCCTTTATTTAATATTTTAAAAATCTTATTTATATTTTTAAATGATAAAGAAATCTTTAATGTAACAAAGAAAATAAATAGAAAAACAAACAAAATGAAAAGAAGAAGACAATTTAGTTGCCTGTGATCGACAAATAAGCAAATATGCGTCCGACTAATGTGCACATGTGTATCATTTTTGTTCTCTCTTTTTTGCGTGTTGTCTAGCTTTCCGTTCTATGTCCTGGCTTTTCTGATTTAATTTTTCCTGTTGTTTGTTCAGTGTTTTTATTATATTTCATGTTTAGTTACAAGTTCACCAAAAAAAGGAAGCACATTTTTGCATTCATCGTTATACTTCAGAAAAAGTGTTTGTACATTTCAAAAATGTCCATCTTGTATTGATAAAATAGTTGTGTAATTATAAAAATATTCAAAAAGATTTCAAAATATTCACCATATATTTTAAAATAAAAAATGTATTTTAAAATATTCAATGTGTATTTGAAAAGATAATGAAGGTGTAGGGAGCGGCTAGTTGCTAGTACTTGTATCCCTTTTTGTGGGTCATGTTACACCATGCAGTTACAATTGAGATATGGCGTGCAATAGTATTTTCATAAAAAAATAGCAGAACGCCACGAAGTTGCAGTCGTGTTGAAAAAATGCAATTGCAGCCAGGATCCACACTTGAAGTTGCATTCCTAGTGCCTGACATGCAATTGGTCCGCCCCCTCTCCCGCTGCCCCCTCCGACAAAACAAAGGTCCAGTTGCAACCAATATTGGGGGACATACAGTCGCGGTCCGGTGCGGCCCTTATAGTTGCGGGGCTGTTGTCGGGCTTGCAACTGGCCTGCCCCATCGACAGAACAAAAAAGTCCAGTCGGGTTACAAGACATGTAGTTGCGCTCGGGTGCGACACTTGCAGTTGCGTGCCTAGTGTCAGACATGAAACTGGCCCGCCCCTCTCCCGCCGCCTGCTTCGACAAAACAAAGGTCCAGTTGCAACCATGTTGCGGGACATGCAGTCGCGGTTGAGTGCGGCGCTTGTAGTTGCGGGGCTATTTGTCGGGCTTGCAACTGGCCCGCCCCCTCCAGCGGCGCCCCCTTTGACAGAATAAAAAGTTCAGTTGTGGTCGGGTTACAAGACATGCAG
>NC_041384.1:82386517-82390225 GCF_002162155.2 Triticum dicoccoides
ACATGCAGTTGTGGTCGGGTGCGACACTTGCAGTTGCATGCCTAGTGTCGGGCTTACAACTGGCCCGCCCCCTCTACCGGCGCCCCCTTCGACAGAACAAAAAAGTTCAGTGGCGGTAGGGCTAGAAGACATGCAGTTGTGGTCGGGTGCGACACTTGCAGTTGCATGCCTAGTGTCGGACATGCAACTGGCCCGCCCCCTCTCCCGTCGCCCCCTCTGACAAAATAAAGGCTCAGTTGCAACCATGTTGGGGACATTGCAGTTGCGGTCGGGTGCGGCGCTTGCAGTTGCGGGGCTGTTGTCGGGCTTGCAATTGGCCCGCCCCCTCTTGCGGCGCCCCCTCTGTTGGCGCCCCCTCCAACAGAACAAAAAAGTCCAATTGCGGTCGGGTTATAAGACATGCAGTCGCGGTCGGGTGCGACACTTGTTGTTGCATTCCTAGTGTCGGACATGCAACTAGCCCGCCCACTTCGACAAAATAAAGGTCCAGTTGCAACCATGTTGGGGGACATGCAATTGCAGTCAAGCGCGACACTTGCAATTGCATGCCTAGTCTCAAATATGCAACCGCCCCCTCTCCCGTCGCTCATCTAAAACAAATGTTAGTGGCAGTCATTTGAATAGACATGCAATTGCACTCGAAGACGACACTTGCAGTTGCATGCCTAGTGTTAGACATGCAACCGCCTGTCTCTCTAGCCGTCCTCCGATAAAACAAAGTTAGTTGCAGTTGAGGGCAACACTTGCAGTTGCATGCCTAGTATCAGACTGACAACTTCACCATCTCTCTATACAAAAAGAAATAAAAAGTCAAGAATGCGCCCGTCACGCGTGTGTTGTAACACTTACAATTGCACATTAGTTGGGGCATATACAGTTGGTCAGTGACTAATAATAATAAAAGTAGGAAAAAACCTAAGTTTTTTTAAAAAAAGGCAACTAGGCTTAGACAAAATAATCATCTTTGCTCTATGTACCAATTTTTTTTTTCAAGTTGATGGAGACAACATGCGCGGGGGTAGATGTCACCCCTCCCCCCTCCTGGCGAGTTTGACAATCGGCGACCCGTTAGCTATGGAAAGAACACCACTTATTGAAAGGAAGAGAGGAAAAATGAGGAGGAAGACGATGATGCGGGGCAAAATGAACTAGCCCCTCCTTCTCACTTGTTCCAAAAAGCGTGAAATAAAAACCATCCTGAGAAAGAGAAAAGCCAACACAACAACAAATCAACTAGGCCGTAAAGAAAACACATCCGTCAACAATACACGAACCCGACGACCGGAATCCACATCTGCCAAATCGACTAAGTTTTAGCTAATTCTCTGTCCACCGACGAAATGTAAAAAAATAAATCAAAACTAGTTTGGTAAAAAACAAAATACAAAAAAAATTAACAAAAAAAGAAATGAGAAGAAAACAAAAAATGAAACAAAAATAAAAAATAGTTTGTCTAACAAAAAAGAGAAAAATAGTTTGTCTAACAAAATAGAGAAAACTAGTTTGTCTAACAAAATAGAGAAAAATAGTTTCGTATCAAGTTGTTTTAGGGGTAAGTATCAAGTTAAATGTATATTTGGGGAAAATGAATCATTGAAAAACACTAACAGAAATAATGAACAATGAGAGTACTGATGGTCAGCCCTGTTTTTCCTTTTTGTGATTTGAATGGATCCAGCACAAAAAGAATGCATTTGTGGAAGAATGAGGAAAGCCGCTGTAGTAGTGTGTCCCTACTGCTGCAGGCAAAATGATCACTGGAAAAAACAACATGGAAAAAGCCCAGCTGACAACGGCCGTCCCATTACGCAGCCCACCCCCAACAACAAACAAAGAATAAATAAACGGGCCGCCGAACCAGCTAACTTTCACGTGCGCTTGCGCGAATCCTATAACTTCTCGATTGAACGGCTGGCCAGTCGACTGAGACTTCGTGAAATATCAGTCAACTGATTTTTAGCAGCTCCGTATCTCTACTACTATAATGTGTCAGTTTAAAATTTGGATTTACCACGTTTGTCTTGGCTTTCCCGCCAAAACAGCACTCGAGTGATTGCAGCCGTTGATTTGCCAAGATGTACTAACAGCGACCGTTCATCCATCATCAAAGCTAAGAATCCAACGGCTAGCGTGCGCTGGATTCGCCAGTCCTGTCACATGCATTTGCCCCCGCAACACGTTGCGTGTCTGGGAGCTACGCGACATTTCCAGAAGCCCTGTCCGTTTGAGGACTTGTCACTTGTGGGCCGAGTGAATTTTTTGCCTGGCCCAGCCGGAGTGGATGTATCACTGCAACCAAGATTACATAGCAATATACCTCTAAAAAAGATTACGTACCAATATACCCAACCAAACCCCAACCAACGTAGAAGAAAACTAAATCTGAAGCTTCACATTCTATTGTACACCATCTTTGCATTTTATATGATGAACGTTTCTTTAGTCCACTAAAGCATTTATTTTTAACTGGAGTTTACAAGTAAAACCAACTAATAGGAAAGTGCAATAACAAAAAACGTCAATAGTTGAGAGGTTAATTTGTGTAAACTGTACCATCAATGAACATTCCATTCTTAAAGAAAACTGTACCATTCCATCAATGAATATCTTAGTTCTTAAACACATGTTGAGACATCAAAAAGAAAATAACTTGTGTCTATATCAAACTCATTTAGCTTGACCTAGAACATGTTTTCCAGAAAAATCAATAGAGTAGATTCTGTTATCACAATTTCAGATTTCTTATGTACATATAATTTTATTGGTATTGGACATTTGGCAATTGGAATAGTCTGGAACTATTCAAGCTGTTTTTATTTGCATTTTCCAAAATTTATACAACAGTCATATTAATACCAAAATTTCACAAGAATATGCCAATTGTAAAGTTTATGAAAAAAAACTTATGCCTGATTTGAAAAATAACATTACTTCAGAATAAATTATTTGCTTGATCGTCTTATCTTTATATCTTACTATATAAGCATATTCAATTTCTGATAACAGTCGTATTACTCCCTCCTTCTGCTTTAAAAGGTCCAATTCAAAAAACTCTCGAACCAAGGTAGATGGTGGGTGATGTAATAAACTTCATATTTTGTGAAAGTACTCAATTAGCGTACTCATTTTTCTCAAGAATGGAGTTCATCGACACGTTAATTTAAATTAACTGCAATGCATGTATGTGTGACCACTAAATGGCCAGAGACTTCTACATACAATTGTGAGTTTTCTTTTAATTCTTGCATGCAACGATTTAACGTGACTCGAAATCTAAAAAGGTGACCGAGAACAATAAAAACAAGACTTACAAAGCAAAAAAGGAAAAAAATGAGATAGACTTTTGAAACCGAATGAATGGAATATGTTTTTATATGCCTCTCAACGTGCAGAGCACGGGCTACTTACTAGTTCTGATAATAGCCGAGTACTGTCTCGCGAATCGAACCGCAGCAAAAATCCCCACTCCACCTACCGGAGCGCTACCCCAGGCCGCCGCCGCCCCACCCCGCCCCTGTCCACCTTCTACCGGCGTCGCTGCCGGATCACCACCCAAGGCCGCTGCCTCACCGCCCGGCACCCATCCACCTCCTACTAACCCCGCCTCCGGAGTACCATCCCAGGCCGCCGCGAGCACGCCCCGACCCCATCCACCTTCTACCGGCGTCGTTGCCACGTTCCCCCGGCCACCCACCCCCCGTCCACCTT
>NC_041384.1:82390645-82439475 GCF_002162155.2 Triticum dicoccoides
GCAGTGCCACCACCTCACTCCTCTCTGCCTCGCACACTGGATTGCATCCCCACCGCCAGAAAGAGGATTGCATCCCCTTCCTTGCCATTGACCGCGAGGTCAATGGTCGAGGCCATGGCCACACATGGGGCGGCAAAAAGTGAGCATCCGCACCTCACATTGCGTCCCCGGCCGCTAGATCCGTCGCACAATGCGATCGAGGGAGCGGATGGGTGGCCAGCGAGCGAGATTCCACTCGGTGCCCTGCAGTTCGGTCCATGTGTGCGCCACAGCCCTCCATCGGGCGCGCGTGTAGTGGGATCCCGTCGTAGACATCCATAGTTGGCGCAACGGCAACTCTGAAAGGCAAAAAACTCAACCTGACATCTGCAGGTAACTTCACTGATGAACTGTACTGATATTTCAGATGTGAGACACCATGCTTCAAGCTTGTCTCGTTCTCTAGCAGGTGATTTCCTCACGTTGGCCAAACTTGGGAGCGATGATACCTTAATGCTCCAATTTCCCATTAACTTGAGAATCGAGGCAATCAAAGGTATTCTCAGGAATGCAATTCGGCTCCCGGCGTGATGCTATGTCGGTATGTCCAGCAGCGGCGCAGCGCCTCCGTCCAGTACACGCAGGTTAAATTGTTTACTATTTTTTGCAACAACAAGATGAGCGATGGTGGTGGCCGAGTGATGGTGACGGCATGGAGGTTTCTGCTGTGTTGTATGGTATGAATCCCTCTCCTCCTTGACCTCTGCTTGGTTGCTGCTGCACCAAGATCCTCTGCTTGTGGGTGTCATGGTCGTGCAGCTCGGAGAAGCTCGCCATGCGGTTCAGGGCTCGTACGCGTGCAGTCCAGCGAGCGCCATGTCTTCCCCTCTGGTCGGTCGACCATGGCCATGCAGCTCAGAGATGCTCGCCATGCGGTTCGGAGCTCGTGCGCATGCAGTCCGGCAAGTGCCACCTCTTCCCCTGCAGTCCGTCGACCATGGCATGCAACTCAGAGACACTTGCCATGCGGTGCAGAGCTCGTGCATGTGTAATCTAGCTAGTGTCCGTGCATGTGCTGTCCAGCGAGCATCCGTGCACAACAGCGCCTCTGCCACAACATTCAGTAGAGGATTCCCTAGTTTGGAAAATGCTAACTTTTGGATTCTAAGACGAATTAGGTCCCTTAATTATGATGATATGTTGCTAGACCAATTAGTGTCCATGCACAGCAGCTTCTAAGACCAATTTTGAATTAACTTTTGGAAAATGGTAAATTTTGGATTCTAAGGCAATTAGTGTCTGTGCATATTGCTAGACCAATTAGGTCCCTTAGTCCAAAAGTTTTGGATTCCGTGTCTGTTGTTCTCTTGTTCAATTTACCTTCTAAGACTACATGTGTCCGTGCATGGATTAACTTTTGGATTCTAACACTAATTGGTCCGTGCACAACAGCTTCTAACATTTTTCCTTCTTGTGATGTTGCACTAGCACTATGTATCCCGGGACCATATGTAATATGTTCAATACTTTCTAGTCTTTTATTTTTCAGTAAAAGATGGAACATGGTTGTGGGCATTTGCTCATTCTTTTTTCTTATCCCTTGCACATTTTGTTGAAGAGCACCAAGATCCTCTGCATGCACCAAACGACTGACATGCAGTTCACTGATTGTGTTCTTTAAAAAAATTCAAACTGCACTGCCGTCCATTGTTCTCTTACTATTCAGTTTATCATTTTTTCAGGTGAAAGACGAACATCAAAGTACAGAAAAACGTGCACTGCAGTCTCTTGTGGCTTTAGTTTACCTTTCTTCAAGTGAAAAATGCGCAACATCGGCTGGCCCACAAATGGAGTTCTGCTGGCTGGTAGTGCAGATTTTGTGTGTATGTATGTGGGTGGCTGTAAAACAATGAATGTATGTATGTGTCTATGAGCATCATCGGCGTCCATAGACAAAGGCGCAAAACAAAATGTGCGCGTGCAGTTTGCTTAGCTCGGTCATGCAGCATATTGTTTTTGTTTTGTGCGGTCTGTTTGTTTGTTAAAAGAAATCAAAGAATGTTGGTTGGAGGTAACATTCTTTTGATGCAAAATGTAATTTTTAAATGCAGTACACTCGTCCCATTCATGCAACTCACTAACATTGACCATGTAGTCGAGATAAAATTTACTTGACCATCTGATGCAGTGCGTTTTCAAGTGTGTTGTGGTTCAGTTATGCCCGATGTGAAGCACACTTACCTTGCTTGTTTGGGAAAAAAATCATCTGAGGAAAGAAATCATGAAGTTTACTTGACCATCTGATGCAGTGCGATTTTTAGTATGAAACAGTGTGTTCTTCTGTTTGATGAAGTGTGCACGTCGATTTTAGTGCTTGTTTGGGAAAAAAATTCGTCTGAGAAAAGAAACCATGAAGTTCACTTCCATCTGATGCAGTGCGATTTTTAGTCTGAAGCAGTGCATTCTTCTGTCTGATGAAGTGCACATGTCGATTTTAGTGCTTGTTTGGGAAAAAATTAGTCTGAGAAAAGAAACCATGAAGTTCACTTCCGTCTGATGCAGTGCGGTTTTCAGTCTAAAAAGCAGTGCGGTTTTTGTCTGATGTGGTACACATGACGATTTGGTGTTGCAAAAAAACAGAGCCTTCGCATTTCGTTAAAATCAAAAAATTTCTTAAACCGCAAGGAATCAGAGAGAGTGTTCTACATGAAAAAGTTGCGTCTCGTCGATATCTTTCCAACGGCGTATCATTTGAATCATTTCGACAACCGATTTGTAAAAATTTCGTGAAAACGGCCGCTGTCACTCGTCGCCCATCGTACGATTTTTAAAATTAACTTAAAACCGTGAGGAATCTCAAAAACATTTCAACATACGAAAGTTGCGCATCGTCCATAGCTTTTCAATGGTATATTACACGCCTCGTTTCGACAAACGGTTAAAAAAATAGAACAAAAACAGTACCGAAAATTTTAAATTTTTTGAAAAACAAAATTCCGTAATTTAGTAAATTTGAAACTGCTCTTAAATCGTAACGAATTAGAGAAAACAATAGTTATGAAAAAGATGCACCTCGACGATATCTATCCAACGGTGTATCATTTGCCTCGTTTCGACGAGCGGTTTAGAAAAAATGTGAAAAAACGCTCGCTGCCACCCTTTGTGGGCCGCACCGTTTTTGAAACTGCTCTTAAACCGCGGGGAATCTCTAAAAGTGTTCAACATGGCGAAGTTGCGCCTAATCCATAGCTTTCCAACGGTATATTACACGCCTCATTCCGATAAACGGTTAAAAAATTAGAGCGAAAACAATATAAAAAAACACCACGCGCAGTTTTTCCGACGCGAAGTTCACTAGTCTCTGTAATGCAGTGCTCTTGCTAAAGAAAGTGCAGTGCCCTCGCGTTGAGCATGTAGTGCGGAAGTGTCATCAGAATAACTATATATATAGGGCTGGACTATTCTGTTACCGGTAACAGAATATCATTCATTTACCCCCCGCCCTATATAGGCGCAACACGCAGACCACCGTAGAATCCCCCGACCCAGCCCGAACCCAACCCGCCTTCTTCCGCTGGAGGCAGCCGTCGTGGGCGAGCGAGCGACGGCGGCAGCCGAAGCGAGGGAGCCTGCGGCGCCGTGACTGGCCGGCGACGGATCCGCTGCCGTCTCTTGCCTCCTTCCGTCGCCGGATCCATCGATGGGGCCGTGATCCCTGCCTTCTGCCTCTCTCTGTCGCCGGATCCATTGACAGGTCCGTGATCCCCGTCTCCTGCCTCCCTCCGTCGCCGGATCCATCGACGGGGCCGTCATCCCCGCCTCCTGCCTCCCTCTGTCACCGGGGCTCCTTCTCCGGGGCAGTGATCTCCGCAAGGTGCTGCCTTCCCGGACCTCTTCGCCAGACGTCCACCACAAGCAGGAGCTGCATCAATGGCGCCGCCCCCCAAGAACATGCCAGTACGCCGCCCACGAGAGGAAGAAGAAGAAGTCAGTCCACTGGAGGTAATGTTTGCTTCCCACGTTTGTGTCAGTACATCAGTTCATTAGTCCTGCTAGGAAGAAGAACCTGATAGTACATTGCAAATGCTTGATTAGTTCATTACATCCCTGCCACTTGATGCACAATTTGGATGTCGAGGTTACTGTCAGTACCTCTAATATGCTAGCTTCAGTTCAAAGCCAAAAAATATAAACTTATGCATCAATCCAAGTAGCTACTAGGCTTTATATAAGGTTCAGCTACCACTGCAAGTTGTATGATGTTATTTCTAATAGTACATGCCGTGTAGTTGCGTCAGTTCGAAATAGTGAAAGAATGTTGTTGAAAAAATATACACTTGTTACACAGTAAGTTCAATGATACATAAACTAGGAGTACTTCTAGTGTAGTTGCATAAGTTATAGATGAACAAAAGAGAAGACATGCATCAGTTATATATATATCCATACATCTCTGAAGTTCAATGTTCAGTTTACAAATAGTGCTAAAAAATAGTACATCAGTACATCAATGTTTAACATGTACGTTCATCAGTTCAACTGAAAAGGAAACCAGATACAAAATAGAGAACAAAGTTTAAATAACGGCCAGCGATGCAAGTTCAACTTGTACATTGCCTTCAGTGCATGACATGTTACCCATAGCATGTATACGAGAAAAATGCAGAAAAGATTAATCCCAAAACTGTTGAATGTCATTGCAGAAGCATGCAAGGCGGCACACGCAACAAGAGTTTGATGAGCCAAGCAGATATGGGGCACCGCCTGGTTGGGTAACACCAGAAATACCACCTGGATACTTCAACAATACAGGCAGATTTCAAGATACACCGGAATCATCAGAAGCACGGAAAGGTTCTTCTATGCAGCAAACACCAATATCTGGGAATACAAGCTTTGTCACTGCTGGGTTGCAACAAGGCCAACAATATCCCCAACAACAAATGTTTTCCTTCCCTAGCGCATGCAGAAAGCCAAGGACAAGAAGCCGTGGATGGGTTGCGACAAGGCTTCCACCAGTCGCTCCGTCAACATCAATCATCCGCGCTGCAAAAGCGGTTGCGACGAGAAGACCAGGCCAAAGAGACAGAAATTTTGGCCGCTCTAACAGGTTTCAAAGTACAAGATATGAGCCATATAGACAGGAGCAACCTCACAACGAACCTGAGGGGAGACGGCCGTACAATGAGAGACGGATATCTTCGTCAACATTGCTCCCTCCAAGAGATGCATGGTTGCATGTGCCAAGAGTGACACCACCCGCGTCCATACACCATGGTGAACAGCAAACACCGGAGGCAGCACAGAGCTATACACATGTAAGTATCCATATAGAAAAAACATACAAGCATAGTCCATACCATGGTACTATGACCACCCCATCTAACATTTTCATAACTGCGTTTTTGTTTGCTCACTATTGCGTGCAGCCACCTAACATTGAAGCTTATGTTCTGCCAACACTAGAGATGCGCTTTGAAACTTTCGAAGAAACAAAGAACTTCTACAACGTCTATGCGAAGCACGCAGGTTTTGCTGTCAGGGAAGACCCCAAGTTTAAGACCAGAGCCTACCTTTATTGCACGTGCTATGGATCCTATGAATTGAAGGTGTTTGAAGCAAATAGACAGCAGAACAAAACGACAGCCAGGACTAACTGCGGGGCTAAAATAAGGCTGAAGAAGGAAAATGATGGAACATTTGTCGTAAAAGAGATACTCTGGGAACACAACCACATGCTATAGCTCACTCCAAAAATGCTTGTCTTCTTGCACTCCCACAAAAACTTTTACAAAACAATCTTGGAGTACGTCAAGTACCTACAGTTCAAAGGCATTGAACACACGCAAATCATGAACATACTGGGCGGTGATGACCCTGGTAGCTACTTCCTTGAAATGAATGCCAAAGACCTGATTAACCTGTAAGTACAAACTTGTTCTCCTCCCATAAACCGCCTCCGTCTTTTTTCCTTTGTCAGTACAAACATATTACGCAACGCATGACCTGGCGCCAGTTCAACATGCATTTTTGAATGGACCTTTAATATGCAGGAAAGCAAAGAATTCAACAAGGATGGATGATGTCCTAAAGACTGTCAACTTCTTTAGGGAGATGAAAGCTATAAACAGGGAATTCTTTTGTGACATGCAACTTGATGAGTCCGACAGAGTTAAGAACATATTCTGGGCGAACGCAAGCTACCGAGGGGCCTATCAGGACTTTGGTGACTGCGTAATATTTGACACCACATATAAGACCAACAAGTAGCATATGCCACTTGGGGTGTTTGTCGATACTAACAACCACTTACAGACTACATTCTTTGGTTTCGCCCTGATAAGAGATGAGGATGCAGATTCATTCAGATGGCTGTTCAAGACATTTTTAAGGTGCATGAGAGGGAAGGCTCCTACATGCGTCCTCATAGGTAAAACCGCCAAAATCACCCCCAACCACCCCCTCCCAAAAAAATAAAAGGAAAATAACACAGTAAAAAATGTTGTGTCAGTTCTATTTGTATATATGCACCACCATCTGCTGACCACGCCACGTCTCTTTTCTCATTACCAGACTAGTGCCCGGCAACGGCTTCAGCGATCCTAGATGCTTTCAAGAACACAATACACAAGCTGTGCCGCTAGCACATTATGAAGAAGTACAGGGAACACCTCACACACCTGTACAACCTGCAGCAAGACTTTAAGGATGAATTCACATCAATCCTCAACTAGCCCCTCATGCCAACTGAGTTTGAGGCTGCCTGGGAAAGACTGATGGATAAGTACAACCTCCACGATGATGCCACGATGGTGGCCATGTGGAATGAGCGTGAGAGATGGATATCAGCCTACTTCAAAGAATTTTTCTGCGGCAAATTGACATCCACACAGCGAAGTGAGAGCATGAACTATGTGCTCAAGAAGAACTTTGTAAGTGAGAGACAAAATCTACACCGGTTTGTCAGTCCAGGTAAACTCATGCGTCAAAACCAGGAGGCAGACAGAGAATCAGGAGACAATGGGTAACCGGGTACAACTCTATCACCTGTCGTAAGACAAAATTAACATGCTTACTAAAGTAAAACTTTATTAGTTAGACAAGTTTTTGCTGCAAGAAAAATAACAATTTGGTCATCATTCTTGCATGTGCAGAAGGAACAAAACACGCTGACCTTCTATGGGTTTGACACCCAGATGGCAAAGGTTTACTCACGAGTTGTGTACAGTGAAATCAGAAATAGGCTAAAACTAAGCACACTCTTCACGGTGACAAAGACGGAAGAGCCCACAAAGTACCTCGTGCGCTACAACCACCCGCAAAAACTGTCTGCGTGGGCTCAGCACGCGTTCCAGGTGGTTGCAGACCCCGTGGGAGAAACATATGAGTGCGAGTGCAGGCTATGGGACCACACAGGTGAGGACTAAAAAAAGATTTTACATACTGTATTACTTTTTTGCAAAAAAATTCTTCGAATGAAATGACATAAAACATGCACCTCCTCCAAAAAAATATAGGTCTTTTCTGCGTTCATGTCCTGTGCATGATGCAGACAATTAAGGCTGCCAGCATTCCAGAGAAATACATCCTCAGGAGATACACCAAACGCCCGAACATCCAGCCAACATTCAACATAAATGATTTGAGGACAGTAGCGTTAAACAAGGCATCCCAATACTGCATTGAAATCTCACTACTGACGATGAACATGAGGGTGCACAAAAAAGCCCGAGAAGCCAAGAGCAAATGGCGAGGTCACGTGTCATCTTGGACAAGCTTGAACAAGAACTCGACGCCATGCACTCTGCTAAAAATGGAGGTGTCGCGGACAATGAAGCCATTGAGCAGGTATTGCTACAATGTTATCCGAGATGAACCATCTGGTAGCTGTTGACCTGTTCGACAATGTGGAAGAGGAGCAGCAGCAACCAGAGCTTGTCCATGTGTACACTCAAGAGCAGCAACATGCTCACATGCAAGATCACGAGCTTGATGGTGCTGTAGGCGAATGACATGACAACAGGACATCCTACCGGCAACAGCAGGAAAGGGTGATTAAACCACCCATATTCTCAAACACAAAGGGGAGGAAGAGTAAAACACAAGCAGCGAAAGCAGCAGCTAAAAAGCCGCCACACCCCATCAAGCACGTGGAATTTGGCCCTGACGGCAAACCTCTCGGGATAAGGGCATGCGGATTCTGCAACGTCGTGAGCAACCATAACTACCGCACATGCCCACTCCGCACAGATGCCACTGTCAACAAGCAAACGCTGCACAAGCACATTGGAGCCACCCAGGTTTCTACCAATGGAGACAACACACGTAACAGCTACACTTGCCGCAAGTGTGGGGGAACTGACGGACATAATGCCCGCACGTGCAAAGTGGGCAAGGAGGTAAATGGCGCAGAACAGAAACAAGGCAAGGTGCAGAGTTCCAAAAAATCAAATGAAGACGATGAAGAAGAAGAGTTTGACGAGAATGACGACCAAACAGACGAAGACAATGAAGATGACAGTGTCGGGGACGAGGAAACTGAAACTGACGATGAACCTGCTAAGGCTCAACCAGGAAAGGGCGTCGGCAAGGCACAACATTCGGGGCCAGTTAGGAGAAGCTCAAGACTGAACAATACATAGTGGTTATGCTGCTGCGTCAACTAAAAAATAAGCTTGTAGTCTCAGTTGCCTCAGCACACAATGAGGAAACATTTCAGAAACACTGTCGTTACCAAAACTTATTTAGCTTTATCATCGATTTCTCAATCAGTACTATAGTTAAGATATAATTTGTGATTTGTGCCTGCTGGAGCAGTGACATTATTATGTAAACCATTTGATAATCCTTTTGAATGCAGTCACAAATACATTTGAAAAAACTTATCTGGATTTATCTAACGCAAACGCTACTGTCGACCAGTAACTCAGCAAAAATATGTTAAAGGAAATTTAAACTCTTATAGTACATCAGTACTGATAATTCTCAGTCATTAGTACAAAGGCAGAGTACACATCAGTACTGATATAATTTGTGATTTGTGCCCGCTGGAGCAGTGACATTATTATGTAAACTGATACGTCCATTTTGCATCATGCTTTTATATCGATATTTATTACATTATGGGATGTTATTACACATTATTTCACAATACTTATGCCTATTCTCTCTTATTTTACAAGTTTTACATAAAGAGGGAGAATGCCGGCAGCTGGGATTCTGGGCTGGAAAATGAGCAAATATTAGAGACCTATTTTGCACAGCTCCAAAAGTCTTGAAACTTCACGGAAGACGTTTTCATAATATATAAAAAATACTCAGTGGAAGAAGTTCACCAGGGGGCCACACCCTGCCCACGAGGGTGGGGGGCGCGCCCTACCCCCTGGGCACGCCCCCTACCTCGTGGGCCCCCTGGTGGCCCTCCGGTGGCCATCTTCTGCTATATGAAGTCTTTCGATAGGAAAAAAGCCATCTTCTTGGACGAAACTCCGCCGCCACGAGGCAGAACCTTGGCGGAACCAATCTAGGGCTCTAGCGGAGCTATTCTGCCGGGGAAACTTCCCTCCAAGAGGGGGAAATCATCGCCATCGTCATCACCAACGCTCCTCTCATCGGGAGAGGGCAATGTCCATCAACATCTTCATCAGCACCATCTCCTCTCAAAACCCTAGTTCATCTCTTGTATCCAATTCTTGTCTTCAAGTCCGGGATTGGTGCTAGTAGGTTGCTACTAGTGTTAATTACTCCTTGTAGTTGATGCTAGTTGGTTTATTTGGTGGAAGATCATATGTTCAGATCCTATATGCATATTAATACCCCTCTCATTACGAACATGTTTATGCTTTGTGAGTAGTCACATTTGTTCCTGAGGACATGGGAGAAGTCTTGCTATTAGTAGTCATGTGAATTTGGTATTCGTTCGATATTTTGATGAGATGTATGTTGTCTCCCCTCTAGTGGTGTTATGTGAACGTCGACTACATAACACTTCACCATTATTTGGGCCTAGAGGAAGGCATTTGGAAGTAATAAGTAGATGATGGGTTTCTAGAGTGACAGAAACTTAAACCCTAGTTTATGCGTTGCTTCGTAAGGGGATGATTTGGATCCATATGTTTCATGCTATGGTTAGGTTTACCTTAATACTTTTGTTGTAGTTGCGGATGCTTGCAATAGAGGTTAATCATAAGTGGGATGCTTGTCCAAGTAAGGACAATACCCAAGCACCGGTCCACCCACATACCAAATTATGAAAGTACCGAACGCGAATCATATGAGCGTGATGAAAACTAGCTTGACGATATTCCCATGTGTCCTCGGGAGCGCTTTTCTCTATATAAGAGTTTGTCCAGGCTTGTCCTTTGCTACAAAAAGGATTGGGCCACCTTGCTGCACTTTATTTACTTTTGTTACTTGTTACTCGTTACAAATTATCCTATCACAAAACTATCTGTTACCACTTATTTCAGTACTTGCAGAGAATACCTTGCTGGAAACCGCTTATCATTTCCTTCTGCTCCTCGTTGGATTCGACACTCTTACTTATCGAAAGGACTACGATAGATCCCCTATACTTGTGGGTCATCAAGACTCTTTTCTGGCGCCGTTGCCGGGGAGTGAAGCGCCTTTGGTAGGTGGAATTTGGTAAGGAAAAATTTATATAGTGTGCTGAAATTTACTGTCACTTGTTACTATGGAAAGTAATCCTCTGAGCGAAAGTGCCTTTCTGCTCCCGAGCTCATTTGAGCTCGGTGAACAGTAAAATAAAAAAAATCGAAAAAAATTCAAAAAATTCTAATTTTTTTTGGAAGAAACATTGACAAAAGTTCTAAGTGCTTGCAAAAATTCATCATGAAATCACATTCCTGTAAGGCGTGGCAAAAAAATAAATTCAGTGCTCCAAAATGCTGTTGAAAGTAGCTTTTTCAGAGTACTGATTTTGCTTTTTTGCCACGCCTTCTAGAAATGTGATTTCATGATGAATTTTTGCAAGCACTTAAAACTTTTGTCAATGTTTCTCCCAAAAAAATTTGGATTTTTTTGATTTAGTTTTGATTTTACTGTTCACCCGGGCTCATTTGAGCTCGGGTGCAGAAACTCCGCGTCCTCCTCTAAGGGGCTTGTTTAGGGTATCTTCACCCCGACCAGTAGAGCAAAGAGTTGCTCCTCAACCTACTAAACCTACTGAAAATGAAAATGAAAATGTTTGCTTTGAAATTCCTTTGGGTATGATAGAAAAACTGCTAGCTAATCCTTTTGTAGGAGATGGAACAAAGCATCCTGATGAGCATCTAATATATGTGGATGAAGTTTGTGGATTATTTAAGCTTGCAGGTGTACCCGGAGATGTTATTAAGAAGAAGGTCTTCCCTTTATATTTGAAGGGAGATGCATCGACATGGTATGGGCTATGTGATGATATGGGATCATGGAACTACAAACGATCGAAATTGGAATTTCATCAGAAGTTTTATCCTATGCATCTTGTTCATCGTGATCACAGTTATATATATAATTTTTGGCCTCGCGAAGGAGAAAGCATCGCTCAAGCTTGGGGGAGGCTTAAATCAATGTTATATTCATGCCCCAATCATGAGCTCTCAAGAGAAATGATTATTCAAAATTTTATGATAGCAATCGCACCATGCTTGATACTTCTTGTGCTGGATCTTTTATGATGAAGACTATTGAACTCAAATGTGATTTATTGGAAAGAATTAAACGCAACTCTGAAGATTGGGACCTCGACAAGGGTAAGGAGTCAGGTATGACACCTAATTTTGATTGTGTTAAATCTTTTATGGACACCGACGTTTTCCGTAAGTTTAGCACTAAATATGGACTTGACTCTGAAGTAGTATCTTCTTTCTGTGAATCTTTTGCTACTTATGTTGATCCCCCCAAGGAGAAGTGGTTTAAATATCATCCTCCCATAGAAGTAAAAGTAGCTGCACCTATTAAAGTTGAAGAAAAGACTATCACTTATAATGATCCTATTGTTCCTACTTCTTATGTTGAGAAACCACCTTTTCCTGTTAGGATAAAGGATCATGCTAAAGCTTCAATTGTGGTTCGTAAAAGCAATATTAAAACTTATCACTAGTAGAAAAGGGGGCTTTGGTCCAGGCCGGGTAACCCCATTAGTCCCGGTTCAGTCCAGAACTGGGACCAATGGGGGCATTGGTCTCGGTTCGTGAGCCCAGGGGGCCGGCCGGGCCACGTGGGCCATTGGTCCCGGTTCATCTGGACCTTTTGGTCCCGGTTGGTGGGATGAACCGGGACCAATGGGCCTCGCTCCTGGCCCACAACCATTGGTCCCGGTTCGTGCCTCAAACCGGGACTAAAGATTAGACCTTTAGTCCCGGTTTGAGGCACGAACCGGGACTAATGGGGATGAGACCTTTAGTCCCGGTTCGTGCCACGAACCGGTACTAAAGGTCCCATTTTCAAACTCTACCCCCCTGTGGATCGCCTTTTCAGTTTAAAATAAAATAAAAGAAAATGATGGAAATGTCAAAAAAATAAAAGAAAATAAGTTTCCCATGTGATATGTGGTCTAGTTGTTGGGAAAATTTGCAAATGTGAATTTTGACTTTATTTGCAAAATCTCTCTGAAATTTGTAAAAATGGGCATAACTTTTGCATACTAACTTGGATGAAAAAGTTTTTTATATGAAAAATCATCTACTCGAAAAGTTACATCCAAATTAATCGGGGAACCCCGTTAAACATTTTCAAAATCCTCAAAAACCCAATAGAAAAAAAGTTATGGGGCTTTTAAGATCTAAAGTGAAAAAAAATCGAAAAAATTCAAACAGTGGGCAAACTGTGGTCAAACAATGGTCAAACTAATTATTCTAGAATATTAGTGTTACTAAATAATTATTTCTGTTATTTCAATTTTGGTCAAATCTGGTCAAACTGTGGTCAAACAATGGTCAAACTAATTATTCAAGAAATATTAGTGTTACTAAATAATTATTGTTTTTTAAAACAATAGTTTCAAAATAAAACTATGAAATGTGTCACTTCATGCTCAAGCAAAATTCCTGAAGGTTAATAGGATTGACATCTAAGTATTGTCAGGAAAACAACAAGTGCAGACTTGGAGCGAGGGAGAATAGAACCCGGAAGTTAAGCGTGCTCAGGCTGGGGGAGTGGGAGGATGGGTGACCGTTCAGGAAGTTAGATAATTTGGAATGATGAGGGGTGATTAGAGGATAAATTGAGAAGTGATGAGGGGTGGTGATTACAGACTAGAGGTTAAAATAATTCAGAAATTTGAAATAAAAAAAATCAAAAAAAAATTCAAAAAAAAATCATAAAATTTCCTTTAGTCTCGGTTGGTGTTACCAACCGGGACTAAAGGTGGAGCTCCACGTGGCCGCGCCCTTTAGTCCTGGTTCTGGATTGAACCGGGACTAAAGGGAGAGGCATTAGTACCGACATTTTAGTCCCGGTTCTAGAACCGGGACTAAAGGCCCTTATGAACCGGGACTGAAGGCCCTTTTTCTACTAGTGTATACACCTCCTGAGCAAGTTAACGTTGAACCTAATATTGCTATTGTTAAAGATCTTTTGTCTGATAATATTGATGGGCATGTTATTCATTTCCTTGATGAGACTGCTAGAATTGTAAACCTTGTGCTAAAGATAAAAACAGACCTATGGTAGGCATGCCTGTTATTTCTGTTAAAATAGGAAATCATTGTTATCATGGCTCATGTGATATGGGTGCTAGTGCGAGTGCAATACCTTACACCTTATACAAAGAAACTATGCATGATATTGCACCTGCTGAGATAGAAGATATTGATGTCACAATTAAACTTGCCAATAGAGATACTATTTCACCTATGGGAATTGTTAGATATGTTGAAGTCTTGTGTGGGAAAACTAAATATCCTGCTAATTTTCCTGTTCTTGGTTCCCCACAAGATAGGTTTTGTCCCATTATATTTGGTAGACCCTTCTTGAACACTGTTAATGCTAAGATAGATTGCAAAAAGGATGTTGTTACTATCGGTTTAGATGATATGTCTCATGAATTTAATTTCTCTAAATTTAGTAGACAACACCGTGAAGAAGAATTACCTAGTAAGGATGAAATTATTGGTCTTGCTTCTATTGCCGTACCTCCTAGTGATCCTTTAGAACAATATTTGCTGGACCATGAAAATGATATGTTTATGAATGAAAGAAGGGAAATAGATGAAGTATTCTTTAAACAGGAACCTATTCTAAAACACAATTTGCCTATTGAAATCCTAGGGGATCCTCCTCCACCCAAGGGTGATCCCGTGTTTGAGCTTAAATCGTTGCCTGATACTCTTAAATATGCTTATCTTGATGAGAAAAAGATATATCCTATTATTATTAGTGCTAACCTTTCAGAACATGAAGAAGAGAGATTATTGAAAAGTCCGAAGAAGCACTGTGCTGCTATTGGGTATACTCTTGGTGATCTTAAGGGCATTAGTCCCACTCTATGTCAACATAAAATAAATTTGGAAGAAGATGCTAAACCAGTTCATGATCATCAACGACGGCTAAATCCTAAAATGAAAGAAGTGGTAAGAAAGGAAATACTAAAGCTCCTTGAGGCAGGTATAATTTATCATGTTGCTGATAGTCAGTGGGTAAGTCCTGTCCATTGTGTCCCTAAGAAGGGAGGTATTACTGTCGTTCCTAATGATAAAGATGAATTGATTCCTCAAAGAATTATTACAGGTTATAGGATGGTAATTGATTTCCACAAATTAAATAAGGCCACTAAAAAGGATCATTACCCCTTACCTTTTATCGATCAAATGCTAGAAAGATTATCCAAACATACACATTTTTGCTTTCTAGATGGTTATTCTGGGTTCTCTCAAATACCTGTGTCAGCTAAGGATCAATCAGAGACTACTTTTACTTGCCCTTTTGGTACTTTTGCTTATAGACGTATGCCTTTTGGTTTATGTAATGCACCTGCTACCTTTCAAAGATGCATGATGGCTATATTCTCTGACTTTTGTGAAAAGATTTGTGAGGTTTTCATGGACGATTTCTCTGTCTATGGATCTTCTTTTGATGATTGCTTGAGCAACCTTGATCGAGTTTTGCAGAGATCTGAAGAAACTAATCTTGTCTTGAATTGGGAAAAGTGCCACTTTATGGTTAATGAAGGTATTGTCTTGGGGCACAAAGTTTCTGAAAGAGGTATTGAAGTTGATAAAGCCAAGGTTGATGCTATTGAAAAGATGCCGTGTCCCAAGGACATAAAATGTATAAGAAGTTTCCTTGGTCACGCCGGTTTTTATACGAGGTTCATTAAGGACTTCTACAAAATTTCTCGGCCTCTGACTAATTTATTACAAAAAGATATACCATTTGTCTTTGATGATGATTGCGTAGAAGCATTTGAAATACTTAAGAAAGCATTGATCTCTGCACCTATTGTTCAGCCACCTGATTGGAATTTACCCTTTGAAATTATGTGTGATGCTAGTGATTATGCTGTAGGTGTTGTTCTAGGGCAAAGAGTTGATAAGAAATTAAATGTTATTCAATATGCTAGTAAAACCCTAGACAATGCTCAAAGAAATTATGCTACTACCGAAAAAGAATTCTTAGCAGTTGTATTTGCTTGTGATAAGTTCAGACATTATATTGTTGATTCTAAAGTAACTATTCACACTGATCATGCTGCTATTAAATATCTCATGGAAAAGAAAGATGCTAAACCTAGACTTATTGGATGGGTTCTCTTGCTACAAGAATTTGACTTACATATTGTTGATAGAAAGGGAGCTGAGAACCCCGTTGCAGACAACTTGTCTAGGTTAGAAAATGTGCTTGATGACCCACTACCTATTGATGATAGCTTTCCCTATGAGCAATTAAATGTTATAAATGCTTCTCATACTGCTCCATGGTATGCTGATTATGCTAATTACATTGTTGCTAAGTTTATACCACCTAGTTTCACATACCAGCAAAAGAAAAAGTTCTTCTATGATTTGAGGCATTACTTTTGGGATGACCCACATCTTTATAAAGAAGGAGTAGATGGTGTTATTAGACGTTGTGTACCTGAGCATGAACAGGAACAGATCCTACGCAAGTGTCCCTCCGAAGCTTATGGAGGACACCATGCTGGAGATAGGACTGCACATAAGGTATTGCAATCTGGTTTTTATTGGCCTACTCTCTTCAAGGATGCCCGTAAGTTTGTCTTATCTTGTCATGAATGTCAAAGAATTGGTAATATTAGTAGACGTCAAGAAATGCCTATGAACTATTCACTCATTATTGAACCATTTGATGTTTGGGGCTTTGACTATATGTGACCTTTTCCTTCCTCTAATGGTTATACACATATTTTAGTTGCTGTTGATTACGTTACTAAGTGGGTAGAAGCTATTCCAACTAGTAGTGCTGATCGTAACACTTCTATTAAAATGCTTAAAGAAGTTATTTTTCCAAGATTTGGAGTCCCTAGTATTTAATGACTGATGGTGGTTCACACTTTATTCATGGTGCTTTCCGTAAAATGCTTGCTAAGTACTCCCTCCGTCCAGAAATACTTGTCATCAAAATAAATAAAAGGGGATGTATCTAGATGTATTTTAGTTCTAGATACATCCCTTTTTGTTCATTTTGATGGCAAGTATTTTCGGACGGAGGGAGTATGATGTTAATCATAGAATTGCATCCCCTTATCACCCACAGTCTAGTGGTCAAGTAGAATTGAGTAATAGAGAGCTCAAATTAATTTTGCAAAAGACTGTCAATAGGTCTAGAAAGAATTGGTCTAAGAAACTTGACGATGCATTATGGGCCTATAGAACTGCATATAAAAATCCTATGGGTATGTCTCCGTATAAAATGGTCTATGGAAAAGCTGTCACTTACCTCTCGAACTAGAACACAAGGGATATTGGGCTATTAAAGAGCTTAATTTTATTTTAAACTTGCCGGTGAGAAGAGGTTATTTGGTATTAGCTCACTCGATGAATGGAGAACCCAAGCCTACGAAAATGCTAAGTTGTTTAAAGAAAAAGTTAAAAGATGGCATGATAAAAGGATACAAAAGCGTGAGTTTAATGTAGGTGATTATGTATTTCTATACAACTCTCGTTTAAGATTTTTTGCAGGAAAACTTCTCTCTAAATGGGAAGGTCCTTACGTTATCGAGGAGGTCTATCATTCTGGTGGTGCCATAAAAATCAACAACTTCGAAGGCACAAATCCGAAGGTGGTGAACGGTCAAAGAATCAAACAATATATCTTAGGTAATCCAATAAATGTTGAAACCAATGTTATTTAAACCGTAACCCCGTAGGAATACATAAAGGACACTTTCCGGAATGTTTCAGACTTCGAAAAGGAATAGGTATGTGGTATGGTAAGTAAACCGACTCCAAAACAGTTTTTAAGGCAATATTTCTCTGTTTTGGAATATTTAGAAAAATATGAAAATAAGAAGCAGTCCGGGAAGGACACGAGGGCTCCACGAGGGTGAAGGGCGTGCCCTACCCTACTAGGCGCGTCCCCTACCTCGTGGGCACCTCGTGTGCTCTCCGAACTCCATTTTCATACACGACACATATTTTGGTTGGTAAAAATTCATTATATAATCTCCCGGGGGTTTTGACTCCCGTATCACGCAAAAATCTCCTGTTTTTATTTCGAGCTGTTTTCTGCCAGGGTTGTCAAGGCCAGGCACTATGTCGTCTCCCTCCTCCTGCAACCATGAGGGCAACGATGCTTGGATAATGAAGATAGAGCTGAAGAGGGAAGAACCCATGGAGATCAATAAGGATGAAGGGATCAAGGAAGCCACGGAGGACCAAGCTCCGGCAACAGAAGACATCCTTCAACTTGATCACAATCTTCTTGAGATCGAAGCTGTCAAGATGATTGAGCTAGCTTGTATACAAAATAAGTATCTCACACGTTTAAATATTTTGTTGAAGGAGCATATCATCGCACTCAAAGGCATTATCCACAAGTTAGAAGACCTCCTACGCTCGATGTGCGACTATCCAGAATCAACAACTCCACCTTCTTCATCAACAAAGGAGACATAATCACATGGGTATGGTCACTCCCCTTGGCAACTGCCAAGCTTGGGGGAGTGCCCCGGTATCGTATCACCATCACTTTTATCTTTACCTTTTTTTATTAGTTCGATCATTTTGGTAATATCTTGATCTAGTAGAATAAAAGTTCTTAGTATGATCTAGTTGTGAGTTTTGCTTTATAATTCTTCTATGTAATCGAGTCCGTGAGCTATATATAATAAAGATTAGTGTTGAGTCAAGGGCCTGATTATTTTTCCATGATCCTAAGTGAATAAAAGAAAAGAGAAAGAATAAAAAGAAACAAAAGAGATCGTATGGGTCACATGGAGAGTAATGAGCTCACATAGAAAAAGTATGATGAATAAAAGTTGTTGAGATTTGACAAACATAGTTTTGGTCATCGTTGCAATTAATAGGAAGTAATAAAGAAAAATAGGTCTTCACATATAAATATATTATCTTGGACATCTTTTATGATTGTGAGCACTCATTAAAATATGACATGCTAAAGAGTTGATGTTGGACAAGGAAGACAACACAATGGATTATGTTTGCTTACATCTGAGATAAATTATATTGTCTTGGATCCTCCAACATGTTGAGCTTGCCTTTCTCCCTCATGCTAGCCAAATTCATCACACCAAGTAGAGATACTACTTGTGCTTCCAAATACCCTTAAACCAGTTTTGTCATGAGAGTCCACCATACCTACCTATGGATTGAGTAAGATCCTCCAAGTAAGTTGTCATCGGTGCAAGCAATAAAAATTGCTCTCTAAATATGTATGACTTATTAGTGTGGGAGAAAATAAGCTTTATATGATCGTGTGATATGGAAGAAATAAAAGCAACAGACTGCATAATAAAGGTCCATATCACAAGTGGCAATATAAAGTGACATTCTTTCGCATTAAGATTTTGTGCATCCAACCATAAAAGCGCATGACAACCTCTGCTTCCCTCTGCGAAGGGACCATCTTTTACTTTTATCTCCTACATTGCATAAGAGTCATGGTGATCTTCGCCCATCCTTTTTACATTTTATCCTTTGGCAAGCACAGTATGTTGGAAGGATCCTGGTATATATGGCTAATTGGATATGAGTTTTCATGAACTATTATTGTTGACATTAACCTTGAGGTAAAACATTGGGAGGCAAAACTATAAGCCCCTATCTTTCTCTGTGTCCGATTAAAACTCTATACCCATAAGTATTGCGTGAGTGTCAGCAATTGTGAAAGACTATATGATAGTTGAGTATGTGGACTTGCTGAAAAGCTCTTATATTGACTCTTTCCTATGTTATGATAAATTGCAATTGCTTCAATGACTGAGATTATAGTTTGTTGGTTTTCAATGAAGTTTACGATTCATACTTGAAATTCTGATTGAATTATTACTCTAGCATAAGAGATCATATGACAAGAATTATATAAGTTGTTGTTCTAAGAATGATCATGATGCCCTCATGTCCGTATTTTATTTTTATCGACACCTCTATCTCTAAACACGTGGACATATTTTTCGATTTCGGCTTTCGCTTGAGGACAAGTAAGGTCTAAGCTTGGGGGAGTTGATACGTCCATTTTGCATCATGCTTTTATATCGATATTTATTGCATTATGGGCTGTTATTACACATTATGTCACAATACTTATGCCTATTCTCTCTTATTTTATAAGGTTTACATAAAGAGGGAGAATGTCGGCAGCTGGGATTCTGGGCTGGAAAAGGAGCAAATATTAGAGACCTATTCTGCTCAGCTCCAAAACTCCTGAAACTTCACAGGAGACGTTTTCAGAATATATAAAAAATAATCAACGGAAGAAGTTCACTAGGGGGCCACACCCTGCCCACAAGGGTGGGGGACGCGCCCTCTACCTCGTGGGCCCCCTGGTGGCCCTCCGGTGGCCATCTTCTGCTATATGAAGTCTTTCGATGGAAAAAAATAAAAAGCCATCTTCTCAGACGAAACTCCGCCGCCACGAGGCGGAACCTTGGCAGAACCAATCTAGGGCTCTGGCGAAGCTGTTCTGCCGGGGAAACTTCCCTCCGGGAGGGGGAAATCATCGCCATCGTCATCACCAACGCTTCTCTCATTGGGAGAGGGCAATCTCCATCAACATCTTCATCAGCACCATCTCCTCTCAAAACCCTAGTTTGTCTCTTGTATCCAATTCTTGTCTTCAAGTCCGGGATTGGTGCTAGTAGGTTGCTAGTAGTGTGAATTACTCCTTGTAGTTGATCCTAGTTGGTTTATTTGGTGGAAGATCATATTTTCAGATCCTATATGCATATTAATACCCCTCTGATTACAAACATGTTTATGCTTTGTGAGTAGTCACGTTTGTTCCTGAGGACATGGGAGAAGTCTTGCTATTAGTAGTCATGTGAATTTGGTATTCGTTCGATATTTTGATGAGATGCATGTTGTCTATCCTCTAGTGGTATTATGTGAACGTCGACTACATAACATTTCACCATTATTTGGGCCTAGAGGAAGGCATTGGGAAGTAATAAGTAGATGATGGGTTGCTAGAGTGACAGAAGCTTAAACCCTAGTTTATGCGTTGCTTCGAAAGGGGCTGATTTGGATCCATATGTTTCATGCTATGGTTAGGTTTACCTTAATACTTTTGTTGTAGTTGCGGATGCTTGCAATAGAGGTTAATCATAAGTGGGATGCTTGTCCAAGTAAGTATAGTACCCAAGCACCGGTCCACCGACATACCAAATTATCAAAGTACCGAACGCGAATCATATGAGCGTGATGAAAACTAGCTTGACGATATTCCCATGTGTCCTTGGGAGCGCTTTTCTCTATATAAGAGTTTGTCCAGGCTTGTCCTTTGCTACAAAAAGGATTGGGCCACCTTGCTGCACTTTATTTACTTTTGTTACTTGTTGCTCGTTACAAACTATCCTATCACAAAACTATCTGTTACCACTTATTTCAGTACTTGCAGAGAATACCTTGCTGGAAACCGCTTATCATTTCCTTCTGCTCCTCGTTGGGTTCGACACTCTTACTTATCCAAAGGACTACGATAGATCCCCTATACTTGTGGGTCATCATAAACCATTTGATAATCCTTCTGAATGTAGTCACAAATACATTTGTACTGACAAAAACACTACTTTCGACCAGTAACTCAACAAAAATATGTTAAGAAATTTTAAACTCTTATAGTACATCAGTACTGATAATTCTTAGTCATCAGTATAAAGGCAGAGTAAAACAAACACACCCGTGAACACCTCCAAAAAACATTGTTTTGAAAAAACAAAGCTATGTCTGCTTTTACCAGTCCCAATTCAGAAACACCATGAGTACATAAAAATAATTACCTCAAGCAAAATGTGAATATAATACATTCTGTACTGATGAAAATCTAATTTATCTGTAAAAGATACTCAGAGATTATCTTGATATAAACAATCCTTTAAAAATACAAAAAATGTTTAAAAAAACATTAGCATCACACATAGTCTCACTGGTATTTGGTAAGTTCAATTACACTTCAATCACCAGTCCAAGTACCACAGTAGAGGAGTAAAGACCTCCATCATCACCAACCCTGACACGTGTAAGTGGGATAAGCAGCCGATAAGTACAGCTTGACAAGACGAATCAGTGCGACAGTAAAATGCCACCATCACCACCCCTGAGACGTGCAAGTGGGATTTAGCAGGTCATATGTACTATTGGGGAACGTAGCAGAAATTCAAAATTTTCTACGCATCACCAAGATCAATCTACGGAGTAATCTAGCAACGAGGGAAGGAGAGTGCATCTACATACCCTTGTAGATCGCTAAGCGAAAGCGTTCAAGTGAACGGGGTTGATGGAGTCGTACTCGTCGTGATCCAAATCACCGATGATCCTAGTGCCGAACGGACGGCACCTCCGCGTTCAACACACGTACAACCCGGTGACGTCTCCTACGCCTTGATCCAGCAAGGGGAGAAGGAGAGGTTGGGGAAGACTCCATCCAGCAGCAGCACGACGGTGTGGTGGTGGTGGAGGAGCGCGGGACTCCAGCAGGGCTTCGCCAAGCACTACGAGAGACGAGGAGGGAGAGGGGTAGGGCTGCGCCAACAGGGAGATTGAATCGTCTCTTGGGCTGCCCCTTTGCTCAAGTATATATAGGGGAAGGGGAGGGGCTGCGCCCCCACCTAGGGTTCCCTCCCTAGGGGTGGCGGTAGCCCCCAGATCCCATCTGGGAGGCGGCCAAGGGGGAGAGAGAGGGGGTGCGCACCTAGGGTGGGCTTTAGGGCCCATCTGCGCCTAGGGTTTGCCCCCTCTCCTCTTGAGGACGCCTTGGGCCTTGGTGGGAGGCGCCCCAGCCCACCTAGGGGCTGGTCCCTTCCCACTATTGGCCCATGTAAGCCTTCGGGGCTGGTGGCCCCACCTGGTGGACCCCCGGACCCCTCCGGTGGTCCCAGTACACTATCGGTGATGCCCGGAACACTTCCGGTGGCCAAAACCATACTTCCTATATATCAATCTTTACCTCTGGACCATTCCGGAACTCCTCGTGACATCCGGGATCTCATTCGGGACTCCGAACATCATTCGGTAACCGCGTACATACTTTCCCTATAACCCCAGCGTCATCGAACCTTAAGTGTGTAGACCCTACGGGTTCGGGAACCATGCAGACATGACTGAGACAACTCTCCGGCCAATAACCAACAGTGGGATCTGGATACCCATGTTGGCTCCCACATGTTCCACGATTATCTCATCGGATGAACCACGATGTCAAGGATTCAATCAATCCCGTATACAATTCCCTTTGTCCATCGGTATGATACTTGCCTGAGATTCGATCGTCGGTATCCCGATACCTTGTTCAATCTCGTTACCGGCAAGTCTCTTTACTCGTTCCGTAACACATCATCCCGTGATCAACTCCTTGTTCACATTGTGCACATTATGATGATGTCCTACTGAGTGGGCCCAGAGATACCTCTCCGTTTACACGGAGTGACAAATCCCAGTCTCGATTCGTGCCAACCCAACAGACACTTTCGGAGATACCTGTAGTGTACCTTTATAGCCACCCAGTTATGTTGTGACGTTTGGCACACCCAAAGCAATCCTACGGTATCCGGGAGTTGCACAATCTCATGGTCTAAGGAAATGATACTTGACATTAGAAAAGCTTTAGCAAACGAACTACACGATCTTTGTGCTAGGCTTAGGATTGGGTCTTGTCCATCACATCATTCTCCTAATGATGTGATCCCATTATCAACGACATCCAATGTCCATGGTCAGGAAACCGTAACCATCTATTGATCAACGAGCTAGTCAACTAGAGGCTTACTAGGGACATGGTGTTGTCTATGTATCCACACATGTATCTGAGTTTCCTATCAATACAATTCATGGATAATAAACGATTATCATGAACAATGAAATATAATAATAATAACTAATTTATTATTGCCTCTAGGGCATATTTCCAACAGTCTCCCACTTGCACTAGAGTCAATAATCTAGTTCACATCGCCATGTGATTAACACTCACATGTCACATCGCCATGTGACCAACATCCAAGAGTCTACTAGACTCAATGATCTAGTTCACATCACTATGTGATAAACACTCAAAGAGTTCTGGGTTTGATCATGTTATGCTTGTGACAAAGGTTGTAGTCAACGGGTCTTGCCATATTTAGATCCCTATGTATTTCGCAAAACTTTATGTCATAGATGCTGCTGCCACGTTCCACTTGGAGCTATTCCAAATTGTTGCTCCATTATACGTATCCGGTATCTCTACTCAGAGCTATCCGGATAGGTGTTAAGCTTGCATCGACGTAACTCTTTACGTCGAACTCTTTATCACCTCCATAACCGAGAAACATCTCCTTATTCCTCTAAGGATAATTTTGACTGCTATCTAGTGATCCAGTCCTAGATCACCTTTGTACCCTCTTGCCAGACATGTGGCAAGGCACACATCAGGTGCGGTACTCAGCATGGCATACCGTATAGAGCCTATGACAAGAGCATAGGGGACGACCTTCGTCCTTCCTCTTTCTTCTACCGTGGTCAAGCTTTGAGTCTTACTCAACTTCACACCTTACAACTCAGGTAAGAACCCCTTCTTTGACTGATCTATTTTGAACTCCTTCAAAAACATGTCAAGGTGTGCGTTCTTTGAAAGTATCATCAGGCGTTTTGATCTATCTCTATAGATCTTGATGCCCAATATGTAAGCAGCTTTATCGAGGTCTTCCTTTGAAAATCACTCTTCAAACAACTGTTTATGCTTTTCAGAAATTCTACATCATTTTGAATCAACAATATGTCATCCACATATACTTATCAGAAATGTTGTAGTGCTCCCACTCACTTTCTTGTAAATACAAGTTTCTAGCAAACATTGTATAAACCTAAAAGCTTTGATCACTCCATCAAAGCATATATTCCGATTCCGAGATGCTTGCTCTAGTCCATAGAAGGATCGCTAGAGCCAGCATACCTTTTAGCATCCTTAGGATCGACAAAACCCTTTATTGTATCACATACAACTTTTCTTACGAAAAACTGGTAAGAAAACTTGTTTTGACATCCATCTGTAAGATTTCATAATCGAAAAATACAGCTAATGCTATCATAATTCCGACGGACTCAAGCATCGCTACGGGTGAGAAATTCTCATTGTAGTCAACTCCTTGAACTTGTGAAAAGACTCTTTCCCACAAGTCGAGCTTCATAGACGGTAACATTACCGCCCACGTCCGTCTTCTTCTTAAAGATCCATTTATCTCAATGGCTTGCCGATCATCGGGCAAGTCCACCAAAGTCCATACTTTGTTCTGATATATGAATCCTATCTCGGATTTCATGGCTTCTAACCATTTGTCGGAATACGGGACCACCATCGCTTCTCCATAGATCGTAGGTTCATTGTTGTCTAACAAGATGATGTCTAAGACAGGATTACCGTACCACTTAGGAGTAGTACATATCCTTGTCGACCTACGAGGTTCGATAGCAACTTGATCCGAAGCTTCATGATCACTATCATTAACTTCCTATTCAGCAGACGTAGGTGCCACAGAAAACATATTTCTGTGTTGCATCATTCTCTGGTTGAAATAAAGGTTCGACAACCTCATCAAGTTCTATCTTCCTCCGACTCAATTCTTTCGAGAGAAACTCCTTCTCGAGAAAGGACCCGTTCTTAGTGACAGACAATTTGCCCTCGGATCTGAGATAGAAGGTATACCCAACTGTCACCTTTGGGTATCCTATGAAGATGTGTTTGTCCGCTTTGGGTTTGAGCTTCTCCAGCTGAAGCCTTAAGCATCGCAGCCCCAAACATTAAGAAACGACAACTTTGGTTTCTTGCGAAACCAATGTTCATACGACGTCGTCTCAACGGACTTAGATGGTGTCCTATCTAAAGTGAATGCAGTTGTCTCTAACACATAACCTCAAAATGAAAACGGTAGATTGGTATGAGACATCATAGATCGCACCATATCTCATAGGGTTCGATTACGATGTCCGGACACACCATTACCTTGTGGTGTTCCAGGTGGATTCAACTGTGAAACAATTCCACAATGTCTTAAGTGATTGCCAAACTCATAACTCAGAAAATCCCCTTTTGATCAGATCGTAGGAACATGATCTTTTTGTTATAATGATTCTTAACTTCACTCTGAAATCGCTTGAACTTTTCAAACGTTTCAGACTTGTGCTTCATTAAGTAAATATACCTATATCTACTCAAATCGTCAGTGAGGATGAGAAAATAGCGATATCCACCGCACGCTTCAATTCTCATTGGATCACACGCATCAGCATGTATGATTTCCAACAAGTCACTTGCCCGTTTCATTGTACCTGAAAACGGGGTCTTATTCATCCTGCTCATGAGGCATGGCTCGCATGTGTCAAGTGATTCAAAATCAAGTGACTTCAAACATCCATTGACATGGAGTTTCTTCATGCATCTTACGCCAATATGACCTAAGCGGCAGTGCCACGAGAAAGTGGTACTATCATTATTAACTCTACATCTTTTGGCGTGAACATGTGTATTACCATGACCGAGATTCAATGAACCATTCACATAGGGTGCATGACCATGAAAGGTATCATTCATGTAAACAGAATAACCATTACTCTCTAACTTAAATGAATGACCGTATTGCAATGAACATGATCTAATTATATTCATGCTCAACGTAGACACCTGATAACATTTATCTAGGTTGAATACTAATCCCGAAGGTAGATGGAGCGTGCGATGGTGATCTCATCAACTTTGGAAACACTTCCAACACACATCGTCACCTCGCCCTCAGCCAGTCTCCGTTTAGTCCGTAGCTTTTGCTTCAAGTCACCAATAATAGTAATTGAACCGGTATCCAATACCCAGGTGCTACCAGGAGTACTCGAGGTACACATTAATAACACGTATATACTTTGTTGAAGTTGCCAGCCTTCTTATCTATCATGCATTTGGGGTAATTCCGCTACTAGTGACCGTTCCCCTTACAATAGAAGCACTTAGTCTTGGGTTTGGGTTCAACCTTGGGTTCCTTCACTGGAGCGGCAACTGGTTTGCCATCCTGAAGTTTCCCTTCTAGCCCTTGCCCTTCTTGAAACCAGTGGTCTTGTTAAACCATCAACACTTGATGCTCCTTCTTGATTTCTACCTTTTGCGGTCTTAAGCACCGCGAACAGCTCTGGGATCAACTCCATCCCTTGCATGTCATAGTTCATCATGAAGATCTAGTAGCTTAGTGATAGTGGCTAGAGAACTCTATCAATCACTATCTTATCTGGAAGTTTAACTCCCACTTGATTTAAGTGATTGTAGCACCCAGACATTCTGAGCACATGCTCACTAGCTGAGCTATTCTCCTCCATCTTGTTGGCAAAAGAACTTGTCAGAGGTCTCACACCTGTCAACACGGGCATGAGCCTGAAATCCCAATTTCAGCTCTTGGAACATCTCATATGTTCTATGGCGTTCAAAACGTCATTGGAATCCCGATTCTAAGCCATAAAGTATGGTGCACTAAACTATCAAGTAGTCATCAGGATGTGTCTGTCAGGTGTTCACAACATCCACAGACGACGTTGTAGGGGTTTGCACATCGAGCGGTGCATCAAAGACGTAAGCCTTCTGTGTAGCAGTGAGGACACTCCTCGGACTATGGACCCAGTCCGCATCAGTGCTTACAATATCTTTCAACTTGGTCTTTCTCTAGGAACGTATTGAAACAGGGAGCTACAACGTGAGCTATTTATCTAGAACATATTTGCAAAGACAATTTAGACTATGTTCATGATAATTGAGTTCATTTAATGAACTCCCACTCAGATAGACATCCCTCTAGTCATCTAAGTGAAACATGATCCGAGTCAACTAGGCCGTGTCCGATCATCACGTGAGACGGACTAGTCAACATCGGTGAACATCTTCATGTTGATTGTATCATCTATACGACTCATGCTCGACCTTTCGGTCTTCCGTGTTCCGAGGCCATGTCTGTACATGCTAGGCTCGTCAAGTCAACCTAAGTGTTTTTGCTATGTAAATCTGGCTTACACCCGTTGTATTCGAACGTTAGAATCTATCACACCCGATCATCACATGGTGCTTCGAAACAACGAACCTTCGCAACGGTGCACAGTTAGGGGGAACACTTTTCTTGAAATTTTAGTGAGGGATCATCTTATTTAAGCTACCTTCGTTCTAAGCAAATAAGATGTAAAACATGATAAACATCACATGCAATCAAAGAGTGACATGATATGGCCAATATCATTTTGCTCCTTTTGATCTCCATCTTCGGGGCTCCATGATCATCGTTGTCACGGGCATGACACCATGATCTCCATCATCATGATCTCCATCATCGTGTCTTCTTGAAGTTGTCTCGTCATCTATTACTTCTACTACTATGGCTAACGCTTTAGCAATAAAGTAAAGTAATTACATGATGTTTATGTTGACATGCAGGTCATAAATAAATAAAGACAACTCTTATGGCTCCTGCCGGTTGTCATACTCATCGACATGCAAGTCATGATTCCTATTACAAGAACATGATCAATCTCATACATCACATATATCATTCATCACATCCTTTTGGCCATATCACATCACACGGCATAAGCTGAAAAAACAAGTTAGACGTCCTCTAATTGTTGTTGCAAGTTTTTACGTGGCTGCTATAGGTTTCTAGCAAGAATGTTTCTTACCTACGCGAAAACCACAACGTGATATGCCAATTTCTATTTACCCTTCATAAGGACCCTTTTCATCGAATCCGATCCGACTAAAGTGGGAGAGACAGACACCCGCTAGCCACCTTATGCAACTAGTGCATGTCAGTCGGTGGAACCAGTCTCACGTAAGAGTACGTGTAAGGTCGGTCCGGGCCGCTTCATCCCACGATGCCGCCGAATCAAGATAAGACTAGTAACGGCAAGCAAATTGACAAAATTGACGCCCACAACAACTTGTGTTCTACTCGTGCATAGAAACTACGCATAGACCTAGCTCATGATGCCACTGTTGGGGAATGTAGCAGAAATTCAAAATTTTCTACGCATCACCAAGATCAATCTATGGAGTAATCTAGCAACGAGGGAAGGAGACTGCATCTACATACCCTTGTAGATCGCTAAGCGGAAGCGTTCAAGTGATCGGGGTTGATGGAGTCGTACTCGTCGTGATCCAAATCACCGATGATCCTAGTGCCGAACGGACGGCACCTCCGCGTTCAACACACGTACAACCCGGTGACGTCTCCTACGCCTTGATCCAGCAAGGGGAGAAGGAGAGGTTGGGGAAGACTCCATCCAGCAGCAGCACAACGGCGTGGTGGTGGTGGAGGAGCGGGGGACTCCAGCAGGGCTTCGCCAAGCACTACGAGAGACGAGGAGGGAGAGGGGTAGGGCTGCGCCAACAGGGAGATTGAATCGTCTCTTGGGCTGCCCCTTTGCTCAAGTATATATAGGGGAAGGGGAGGGGCTGTGCCCCCACCTAGGGTTCCCTCCCTAGGGGTGGCGACAGCCCCCAGATCCCATCTGGGAGGCGGCCAAGGGGGAGAGAGAGGGGGGCGCACCTAGGCTGGGCTTTAGGGCCCATCTGCGCCTAGGGTTTGCCCCCTCTCCTCTTGAGGACGCCTTGGGCCTTGGTGGGAGGCGCCCCAGCCCACCTAGGGGCTGTTCCCTTCCCACTATTGGCCCATGTAAGCCTCCGGGGCTGGTGGCCCCACCTGGTGGACCCCTGGACCCCTCCGGTGGTCCCGGTACACTACCGGTGATGCCCGGAACACTTCCGGTGGCCAAAACCATACTTCCTATATATCAATCTTTACCTCCGGACCATTCCGGAACTCCTCGTGACGTCCGGGATCTCATCCGGGACTCCGAACAACATTCAGTAACCGCATACATACTTTCCCTATAACCCCAGCATCATCGAACCTTAAGTGTGTAGACCCTACGAGTTCGGGAACCATGCAGACATGACTGAGACAACTCTCCGGCCAATAACCAACAGTGGGATCTGGATACCCATGTTGGCTCCCGCATGTTCCACGATGATCTCATCGGATGAACCATGATGCCAAGGATTCAATCAATCCCGTATACAATTCCCTTTGTCCATCGGTATGATACTTGCCCGAGATTCGATCGTCGGTATCCCGATACCTTGTTCAATCTCGTTACCGGCAAGTCTCTTTACTCGTTTCGTAACACATCATCCCGTGATCAACTCCTTGATCACATTGTGCACATTATGATGATGTCCTACCGAGTGGGCCCAGAGATACCTCTCCGTTTACACGGAGTGACAAATCCCAGTCTCGATTCGTGCCAACCCAACAGACACTTTCGGAGATACCTGTAGTGTACCTTTATAGCCACCTAGTTATTTTGTGACGTTTGGCACACCCAAAGCACTCCTACGGTATCCGGGAGTTGCACAATCTCATGGTCTAAGGAAATGATACTTGACATTAGAAAAGCTTTAGCAAACGAACTACACGATCTTTGTGCTAGGCTTAGGATTGGGTCTTGTCCATCACATCATTCTCCTAATGATGTGATCCCGTTATCAACGACATCCAATGTCCATGGTCAGGAAACCGTAACCATCTATTTATCAACGAGCTAGTCAACTAGAGGCTTACTAGGGACATGGTGGTTTCTATGTATCCACACATGTATCTGAGTTTCCTATCAATACAATTCTAGCATGGATAATAAACGATTATCATGAACAATGAAATATAATAATAATAACTAATTTATTATTGCCTCTAGGGCATATTTCCAACAAGTACAGCTTGACAAGACTAGTCAGTGCAGCAGTAAAAACCATTTGACCTGGACGGTTAGTTCTTCCAGGCCACCACCCGCACCAGCCACTGAGCGGTTGCCACAAGGGACTGCAAACGGCGACCCCACGCCACTACACCCACTACACCCATGCCCCCGACGAACCGCCTCCCACAAATCCCCGTCGACGCACTGCAAAAAACCCCATTATCTTCCATCTCTCCCTCATTCCCACAAACCACCATTGCCGCTTCCAACTCCACTACACACAAACCACAAACTTCTCTCTCACAAGCCCACAGCCACCGGAGGAGGGCGATGGGGGAGGAACCGTCCGCCAAACGTCATTAAGGCGAACCGTCAGACAAGAGCAGCAACCTCGTCGACGTTCACGTCCCCGTCGAGAAGCGCGAGTACACGAGAACCCTCATAGGGGTTGAGCTACACGGCAAGGAGATGCTGGAGATCGTCTGCACCAGCGAACCAGACAAGGTCGACAAATGATCTCCAGGCTCTGTAGGAAGGCTAGCGGCAAGATTCGTAAGATCATCGGCGTTGGTGTGCACTACACCAGAGAAGATGAACCTCCCCAGATGGCAACAGTCCTGCAGTTGTGCGTCGATGAGCTCTGCTTGGTGTACCACATCGCAGCGGCCACAAAATGGTGACCCACCCTACTCATTTGCCCTGTTTGGTTCATCTATTTTATTAGTACTGTATCCTGAAAATTTCATCAAACTTGTTTCCCAACTAGATGTACTAGTGTGGTTTGTGAAAAGTGGATGCACTGCTGCATTTTCTCAAGTAGATACACTATAAATGTATTTTTGAACCTGATGCACCGGATTACTATTTGGAAAATCTTGAGGAAGATTAATTTCTGAAGTTGATCGACTAGTGTAGTTTCTAAACTTGATCCAATAGCGTAGTTTATGTACTCGATGT
Source organism: Triticum dicoccoides (assembly GCF_002162155.2). Lineage (NCBI taxonomy): Eukaryota > Viridiplantae > Streptophyta > Magnoliopsida > Poales > Poaceae > Triticum > Triticum dicoccoides. The sequence continues at coordinate 82,421,974 of NC_041384.1, forward strand.
ATTAAAAAGATGTTTCTGAACTTGATGTAGTGAAGTATTTTCTGAATTTGATCTAATGTTATTTTCATAAGCAAAAAAACTAAGGACTTGGTGAAGCACTGGTTATGTGTTATCCTATTCAACAAAAGTAAACTAAATTAGTACTAAAGAAGCACATACAATATTGACTGAAACTATGTATAATCCAAAAAGAAAAATAACATGATGTACTTGAATTTAATTTCAGAACTTTGTTTACTAGTTTCTGAAGTACATTCATCCATTAATTATGCTATATAAGCATCTACTTCATGGATTCATCGCTTGTAAAACAAAAAAAAATGAATAATTCAAACATCAAAGTAATGCTAATTTTCAAAATGACTCTCCCCTTGCAGGCCCAAGTGCCTGAACAAGATGCTGCAGCATGAGACATTGTTCACATTTGCAGTTTCAGCATTGAAAGCGACAAAGAGAAGCTGAAGTTGTCCGGTTTGGAGATCAACCCCAACAAGTTTATCGTCATTCAGCGCAAGTGGAGAGTTCCATACACCGGAAAAGAGTATGACTCCTTGACTGGAGTTGCAGCCAGCGTCATCCACCCGTTCTACAAAGGCATGAAGAAGAACAACAACACGCAGGAAGACTACAAACTATGGGGGACCAGCCTGCTGCCAGACAACCTCATCGAGTATGCAGGAGTAGATGCATACGCCACGTACAAGGCATGGAGCATGATCGACTACATCACATATGGTTCAGAATTTGCAAAAGAGTGGGAGGCTGCGAAATTCTATGACCACCCCTATTGCCCCTATACGGGATGAAGATACATCAGAGCCTGCCTTCGTTTTACTTCCGCTTGTGCTTGCCTTTTATCTTGTTGTTTCAAATTAGTAGTTTGCTCTTGTTGGGTTGAACTAGTATGATTATGTCGCGCTTGTCATGGTTGAACAAGTTTACTTATGTCATCAAGTACAATGTTTTGCTTATCTCATTATATAAGTTTGGTAGCTTCATATGTTGTTAATCCATCATTTCAAATTCAAAAGTAGCTTCTGAATGGAACTTTGTGGCTGCTCTAAAGTACTAGTTATGATGCAACTAATCACACAACATTGTTCCATGTCTAGTTTCGATTCAGTATTGTATAGAGAACATAACGTTGAGAACAATCAGCACAATTTGAGTTGCTTAACAACGCTTCAAAAGTTGAAGCAAAAATTCTTAGTACTTCATGTAGTGTTCTCATTCATATGTAGCTGCTAGAAAATTAACAAGTACTACAAACAAAAAAAGTTAAGAAGCATCAGCACACACTTATGTTGGTCGCTTGCAGATTAAGAATCACAATACTAGTACACTTGATTGGACAGTACATACTTACTACAGTAAAAAGTACATAGAAGCATCAGTCCGTAAGCGCTACTATGAATGGACTTTCAGTACAACTTAGTCTACACGCAAGTACATCTTAAAATTACACTTACACAAAACTGACAAGAACTAGAACAAAAAGTTTTGGTCCAAGTTACTGGTGGAGTCTAGTACTAGATTCAACCAAACAAAAAAAGAAAAAAACTGACCGCCCAAGGTTAGGCGCAGGCCCTGACGCTGCTAGATACTGGAACTCGAGCCCATAGGCGAATCCCTAGTAATCCGCAGAATGCAGGGCCCACCGATCAGGGCCCACAGGTCATGAGAGAGAGCGAGCGCCATGTATAAGCGCTCAGGTAAGTATTCAGAGGAGTTCGACCAGTGAGCCTCGGCTGCGCTTATAAACAGGTCCGGAGCCCCCTCGACTAGTGAGGTGGGACTAAACCCAGAGCGCATGCGCACGCCGCACTGCATAGCCGCGCAGACGAGCTATCTGGCCGCAAACGGCCCAATAGCCTGCATCGTTTACAAACACCCCACCAATAAGCCCAGTCAAACAAACCAGAGGGCAAGGCAAAGAAATATAAACTTCAAGAAAAATGTTGGAAACTGAAAATATATAAATTCAAATACTAGTTCGCAGACAATAACTTTAAGTACGAAAAATATAAATAAAAATGATTTTAGCTCTGCACCACGGATGATAAAGAAGGAGAAAATATGATACAAAAACAATGAACCTCTAAAAAGAAGAGAACTTAATAGCCTATCTGTTAAATGTACATAATTTAAAAAACCTAATTAAATACTACTTTCAAGTTCAACTACTAAAATGCAAAAAGTTCAAACATATAATGTTTGTCAATTATGCTAAATTTCTTATTTACATAAAATCTGACAAGTTCAAGTACTAAAATGCAAAAAGTTCAAAACATATAATGTTTGTCAATTATGCTAAATTCTTATTTATATAAATTTTGACAAGTTCAACTACTAAAATAAAAGAAGTTCAAGTATATAATGTTTGTCAATTATGCTAAATTTCTTATTTGTATAAATTCTGACTACTTCAACTACTAAAATGCAAGAAGTTCAAATAGAATTTATTTGTCAATTCTGCTAAATTTCCAATTTATATAAAATCAGTACACACCTCAACGAACGATCTGGTCGTAAAATAATCTCAATCCCCCAAACCACCCAAAAAACAAAAAAACTCAGTTCAGACATACATATGACATCAGTTCTAAAAAAGCAGGATCGGTCAGGCCACTCACACAACTGTGACACCAAATTTCAAAACCACATGCTGTATGAAATTACATTACAGTTCACACAACACTAAACCATCAGTGCACTAAAATGAGAATACAAAAACTATAAAGGCCTAACTTAGGTAAGTACAGATAAAAATAAAATAAGTACCAGTTTGGAGCAACAACTCCCAGGGCACTGAAAAATGTTTTGAGATAAACTAGTCTATAAGACTTTAGTGGAAAAACAATACTTAACATCCACACGGAAAAACATCACAAAGCATACGTCACCTAAACAGTCCAAAATGCCATCATCACCACCCCTGAGACGTGCAAGTGGGATTTAGCAGGTCATAAGTACAGCTTGACAAGACTAGTCAGTGCAGCAGTAAAACCATTTGACTTGGACGGTTGCTTCTTCCAGGCCACCACCCGCGCTACCCACTGAGCGGTTGCCACAAGGGACTGCAAACGGGGACCCCCACGACCACCACACCCACGCCACCGACGAACCGCCTCCCACACATCCCCGTCGACGCACTACAAAATAACTCATTGTCTTCCATCTCTGCCTCATTGCCAGAAACCACCATTGCCGCTTCAATCTCCACTGCACACAAACCACAAACTCTCTCTCCCAAGCTCACAGTCGCCGGAGGAAGGCGATGGCGGAGGAACCATCCGCCAAGCGTCATCATGGTGAGCTATCGGACAAGAGCAGCAACCTCGTCGACGTTCACGTCCTCGGCGAGAAGCGCGAACACAGAGAACCCTCACATGGGTTGAGCTTCACGGCAAAGAGATGCTGGAGATCGTCTGCACCAGCGAACGAGACAAGGCCGACGAGGTGATGAGAAGGCTCAGGATGAAGGGCGGCGGCTTGTATCCGAGCTTCATCGGAGTTGATGTGGAGTTCACCAGCGATGGTGCACCTCCACAGATGGCGGCAGTCCTGCAATTGTGCGCCGAGGAACTCTGCTTGGTGTACCACATCATAGCAGCCTCAAAATGGTAACCCATACTACTGTTCATTTATCTGTTGTACTAGTACTACTCACTAAAAACTTCATTAAACTAGTTTCTCAAATAGATGAACTACTATAGTTTGTGAAGTGGATGCACGAGTACATGTTTCTCAACTTACATGCATTTCTGAAACTGTGAAGTGGATTATTTCACCAGATTAGCATCTGAAAAAATGTTTATAGAATTCTGAACTTGATGCACCAAATTAATTTCTGAACTTGATGTGGTAGCATAGATTCTGATCTTGATGCACTAGTATAGTTTATAGAATTGATGTATTAAAAGATGTTTGGTGAAGTGGTAAGGTCCATATCTTGATGCACATGTTTCTCAAATTAATTGTTGAACTTGATATAGAATTGATGCACAAAGATGTATCAAGCACTGGTATAGGTCTTTTATTCAACAAAAAAGAAAACTAAACTTGAATCAAGCAGCACATATATCATTGAATCTGGTAAAATGATTCTTGAATTTGGTGAAGCATTTGGTGAAGCACTGAAGATAGCAAAAAAGAAAAATAACATGGTGTAGTTGAATTTAATTTCAGGACTTTGTGTACTAGTTTCTGGACTACATTCATTCATGACTTATACTATATAAGCATCTACCTCATGAATTATCACTTTCAAAACCAAAAAGCAGAAGAATTAAATCTTCAAAAAAGAAGACTAATCTTTAAATGTGTGTCTCCCCCCTTGCAGGCCCAAGCGCCTCAAAGACTTCCTACAGGAGGAGAAATTGTACACATTTGTCGGTTTCAGCATTGGAGGTGACAAGCGAATGCTGAACAAGTCTGGTTTGGAGGTGAACCCCAACAACTTCATCGACATGCAGGGCAAGTGGAAAGATCCAAAGACCAGCAAATACTATGACTCCTTGGCCGATGTTGTAGGCGGCGTAACCCACCCATTCTACAGTGGCATGAAGAAGAAGATGGACAAGGGAGAACACAAACTGTGGGGGACCAGCCCGCTGCCAGACAACCTCATCACGTACGCAGGAATAGATACTTACGCCACGTACAAGTCATGGAAGACAATCGACAACATCGTGATAGGTTGGGATATTTCAAAAGAACAGGAGGCTGACCCCTACTACCACTGCAACTTCGTGGGATGAAGATGCATGAAAGTTTGCATTCGTGTTGCTCGCACTTTTGCCTGTCCTTAATATTGTTGTTTCAGATTTGTAGTTTGCTTTCGTTATGTTGAACCAGCTACCTTGTGTTATGTGTGTCAGGGTTTGAACAAGTTTTCCTATGTCTATCATGTACATTATTTGCTTATGTCGTTGAACAAGTTTGCTAGCTTTCTATTTTGTTCATCAATCATTTGAAGTTGAAGAAGGTTGAAGTTGAAACTTGATGGCTGCCACGCAGCACTAGTCATGCAGAAACAAAAATCACACATGGATATTTTCACAACAAAACAAAAACAGTGACAGACTAACTAAGGACAACAGCAAATAGTAGAATTGGACGCTCAGTACAGCTTAGACATTTACGGTAGTACTATCACACTAAGAAATCAGTTTTTAGTTTGAAAAGAACACTAAAAAGACTAAGTTTCAGCCGAGGACAACATTCACTACTAACAGCATCGTGCTAATAGTAGTTAGAAATTTACTGAGTACTGCAACAGGAAAAGCAAAGAACAATCAGTACGTATTTCCTAGTCACTAGCATGCTAGGACTAAGAGTTCTGGTACACTTGAACAAACGGTACATTCATTCTACAAAATATAAAAAGGAACAGGAAGCTTCAGTTCACATTCCAAAAAACATTGACACACTAAAGAATAACAGTAATAGTACAACTGAAATGTCAGTACAACTTAGTCTATAAGGCAAGTACTATGATCATACCAAACATTGCCTTGAGAAGAACCACAGCCTAGAAAAAAGAAGGCCAAAACTAAATCAAAAAGATATCAGTTCGACCAAGGAAAAAAATCACAAGAAAGACAACAGAAGCATCAGCCCACATTGACCAGTGAGGCACTAGCTTCAAACAACATAAGAAAATAAAATGATCAAAGTACCAGCACAATTGAAATCTCAGTACAACTTAGTTTATTCGGTAAGTGCTATGATGATACCAATTAATGCCTTGAGAAAGAAGGCCAAGACTCAACCAAATAGATTACAGTTAAACCAAGGACAAAAATTAACAAAAAACAAACAACAGAAGCATCAGCCCACATTGACTAGTGAAGTCATTATGAACTTTATACGTCTATATGCTAAATGTAGCTAATTTCAACCAGTGCTTTAACTTTTACTATGAAGTTCAACTACTAAAATTCAAGAAGTTCAAACACAAATTTGCCTCTCAAATTTTGCTAAATTTCTTATACTTAAATAAAATATGGCTAGAGATCACGCAACAACTTGGTCGTAAATAATTCCAATCCCAAAAAAACTTCAATTCTAATACATTATATGAAATAAGTCCTACATAACAAGGAAGGGTCACTCCGCTCATGCTAGATCCACAAGTGCCATAGTGACACCAAATTTTAAAAGCCTTACGCTGAACGACATTACAATTTAGTACTAACATAACTATACTGTAAGTATAAGAAAAGAGGGTACATAAACTATAAAGGTCCAACCTAGGTTGGGACAAATGAAAATAAAATAAATCTCACTTTTCCAGCAAGAACTCATAACGAACTTGGGAAACGTGTTTTCAGTTCAACTAGTTTACAAGACTTCCGGACAAAAAATAGAACTTAACCAGAACGAATTCCCAATGAAACATACACAAGTGATATATCACACAACTATCAAAAATCAAAGACATCCAAACACTACAATCAAAGCCTACAATGCTTTCAAGAGATATATCACATAACTATCCATTTCACCACGCGAATGATGACGATTTCTTCTATGCACCAGGAGCCAAAGGCTGAAACTCCTTTAGAAGCTCCGTCACCAGAAGCTGGTTATTCCGGTTGAACACAACTCTATACAGATCCTCAGCCTTCCAATCAACAATATGAGGCTGCAAAACAATAAAAAAGATTATCAAAAATCATGACACATTAAAAAGAAGAATACACAATCAGCCAAACACAGAAAAGTGAAAAGCTCAACTAGAACCCACATCATTATCTCGAATGTTCCCTACGATCTTTTCACCATCATAGGATCCTGCTTACTTCAGAGTATAATGGCCACATTCATTCCCCGTTGAAGTGGAACCTTCACAAACGTTGGTTTCTTTGCAAAAAGCTCCCATTTGGGCTGCTTGCTCGCATTGTACTGAGCATCACCATAAAAAGCCTTCATTACTTGGACAATCCTGGAGATTTGTAAAAAAAGAAAAGAAACACATTTTCAGGTCTCAGAAAAGCAGAAACAAAGACGTGGAAAAATTAATCCAGTACAGATAATAAATGTCACTCACAATCTTCTCGCAGTCTTTATGATGAGTGCTCTTTGAAGGACGATGGTTCTTTGGATAAGGTAAAGAGTCAAGGATGTCGACGCTACTTCGGTACCGAGTCATGACATATAAGGAAAAGTGGTTCACTTTCTTATCCTTTGCTAAAACCATAGGTTTGAATAGAGACATCATGATCTAAAAACAAATGACCAAAAAAGAGATATTAAATATTCAAAATAAAAACTAGCATGACAACAAACAAATAAAACCAAAATCAGCTAGTAGATCTCACAAGGTCGGCCCCGAGCAAGTCTTCATTATCTTTAACATAGCTCTTGAAATCTCTCGCTGCACTCTCCACATTAAACTCTTTATCTTCATCATCGTAAAACATACAGTCAAGCACAACCTGCAAAAAAGCCAAAAAAGAAATAGACAGGGGAAAAGGATCAACAAGCAAAGTATTATTAAAACTCGTAAAACAATAGGCGGTCTTGTTTAAGAGAAACAAACGATCTGATTGATTACTGTGACGAAATATGGACTCAGCAATACCCTTTTCCCAGACGTAAAATCAACATTTCTATCGGGATCTTTCTTCCAATCATCAGTGAGGAAGTCCATCACATCACCCTATATCATTTGCCCAGGTGCAAAAACTTCCCAGATGCGTTTCCCAGTGAAGCTGGTTACGCTATCATCGGGCTGAGGTATCATTGAGATTGTATTCCTGCAGCACGGACAAGAACAAAAAGCAGGGGAAGCAAGATAAGGCATTCATAGCAGTTCAAGTTGTATAAAAAGTAACAGTTCATGTCACATTTATCTAGCAGTTACAAACAACAGAGGAAAAGAAGAGGAAACATAATGAGAGATACTCACTCGACATACTTCTCACATGCTTCATCGCTAAGCACTAGTAGAAAAGGGGGCAAAGGTCCAGGCCGGGTCAGCCCATTAGTCCCGGTTCAGTCATGAACCGGGACTAATGTGAGCATTAGTCCCGGTTCGTGCGGCCAAGGCATTAGTCCCAGTTCACCTAAGCCCTTTAGTCCCGGTTTGTGGCACGAACCGGGACTAAAGGGTTCGATGCCCTTTAGTCCCGGTTTGTGTCTCAAACCGGGACTAAAGGTCCCATTTTCAAACTCTACCCCTCTCGTGGATCGCCTTTTTTGTTTCAAAAAAATCAAAAGAAAATGATAAAAACTTCAAAAAATAAAATCCTTCGAGAGGTAGTTATATTACTACATCTACTAGTTAGGAAAATTTAAAAACTTAAATTTGGACATGTTTTGCAAAAAAATACAGGGCTAATGTAAAACGGCTATAACTTTTGCATACGATGTCGGAAAAAAACGTATAATATATCAAAATGTTCAGAACGAAAATCCGCTTCCGATTTTGATGACCTAAGGCCTGTTTGCAAATTTTTAGAATCCTCAAATTCTAAAAGGAAAAAAAGTTATGCTCAAATTTCAGTTTTTTTGAATTTTTGTTAAATCTGGTCAAACTATGGTCAAACTACTTATTCAAGAAGTATTAGTGTTACTAAATAATTATTCAAGAATATTAGTGTTACTAAATAATTATTTCAGTTTTTTTGAATTTTGGTCAACTATGGTCAAACTATGGTCAAACTGTGGTTAAACAATGGTCAAACTACTTATTCAAGAAATATTAGTGTTACTAAATAATTATTTTAGTTTTTTGAATTTTGGTCAATCTGGTCAAACTGTGGTCAAACAATGGTCAAACTAGTTATTCAAGAAATATTAGTGTTACTAAATAATTATTTCAGTTTTTTGAATTTTGGTCAAATCTGGTCAAACTGTGGTCAAACAATGGTCAAACTACTTATTCAAGAAATATTAGTGTTACTAAATAATTATTTCAGTTTTTTGAATTTTGGTCAAATCTGGTCAAACTATGGTCAAACTAGGGTCAAACTGTGGTCAAACTACTTATTCAAGAAATATCAGTGTTACTAAATAATTATTGATTTTTAGAACAATAGTTTTAAACTCAAACAGTGAAATGTGTGACTTCATGCTCAAGCTAAATTCCTGTGGGTTAATAGGATTGACATCTTACTATTGTCAGGAAAACAACAAGTGCAGACTTGGAAACGAGGGAGAATAGAACCCAGAAGTTAAGCGTGCTCAGGCTGGAGTAGTGAGAGGATGGGTGACCGTTCGGGAAGTTAGATGATTTGGAATGATGAGGGGTGATTAAAGGTTAAATTGAGCAGTGATGAGGGGTGATTAGAGATTAGAGATTAAAATAATTCAGAAATTTGAAATTCAAAAAAAATCAAAAAAAAATTCAAAAAAAAATCATAAAATTTCCTTTAGTACCGGTTGGTGTTACCAACCGGGACTAAAGGTGGACCTCCAGGCAGCGGCCACGTGGAGAGCCTTTAGTCCGGGTTCCAGTAAGAACCGGGACTAAAGGGGGAGGCTTTAGTACGACCCTTTAGTCCCGGTTCCAGAACCAGGACTAAAGGCCCTTATGAACCGGGACTAAAGGCCCTTTTTCTACTAGTGAAGCAACAGATTATACAACTTGCGAGCCTTCTCCAGGTGAGGGAATTTATGAGGGTGAAGCTGCTGCATAGGGGAGCAAATCTTTATAGGAGCTCTGGGTGCATGCTTCGTGCTTGTAACATTGCTAGAATCCAAAGCAGGATCCTTCCTAGCACCACCAGCTCTACGGGCCACTATTCCAGCAAGTGGGGATAAACCCTTGGCAGCAGCAGCACTCCTAGTGACTCTTCCCATACCAACAATCTTATCAAACGCATCATCATCGCTGTCTATCAATTCCACAATACTGGGATTCTTGGGTGTAGAGGGGCTCTCTGCACAAGCAACCATAGAACCTTTCAGAGCTCCCAACTGCCCCTTAATAACACTAGACCTTGTCTTTTCTGGAGAACGCCCCTAGCTAAGATCAATAGATACGCGCTCGAGCTTCAAGAACTGGCTGCCAAAGATCCTGTAGTCATGGTCATCAAGACCCAGCCACTCACCTGCAAAAATAAAAAAAGAAAAGACCACATCAAGGTTAAAGTTCAAATACATAATTCTTGACAGTACCAATCAAGAAGTACAAGCTGCAAAAAATTACAAAAGGACTTGCATTACGTACATGGTTCGATTCCAAACAAACCACGAAAGTCAACATCAAACACATCACTAGTTGCGCAGGTATATAGGAAAGTCTTCCTAATGTCAAAACTGTCTTCATGGCTATAATCCAACATTTTAATCACTCCATCCTCCCGGCGATGATAGGTCTGGCAACTTTGTAGCATAATGAATCCACAATCATGCCTGTTAACAAAAGAAAATACAAAAGGGTACATCACAAATCCGAAAATACAGGAACACCACCCTCCTAGCAACAAAAACAACTAACAAAAAATCATTAGAAATGGATACTCACGTGTTTTTCTTCTGCGACACCCGAAGAAACTCGCAAGAGAAACCATCAATATGCATTGGCGAGAATGGTTTGGCCCTGTCTACACTGGACTCCCTCCAAAGCTTCTTGATGTTATCTGTCATAGTCCTTAAGAATCTAACTGCATCACTCCAGGTTTCATCGCATAGTGAATCAAGACACTCGAAACGACGGAACCTCAAATTCAGAACAATGAAGCACCAATGCCCAGATTCTTCACTAGGCTTCATGGTAGCGCAAATGACAGCGGATCAAAAGTAGGGAAAAGAAGCTGATAAAAAAAATTGCAGAGGAAAAATGAATTTAACAAATCATAATGAAACAAAAACTTCAGCCTCCAAACAATAAAATAAAAGAAGGAAATTGAAATTCGGAAGTACAAAAAAAAAGATAATCATAAGTTCTAATTGAGTAAGCAAAATACTACAAAAAATATATGCTACTCAAGTTAAAATTGCAACAAACATATCAGTTCAATTTCCTTGCGACAACAAGTTCAACTTCAAAAAAATAAGTACACATCATTCATAAGTGCAGGGGTAAAAGCAGGCTGCTCAAGTTCATTCCCCCACCTCCCAAACTTGGAAGAAAACAAGAAAGTTCTAGTTCATGAGTTAAAAAAGTTCAAGTTCACCTACTTGGTCAAAACCATCAGCACCCGATCTCGTGAACCAATTTAGCACATTGGGATCAATATTTCCATCACGGATCTTGGTATGTTGTACAAAAAGAACAACAGTTAGAAAATTGGCAAAACAAGTTATCATCCTATCTACAAAGAAAAATACTCACCGTCACCCATCTGGAAACTATCAACTTGTCAGTGTCTCGGTACTTCTGACGTAGAGAATATAAAACAATGTCAGCACTGTCTGAGTTGAGCATGCCAGTGGGGACAAACGCTTTAGCAATAGAACCAACACTGGCATCACATTCTTTATTTTGAAACATCGGCTTGTCACTAGGAAAACACAAAAGATTACATGAATTAAAACTACTGCAATAACAACAATAATCATATGAGAGAAAGAAAAAGAGACAAAAATGGTACAGGCAAAATCCCAAACTAACCATTTCGTACGGTTCGTGCGCAACCTCGTAACAGCGAAGAAAAACATATCAACCTTAACAACATTACCACTTTATGCTTGCAGAAAAAGAAAAAAAATAATAAGTTCAAGCACTACAAGTGAACATGTCCAAAATCCCAAAATTGAGAAGTACACCTCATTTACAAGTCCTTACCTGCACTATTAGCATTTGACGACGATGGTACTTCCTGTGATGAGACCAATATGCCTCCAGTTTTAGGGTTTGACGATGGGAGATCTTGAGAGGACACCAATATCGCTGCGCTTTCAGGGTCTATAGAAAAAAAAAATCCTGGGACGACACGAGCGCCTCCTGCGTCAAGGGGCCAAAATAAATTGACAGAAGTAAATCATCATCCTCGGATGGGACCTCCTCCATGCTAGAGGCATCTTGCAATGCATCACCATAATCAAGACCTCCAGACGGGAAATTCTCCGTAATAAGAAACATTTTCATTCCTAGCAATACCAACACCAGACGATTTGGCATCAAGTATGCTCGCAGCACCAACATCCTCATCATCAACTTCTTTGGTACCAACATCGCACCCAATACTGAATGAAACACCACGAGCATCATCTCCACCACTAACGACAGCCTCACACTCAACATCAGTCATCTGAAGAAATAAAAATTCAAAAAAAAGTGAATAATATGAGCAAAACTAACAATCAAAAATAAGCTAGCAAGAGGTGTACAAAAAAACCCTTAGAAGCATTCATAGCAACATCATCGATCTTGCTGCTACTAACATTCAAAGCAACATCACCAACAGACGAACAAGGCTCGTCGCCAACAACAGGACCCTGATTTCATATGCAATGAAGCAACAAAACAATGCTATTATTAGCAACAATAAACACAAGGAATTAAACCACAGTAATAAAAAAGGTAGGTACCACCTGCAAACTCTTAACGGCGTGGGATAGAAAAATGAACAAGCAAGGCACATTGGTGCACATGAAAATCCAAAAAAATATGAATAAACACAATAAAAATAAAAATAACCTTGCACTTATCAGTAGATGGATCATTAACTCCACGGTCAACAACAGCCTCAACATTATGACTGGTCTCCTGCATGAAAAGAAAATTTAATAAATAGATGAAGATCAAGAAGTTCAACTACAATACTGATAGCAGAACAACATAGTAAAAACATACAAACACCGAGGACTGACTCACATAAACGACATGGTGTTCCAAGCCAACATCGTTCGTATGGTGATCAGAAACATTAGCCTCAGTACCATCATCAGCCCTGCTGTCGGTGGCAGCAGCCTCATCCTGCTCAATCTGCATGGAAGAAAAAATAATAAACAGATGAAGATGAGAAAGTTCAACTACAATACTGACAGTAGAACAACATAGTAAAAATTGCAAACACCAAGGACTGACTCACATCAACAACAGGGCGCTCCAAGCCAACATCATTTGTTTTGTGATCAGAAACATTAGACTCAGTACCATCACCAGCCCTGCTGTCGGTGGCAGCAGCCTCATCCTGCTCAATCTGCCTGATAACAACATTTGCACTTTCTTCATATGGCTTGCAGCGAGAGTCTTGCATAGTTTTGAAACGCTTCATGTTGTTCAACAGACGAACCGAGCTCTGAACTAGATCAGCAGCACCGTCACGCATATCCCCAATAAAAATTCTCTCCATCTCAATATAGTCCACTGCTTCCTCAACGTTAAATTGATGACCTTCAGGAAGGATACCATTGATATAGCTCAGACGCTCAACTGTCGTTGGGACCTTTTGCAGCTTAGAACACACATTACTTAAAATATGCTCAGCGCGCTACAACGCAGAAACAGCAACATCAATACCAAAACCCCGCCTCTGTGAAGTACTAGCATTACTAGGGACAGGAGGAACATAACCAACACCCTCAACACCACGGCCATCTCTCAACTCATCGTGCAGAGATGAAAACTCGGGAACCTAAGACGACGACATCTCCAGGACTGGCCGTTTATACTGTCAGAAAAAACCTCCTCTTGAGTTTTCCACTACAAACAAGAGAAAAAAGAGTTAATTAATCAATGCAACACACAGGGAAAATAAAACATGATATTAACAGATTTAAATAAACAACACTATCAATCTTTAACTGTCAGTGCCAATTTGTTAGTATTTACCGACAGGATAGTTGAACAAAGATATTCAGTTCAACCACACATGAAACAACAGTACTAAAAATCGTACCTAAACCTCACAAAGCTTAAGAAATGACAAAATCTAAACAGGTAAATCTGCGAGACACATGTTCACTCCAGCAAAAATAGCTATTTCTAAATAAAAAAAGGTCTGCAAGACACGAAAGAAATGAAACTCATCGGAAGCTTCCCAAACACCTAAGTCTTTGGATCTACATTGCCTTTTTTATCAAATCTTCATCAACCAGATCAGAAAGCTTGACAGGATCCATGAAACATATGCCGGGGACTCGCATGTCAGGCTCCGCAGTCTTGCCACGGATAAGGCAGTCAAGGTACATTAGTACATGCCCTATAGCACAGCCTGTGATTGCCTTCCCCATGGTAATGCCATCTTGGTACCTGACAACAGCCCTTCTAAGCTCATCAACCATCAGCCGACAATAATCCATATTAGCCATGTCCTCAAAGACAAGACCCTTAAACATTGCTGCCTCTGTGGAAATACGCAGGGCGGCACCAGGCAACACAACCTTCATAAACACAATAATGAAGAACACTTTCAGAGCAAGTTCATCTTTCCTAGGATCCTTGACGAGCACCTTGAGCTCATTCCTCAAATCCTTTGTCTTGAGATCTTTGTTCCTGCTAATGTCAAGCTCCGATCTTAACTTCATCAGAGCGTCGTCATATCCACCCTCTGACGGCCTTGGCGGAGAACGACCACCACGAGGGAACCCAAATAATTGTTTTATACCATCGCTAGTGATGCGAAGCTTCTTATTAGCCTCACTCATGTCAAGAGTCATCGTATCAGGATCTATCCTTAGGTACAAAACTCCCATGAGAGGGCGGGAAATGTTAGACTTCACCCTCCAATTGAAGATAGAACCAAAACCAGCTGCATGAACCCTAGCCACATGCCGACTCTCAAGCAATTTAGCACAAGCTTAAACCTCTCCCAACGAACATCTCATAGTCAAGTTCAATTTCTGTTGGTCACCTTCATCCAAGGCAACATTTCCGGCATTGGCTCCCACCGGCTTGACAGGACTCATAACGCTAACAGGCTGTAATTGAAAATAAAGAAGACACACATTAAATAAATGAATATAGAAAACAAAACAAGAATATGAAGGCAAGTAGAAAAAGAAAAGACTGCACAAGTTCAACCCTTGAAACAACATCAATACCACCCTCAATTGATGCAAACAATGACCAGCCTCTCCTAGCCAGCATACCAGCCCAGACACAATTAAATCATTGCAAGTACAACTAGTTAGTCACATACAGTACAAAACACGTACCACTGCAAATTCATCTTCAGAATCAACTTCGATATCATCTTCTTCAGATACAACATCTTCAGCTTCGACACGAGCACGCTTCTTCACACCTTTGTTCACCTTCGTAGGATGAACTTTACGCTTATTATTTTCTTTCAACAAAGAGCGCTCTGGAAGAGGAGGCGAAGAAGGCTTCTTATTTGTCAAAACCCGTGGACTACGACGGATAGGGGAGCCACCAAGTTTGATTGGACCAATCTTCACAGCAACACTATCCCCATCAGCTTTGCTATTACTAGGTTGGGAACCAGCTTTCACACGTGGGCTACGCCTCTGTGTGCCATCAGGATTTTGATCTGACATCTTCCTCTTCAAAACATCTTTCTTCTCCTTAACTGCATCACAAGTAAACACTTGCGTCAAACGAGTTTGCATCAGGTTTGTCTTCACATGAATGTCACTTCCACGAGATCCAGCATCAACAGTTGAAAAGGCCACGTCACCACCTTCATCACCTATGCCTTCAGGAGCTTGAGCAACATCCCGATCACTTCGTTGAACACAGGCAGCTGTTTGACGCCGTTCCAACTCCTTTCTCCTTTTGGAATCACACTTCTTCTCTCTTATCCTTTCATCCTCAAGCTGTAACTGCATAGGAACATCCTCAGCCTGAGTAACAGGCTCAGTGCCATCAACACTCTGTGACTGAGTAACAGACAACTGCAAGCTGCCATCAACATCATCAACGTTAAGAGAATATATTCCATCGTTAATATCTTTGACAACATCAGCAATGTCCTCAAGAGCACCATGGCTGTCATTAACTGCATAAACCAACAAACATAAGCACGCACATATAAAATCAAAACACAATTAACATTGCAGAGACAAGATAAATAAAGCGCATAGCATCAGACACAAACAAAAGGAACAACTGATGTAGCTAAGCATATTTATGTATTCAAGGCTGATAAAAAAGAGCAAATATAAGGGAAACACCAGCAACATCCGCAAGTGCTTCTAGCGGATTTGTTGTCTCAAAAATAACATTCACAAGGTCTTGAAAGCGTTCTGATTTTTCAGAATTAGGAGGCACCGACACTCCAACATCTGCAACAACATCATAATTAGCAAAAAGTACATGAACAAGCAATCAGTTCAACTATATGAACACTACAAGTGCACCCAATAAAACAATATGAACCCACCACTAGCACAACAAACTTCAAAATGAAAACTCTTTCAACATCAAACCAGTTCTTCACTGACTACTACAACCTACAAATGCCAGGACAGCAGTTCAAAATACAGATGGTGATCAGTACAACAAACTATCTGCAGGTCACATCAACCGCCAAAACTATACACACAACACAATCCAGGGCAAAAGTAATAGCTACCAAAATACATACAACTTATAAATTTGATACGACAACACCTATACAACCTAAAAACCAGATCTGTTAAAACATCATCCAAATTACAGGGAAAATCACCTGCATTCAACTTGTACGGACTGTATGATGTACCCATTGAGATCTACAGACCTAAAATCTGCCGAACCAGACCTGCAAGACACATGAACAAAAATTAGGGATCTGACCTATTTCAGAAACGAAGCACGCCATACAAAGCAAAACTCTTACAAGCAAACACAAAATCCGCCACGGAATCGAGTATCACTATCGCCAACCGCTCGTTCAAGAGCAAAGGAACCCTAGCGAATCCAACCTGAGACAGCAAGAGAGCAAGATCTTAGAAATAGAGGGAAAATCTGTACATAAGAGGACGCAAGGGAAGTCAATCGCAGACCAAAATGAGCAAACAAAGCACCCAGACCTCAACCCCTGGGGTTCAACCCGCCGGCCGACGCTCCCACGACAAAATAGGAGAAGCAACTTCTCTGCAAGAAGAGGGGAATGAAGAAGGAATCGATTTGGAGAGGGGAGCAGAGCTGAATGGGGGAGAGCGGAGGTTAAAAGGTGAGTGGGAGAAAACCGATGGCTAAAGCCCAGAACCGTGGTAAAGCCCACTATCTCTGGGCAGTTACCAAAGATAATAGCAAAAATTAAATACAATAAAAAAATAATATAGAGGGAGAAAACAAATAGCTAAAGTACAAATAATAACTCACAACAGTACAATTAAAATTATCAAAAAGTACAAATGAAATAATAATTCATAACGGTGCTGGTTTTCCCCCTAAAAAAGAAATATAAGATAAATGGGGGCAAATCATGTACTACTATGCCCCTCGGTGCGATGCGGTGCGGTGCGGGGGCAAGTCACGTTACGGAGATGTGTCAGTACAACTATGCACCTCAGTGCGGTGCGGTGCGGGGGCAAGTCCATCCAAGGAAGATGTGTCAGTACAACTATACCCCTTGGTGTGGTGTGGTGTGGGGGCAAGTCATGTTACAGACTCGCCTCTGCATGCGACGCCGCGGCACGCCGCGTCGTCGCCTG
>NC_041384.1:82440637-82479738 GCF_002162155.2 Triticum dicoccoides
GAATATGTGTCAGTACAACTATGCACCAAGGGGCAGTGCGGTTATTCTGCCCCCCACACGCACCCACACACCCCTAAAAAGATAGATAATGGGGCAAGTCCATACAAGGAAGATGTGTCAGTACAACTATGCACCGAGGGGCAGTGCGGTTATTCTGTTCCCCCCACACGCACCCACATACCCCTAAAGATAGATAATGGGGGCAAGTCATGTTATGGACTCGCCTCCGCATGCGACGCCCACTACAAAAACAATACACTTCCGTGATGATATGTGTTTGTCACAGTAGGTCACGTTTTTTGTCATGCATGTACATCCATGACGATTTTATGACAGAATCAAGATAGTCATACCTGTGCTGTCGTAGAAGTGTTCCATGACATTACCAAAATTATCATCACGGAAGTGTCCACTTCCATGACGATAAATCGCGCGTCACAGAAGTGCTTTCGTCAAGGGTGACCAACACGTGGCATCCAACATAACGGAACGACGTTAAGCTATCGGGTCGGGTTTTGGATCCGATAACCCGTTAACAGCCCCGACCAATGGGAAATTTCCACGTGTAAAATTCTTATTGGCCGGAAGAAACACGTGTCAGCTCGTCAGTGGGTCAGATAGGCGCCTATGATATGTCGACATGTGCCACGGCCCACAACTGGCCCATTTAGCTTACAAAGCCGGCCCGTTTGGCTTGGTCAAAAGTTAATGGGCTGGCCCATGAAAAGCCTGTTAACGGTCTCTTCGCAAATAGCCATTTTACGGCCCGTTAGGCCCTAAAGGAAATCGTCCCAACAACGTCATGTGGGCCGTCAAATATAACACCAGCCCATTTCACTTTCGGCCCATGTATGGCCCACGACGTCTTTCGGCCCATATGAGGCCTTCGTATCTTTCGGCCCTTTACATGCCCACGGTGACTCTAGCCCATAATGAACAATAGTTTTCTTTATACCCGTTAACGGCCCGTGATTTACATGGGCCGTTTCCAGCCCGTGTTAGCTTTCGGCCTATTGACGGCCCATACGTTCTTGGGCTCATTTTCGGCCCTTGATTACTCCCGGCCCGTTACTGGCCTGTTCCCCTAATGGGCCAAATTCGGCCCATGGCAAGAGTCAGCCCATTATTGGCCTATTTTCCTAATGGGCCAAATTCGGCCCATGGCAAGAGTCGGCCCGTTACTGGCCTGTTACCCTAATGGGCCAAATTCAGCCCATGGCAAGAGTAGGCCCGTTTCTGGCCCATTAACCCATTTCGCCGTTTCCAGCCCGTCCTATATTCTGGCCCATTAACGACCCGTTATGCGTGTGACAGAATTAAGCCTTTGCTGTCCTACGGCCTGTTAACGGCCTGTTACCGTGCTGGGCCGATACCAATTACGCCCGATTACGACCCATGTAGACCCATTTATCCAACGGCCCGAGGCCCACCGATTACAGGCCCATTTATCGACGGCCCGTAGGAGACCCATGGATCCTACGGCCTGTATATGTCCCATGGTAGTTGCCGCCACTAGCAAACTAGGGAAAAAGAAGACTAGGGAATAAATAAGGCCGAAACTAACGCTAGGTTATTATGGCGATTGCACAGATTACATCCACTCGGCATCAAAGATCGCCACCAGTGCAAATATAGGGAACACCCTACACTATACAAAAATGGCTTGTTGTTTTCTTTAGCCGGTGGCTGCACGTTAAGAATAAATTTTGTATCGCACCAAAACAAATTACAACTATATAACAAAAGGAAGGTTGGCATAAAACATAACAGTCTAGCAGATAAATGCACCACCAGAAGTTCAGAAGCTCAGTTCATTTGACCTGATTGTTACGTTTTCATGCTGTATTGTCTGATGGAGCACCATAACCCTCGCCTTCATTTCCCCTAGGCTCCTGAACAACATAGCAAATTTCTGATAGTCTGGTTTCAAAACCATGCATATCTTGACGACATTGAGCAATGTTTCTCCTTGTTTCACAAAGGGTCTCTGTTAGGGAATGGGCTTGTGTCTGGAGCGCAAATACAACATTGCTTTGAGCTTGCATATCTTGATCATGAGGCAGTTTGGACGATATTGCCTTAACAACCAACCCAGTATTACGCAGGAACGTGCTTTTGGCACTATTAGTGGACAGGTACTGACCCACTGCAGCAAGAGCTGACATTGCGGTTATAGTTGCCTCGCCACCTTCAGAAGGTGGCGGTTCCACCATTTTTTCCATAGCTCACTGAAAAGTTGAGGTTTTACATTAGTAGTACCAGAATAGAAGATATTAAGGAGGCAGGAAAACCAAACAAGATAGCTTTGGTCTATATACAGAACTTATTCTGGTGAACCCATGTAAAATATTAGTTGTATTTTATTGCAAAGTACATAATAAAACTAGGTTCCAAACATATGACCATGTACCATCGCTAATGTATTGTCTATTTCTTCACATTGTATTGAGGGCTAAGGAGAAAGAGACGAAGTTGATAATACGGTAAGCATACTATGCCATCATTCATATCACAAAACAACTGAGAACAGACCAACATGCAATTGTAACATTGTGTGGGCAAGTCCAACACAGAACTAGATTACGGGTCAAGATCAAAGGAACATCACTCCTATCTTTTAAACCTTGTAAGGTGCAATGATACGCTAAGACAATTATGTATAAAATTGAAAAGAATAATAGACATTGGCTGCAAACCATGTAGTTCAAGGCACAAGTCAGAGTAAGTAGTAGCTAAAAGGCATGAGGATTAAGGACTTACAATAGCGGCTTTGACTGGTGTAGCCATGCCCTTCTTCTTGCTGGTGTGACAGTCCTTGAAGATTTCCACAGCATTTGGTTCAGGTACTTTTTGGTCCTTGCGGGCTTTCCTCCTCATTTCGAACAAGTCAATATAGATCTGATAATATGGTACAACAAAAAGAGTGAAACAACAGCTAATTACAAGAGCCTCGTAGTGTGCAATATAGCTACGACATCCTGTCGTCTATTGGAATTTCACTTTCATATGGCTGTCCTTGTTATTTGAACAATTCACCTACATGAAGATAGATGTGTGTGGCACAAGCGTAAATAGGACTTCAACATGTGATCTAATCACATATATAATGTACCTGATACTTCGGATCAGACCAATGTTTAACAAGGCCCCTCCAGTCTTCATTCGATATATTTTCCACTGGAGATGTTTGGGAAAGTTCACTGTTAGTCTTGCCTTCAAAGTGAGTTTTCCTCAAGTTATACCGATACTGTCGCAGAGCATACTTGAAAACATGGGTGCAAGCTTGTCTGGTTGCATCATCTTGGCTATCCAACTTGAACCTCATCTGTTGAAAATTATGGGAGTATCATTACCAGCAACCTGGAAAGTATTGGACAGAGCAAGACAATATTACTAGTTTCCATACATAAACATACATACAGATAAATGGTCGAGGAAGGTGTTGAATTGGGTTTCGTCTTTGTCATTCCTGTACTGAATTCATGTTGGGAGGATACGTACATGACACCTAACGGCAACCGCTGCCTCTGATACTAACTTGGCTGACTCTGTAGCATCACTTGGCCTTTTTAAACCTGCCTCAAAACGGATCTCCATTCTTCCTCCTCTAGATTTAGTTAACCTATCGAGCATTATCCCTGATGTTTGTTTCCTCTTGTGCCTAGGTGCTAGTCCAACAACGAACATAGGAAGTGTTAGCGTACATCAAACTGTGAGACTACATATAAAGAAGCATGCAACTGTAACTTGACTCCAGCAACTACCTTCTTGCTGTTGAAGCTCACAAGGTTCATCTGATATTGCCAACTCGTCTTGTGTCAAGAGTGCTTGGGAAGTAGTGTCAGGTGGCAAGGGAGCTTGGGAACATGCTGCTAGCTCAGTTGATGCATGAGTAAGTCGTGCATCTGGTAGTACTGTGGTAGGTGTTGCAAGAACTAGGGCTGTCTCTGCTTGTTTGGTGGTAGCTATTTGTTTCTGTTTGGCTATTTTTGCAACTCGTGTAGCATGGGATGCCGTGTTTGTAGAATTTTCCGCTGGACTTTGACCTTCTATTGCACCATCAGTACCAGCAGAATTTGCAGGATTCATCCGCTTCTCATTCCCTGCCATTCTGTGTTTCTTCCTCTTTCTTTGTGCCATGTTAGGTCAAGCCGACAAGAAAAATGAATAACAATTTAGTTCTTCAGAACAAACTGATGCGTGATGCAGATGAACTAAACTTTGATGTTATACAACCACATGATAGGAGGATGTAATATGTATGAAAAACAGGATGGAAGAGATAACCAGAACTATGATGTGTAGACTAAGAAGAAGACATTTCACCAAATTAGAAGCAATGCAATGGAAGGTAGACACCATATGAAAGATGCTACAAATATCGCTCTGCCAAGTTAACAGTGTCTCATCATAAATGGTGTTTAAACAAATGTGAAGCAGTACAATAAATAAATCATATGCAAGATGCAAACAACATCACACTACCATGTTAGAGGTCTCTCGTCATTAGTGCCATTGCATATTCACAGCTTATGATGTGTAAACTAAGGAGAAAGCATTTCAACAAATTAGAAGCAATGAAAGCTAGACACCATATGAAAGGTGCAACGAATATCACTCTACCAAGTTAAAACTATCTCGTCATAAGTGCCATTTCAACAAATTAGTAGTACAAGCTAGAAAAGAATGTGAGATGTAACCTATATCACACTCCAAAGTCAAACGTGTCTTATGATAAGTGATTGTTGCAGGTTACACAACAGTAGTAATTTGATGTAAGAACATGGTGTGATAGAAAGATATTGTATGTTCTAGAAACAGGAACACGTGTCTTATTCAAGTATATTGTGTAAAGTAAGCAGATGGAATTCAACAAATTAGAAGCAATACAAGCTAGACATCACACATAACATGCAACCACATATAATAGTGCCAAGTTAGAGGGAGAACCGATGATGCTGCACTAGGGGAGACGTGCTCATCATAAACATAGCTTTGTTGAGTGTCTATGCATGTGTTGTCTTGGAAATCATCTTGGGGGTGTGGAGGAGTAGAAACTGTAGAGGCCCTCCATTCGGAAGGAGCACCTTTATCGGCTGCCTTGCTAACTTCCTTCCGCTTTATTGATTTTGAATTGTCAAGTAAAACCGACAAGAAAAAGTAATAAAATTCTCTCTTCAGAACTCATTCATGCATGATACTGACAATCATTACTTTGATGTAAGGCAAACACATGATACCAGGATGGAAGATGTACGAAAAATAGGACGACATGGCATGTTCACAACTGTTTGTGTAAACTAAGCAGAAACCATTCCAGCAAATAAGAAGCAATGCAAGCTAGACACCACATGAAAGATGCAACCAATATGACTCTGCCAAGTTAAAAGCGTCCCATCATAAATGGAATTTCAACAAATTAGAAGTAGCGCATGCTATAAATCATATGAAAGATGCAACTAATATCGCACTGCATATACTAAAGGTGTCTCGTCATGTTGATTGATGCGGGATACAAAAAAAATAGGTTTATGTAAGGACATGCTTAATAGACAGATGTACTATGTACTAAATATAGGAAGGCATGTCACATTAACAGGTATAATGTATAAGCTAAGAAGACTAGCACATGCAGTTTAACCAAATTGGAAGAATTACAATCTAGACACCATATGCAACTTGCAACCACATATCACGCTGCCAAGTTAGAGCAAGCACCTCCGATGCTAGTGTAGGGGAAATGCTGTAATCAACTACAGACCTACGTTCACTATCTTCATCTAGCATTTCTGTTTCTTGAGAATCATGTCGGGAGGCTGACACTGCATTCTTTAAATGAGGAGTAGTCCCCTTGCCTTCCTGCCTCGTCATAAGTGATTGATGAGGGATACACAAGAACATTAGTTTGATGTAAGAACATGGTTAATACACAGATGTACTAGTATGTGCCAAAAACAGAAAGGCATGTCATATTCAAAGGTATAATGTGTAAGCTAAGAAGATGCAATTTAACCAAATTGGAAGCAATACAAGCTAGACATCCGGCTGGAGTGGTGAGCATGATCATCTAGGACCTGAGAGCCTGGTGGGAGGCAGGCTGCTTCGCCACCATCACATCTTTTTAGTTGGCTTCCAGGTTGTCAGGACCCCGATCCTAAGCCACACCGATCTAGCATGTAACACATCATATAACTTTGCGGCCTCACACACGGTATTCCCATGGGTGCCACCTTACCTGGCCCGGGACCATTTGCGCCTTTTGGCTCATGTATATGATAGTGTCGCTAGCATCCATATGACAGAGAACCCGGGCCGACATGGCTAGTCATGAACCCAAAGCGGCGCTAACCCATGAGGACAGGCATACATGAATCACATCGAGCATGTCGGTCATCAACGTGTGAATCCGGGCTGTAGCACTGGGCTAACAGGACTCCGGTAACCCGGGCTATAGCAGGCTAGGTAGGTCTCTGGAAGTCACCGCGTGACATTTCCCTGAAGGGACAGACACATGAACAAAGTGAAACACATGCCGGCCAATCAAGTGTTCCGAGCAGTAGTGCTGGGCTAGCAGGACTCCGGTGAACCGGGCTGTAGCGGACTACTATCGCTCAGAAAGCACTAGAATACATTTCCCCATATGATAGGCTGCCAAGGATAAACAACTAGATTGTCAGATCCCACTCATACCAAGCATTTCAATCATACACACAATATGCCCGATATGAGTACATACAACATGGCATCACAACAAGACTCTACGACTCAAGTATTTATTCAATAGGCTCCGAGGAGCGAGATATTACAAACATGGGTCTCACGACCCAACATTCAGAGCATACAAGTCAAAGCACATGCGGAAGCTTAACATGTCTGAGTACAGAGATCTACAAATGAAAAAGGCTGAGAAGCCTGACTATCTACAAGACCCTCCCAAGGTACAAGATCGTAGCTGAGGTAACGAGCTAAACGTCGAAGTCCAAGCGGAACTACTAGCGGGACTGAAGTCTCTCTGCAAAACATAAATTAAGCAAACGTGAGTACAAATGTACCCAGCAAGACTTACATCAGAACTTACTACATATGCATCGGTATCAACAAAGGGGGTGGTGGAGTTTAACTGTAGCAGGCCAGCTTTGACTCGGTGGCTATCCTGAACTACAACTGCAAGTAACTCTTTGAGGTGGCACACACGAGTCCACAAATTCACCATACCAATACACCACTATGGATCCGCTCCCGTCTCCCTGCGAGAACGCCATCCATAGCACTCACACTTATCTTGCGCATTTTAAAGTATCCAATTTCGCTTGTCTATGAACTATGCAAGGGGTCCAAGTTTCCATATCCGAGGAATCCGGCTATTCGAATAGATATTGATAACCCTGCAGGGGTGTACTTCTTCACACACGCTCTCGCCACTTATCGCCCTATACACGTCATGTACCTCGGCAACCTTCAAGCGGAAGCCGGGCGAGGGAGTCGGCCACGACCTGACTAACCAACAATTCTCTTGTCCAGGTTTATTGCCTATTCGGGTTCCATCCGCAAGGAGATCCACCCGGGGTGTCGCTCACGGCCCCAAATGATGTGTGCAGGGTTCCCAAGCCCACCTCGACGGGTGGATCTATGCTTGGTACACCGTGCCATGGTGCCTAGTCTGTCCCAAGCCCACCTGTACCGGGTACCACTTGATAGACTACTAACACAACCTACAAACACCAGAAACTAGTTGCAACTCCTGGACAGAGATCAGGTTGATTAATAAGTCGAGTGGGGCACTTAAGCATTCCAATGCGTGGTTGTAGCTGTTCATTGATCACAAACACAGAACTCAGTTCCTGAGGACAGCTGCAATGAGACAACCCACCATGCACTCCTACATGGCCTCTCACCGCTACCTTTACCAAATCGTGTTCACACACTTAGCTCTCAACAGTAGGACATGTTCACCACATTCCAATTCATCCCCGATGAATCAGACCCGACTCAACTCTAAGCAGTAGCGGGCATGACAACAAGCATGAATGAGTAGGCACATCAGGGCTCAAACAATTCCTACTCATGCTAGTGGGTTTCATCTATTTATCGTGGCAATGACAGGTCATGCAGAGGAAAGGGGTTCAACTACCGCAGCATCTAACAGGAGCGAGAGAGTGGGATTGTATTAGAATGAGGAAGGGGGTTTTGCTTGCCTGGCACTTCTGAAGATAATATAGTTCTTCATCGGTGTCATCGATCTCATCGTCGAAACCACGTCTATCAAGAGGGGACAACACCGACAACAAAGAAAGAACACACGATCAATGCAATGCACAATATGATGCATGATCATGACATGGCAATATGCTTGTGTTTGAGCTAATGCAACTAGAAATCAGATTAAATGAAGTTGGTTTGAACCCAAGGTTCAAATTCAAACTCCACATGTGGTTATTTAAATGCCATTAACATGTTTTCAGTTATACAGCAGGTATAACTTAGTTTTTCATGCATGGAAATGGTACAGATGGATAGATTGCATTTTTCTGATAATTTTTCATATATAACTTATTTCATTTGGAGTTACGGTTTAATTTCTATGAATTTTTGAAGTACAAATCATTTTCTGGATTTTCTGGTTATTTAGAATTAAACAAAATTCAGTAAATGATTTACTGCATCGGCATGACATCATGCTGACGTTAGCGGTCAACAGAGCGGCCCAGGTAAATCTGACCAGTGGGTCCCGCCTGTCAGTTACTAACTAAACTATCCTGGTTTAATTAGCACTAATACTAGATTAGTTAGTAGGGCCGGGCCCGCGTGTCAGTGAGTCAGGGGGAAAGTCAAACCCCTGGTCAACAAGGCCTAACTAGCCGGCGGCTCATCACCGGTGGCAACAGGCGCGGCGGAGGGCTCGGTTTCGCTCTCCCGGCGCCCAAACGAGCGGCGGAGGGCACCCGCGGGGAGCTGGAGCTCTCCCACATCCAGCACAGCAAGCAGCAGCGGCTAGGGAGGCCAGAGCTCGTCAGAAACGAGCTCGGGGCGGCGGCCGGCGATCGAGCACAAGTGGCGCGGCGGCTACGGCGTGCGAGAGGAAAAACGAAGGAAGGGAGAAGAGTCAGTGGCTCACGGCGGTTGCGACGGTGGCCTCGGGGAGCTCGAGGAGGGACTGGTGACGGCAGGAGGTCACCGGCGATCTCGGTGACCCGAGGAAGAAGAAGGTGTCGGGGGCGGAGCTTCGGGGGTCTTCCAGTCGCGTGGCTCGGTGAGGCGGCTGGCGACGAGGTGCAGGAGCTCGGGAGCCAGTCAGGGAAGCGAGGGGGAGGCGGTGGCTGCGGTGGTCCATGTCGGCGGTGGCGGCACGTTCGGGTGGTGCGCGGGAGAGAGCCAGAGGAGGGAACGAGGCCGGGGGAGAGTGAGAGGGGGCCGAGAGGGCTGCGTGGCGTCGTCTGGAGCCGTCCAGGCCGTCGAGGAGGCAGGCGAGCAGGGTGGAGGTGGCGCGCGCGTGCGCCGTGCCCAGCTTCTCCTCTGCCTACTGGCAAGAGGTAGAAGACGAGGCTGCCCCTGGTGGGCTGGGCCGCCAGGTGTGCTGGCCAGCCGGGCTGTAACAGCGCGGGGCCAGGTAAGCCAGGTGGGTTTCTCTCTCTGCTCTAGTTTCTGTTTTATTAATGTTTTCTATTATTCTGTAAACTTTAGGGCTTTATTAAAAATGCCAGGGCATTACCAAAAATCATGAAACTGCTCCATGTCACTGTTTGGAATATTTCCAACAGTAAACATTTCAGTTTGTGATTATTTGAGCATTTAAAATATTATTAGCAATTAAATGCCCAAATGCAAATACTATATAATTTAATTCAAAAATCCAGGATGGCCTAGAAATATGTTCATCATTTTTGGAAGAGGTTTTCACCTTTAACAGAAATCATGAACATTTCCAAAGGGTATTCTGGGTTATTGAAAATATTTTTATTGAAACTAGTTAAATTTCATTTGGTGCTAGGGTTTCAACAATCCCCATTTCATATTTCTATGGAATTTAAACATGATGGCATGATGAACAAGCAAAGTCAAGCAAGGGCTGAACTGGGGCTGTGACAGCTCACCCCCACTAAACAGGAATCTCGTCCCGAGATTCAAGTCGTGAGGTAAGAAGACAGAGGGACACAAGCTAACACAATCTTCACGATCCAACTGCCCTTCTCGAAGAAGTAGCTTCATTGCATCATATTGATCTTGACGTCTCTGCTTTCGAGATCTTCATCCAACACGATGGCGATAGAAAGAAACTCTATGGGAAACGATCTCCTCGAAGATCGAGCACTCAAGATCAACTCGTGGAATGAGATGTTGAAACATCTTGAGATGAGACACAAAACACACTGAGAGGGATGGAATAACAAACAACGAGGTTGATTTAGTGGGCAACAGTTCCACGCTTAGAGAGATGGTGGATGGTGTCAGGGTGGCGAGGAAATAATTGCCATGATTCCATAACGGGGCACCTTGGGGAAGGTGACTCGTAGAGTTATTACCTTAAATGGCAAAAAGGATTACTTTTGATACAGAGATCATTGGAACTCTTCTTACCAGCCTAAGGCAATTTATAAACGATCATTTGATGGAGTTCGAAAGAGTGGCATACTCAAACTAGAGTAGATGATGTGGACTACCTTGTTGAAGACAACACAATGGAGACTTTTGCTTATCACCGGAAATGGATGGAACCCATGACAAGACCACTTTTGAAGACGATCCTGGACATCAATTACTGAGAAGTGCAGGCCAAGGGAGATTGGCACAAGGCGGTGTAAGCTGGGAACGAAATGCAAATGTCGGGAATGTTCCAACCATCATATCTACCTGAGATTCAGATCTGGTTAGAAACATGATACTTCAGACTCACATGTCTGAAAAGAAGAGTTGCAACACAAATCGACGAGATAACGTTGCGAGACTCTCGGGAGATGAACTATGATAGCAAGCTCCAAAAACATGAGCTGGTTCTGCTACACACCTGTGAACATACTGTCCTAGACAAGCATGACCACATGGTAGTCTTATAATAAAACACTACCGAGTTCTGGTTGGGAACCATCATCGAGGATAACGGAATCCTGTACAAATCCGTCTGGTACCTTCAAGACTAGCACTTAGAACTTATTATCCTCGAACAAATCAATCAGTGGCTTGGTGTGCTAGGAACACATATGGAGTGGAGGCGGCCAACCTATCAAACCGTAGAGCACTTCGCACGTGCATGACTAACTTGGGATGATTCCAGAGGAGGCAAAAAAAATCTTTCTCAAACTCACGGCGGCAACTTGCACCAAATGCACATGAATTCGAGGAATTCACTTCTTCCATCCAAGCATAAGCCTCATGAATGGAACACGAAGGCATTGCTTACAAAGTTTTCAACACTAGGTCGATGTTCAACATGAATCATGGGGGAGACAAAATGCTGCTGATGGGCTCAACAACAACTCATCGGAATTTCCATATCACTGGACTTCCACAATCATGTGAACACGGTGATAGCATTGGTCAACCAAAGGATGTAATGGTGTATGCTCGAGGAACAACCACGAGTAAGACAACATTATGAATATCGTTGGTTCTAATTTGATTTGACGATAGCCCATACTCAAATCAAAGATTGGGTAAGACAATAGGTCCAACAACTGATCATGAGGACCAATTGATCATCTTTCTTCAACACACACACAGAAGATATCCCTTAGAGATGAACTAGTGGGCTGGGCCGCCAGGTGTGCTGGCCAGCCGGGCTGTAACAGCGCGAGGCCAGGTAAGCCAGGTGGGTTTCTCTCTCTGCTCTAGTTTCTATTTTATTAATGTTTTCTATTATTCTGTAAACTTTAGGGCTTTATTAAAAATGCCAGGGCATTACCAAAAATCATGAAACTGCTCCATGTCACTGTTTGGAATATTTCCAATAGTAAACATTTCAGTTTGTGATTATTTGAGCATTTAAAATATTATTAGCAATTAAATGCCCAAATGCAAATACTATATAATTTAATTCAAAAATCCAGGATGGCCTAGAAATATGTTCATCATTTTTGGAAGAGGTTTTCACCTTTAACAGAAATCATGAACATTTCCAAAGGGCATTCTGGGTTATTGAAAATATTTTTATTGAAACTAGTTAAATTTCATTTGGTGCTAGGGTTTCAACAATCCCCATTTCAAATTTCTTTGGAATTTAAACATGATGGCATGATGGACAAGCAAAGTCAAGCAAGGGCTAAACTGGGGCTGTGACAGCTCACCCCCACTAAACAGGAATCTCGTCCCGAGATTCAAGTCGTGAGGTAAGAAGACAGAGGGACACAAGCTAACACAATCTTCACGATCCAACTGCCCTTCTCAAAGAAGTAGCTTCATTGCATCATATTGATCTTGACGTCTCTGCTTTCGAGATCTTCATCCAACACGATGGCGATAGAAAGAAACTCTATGGGAAACGATCTCCTCGAAGATCGAGCACTCAAGATCAACTCGTGGAATGAGATGTTGAAACATCTTGAGTTGAGACACAAAACACACCGAGAGGGATGGAATAACAAACAACGAGGTTGATTTAGTGGGCAACAATTCCACGCTTAGAGAGATGGTGGATGGTGTCAGGGTGGCGAGGAAATAATTGCCATGATTCCATAATGGGGCACCTTGGGGAAGGTGACTCGTAGAGTTATTACCTTAAATGGCAAAAAGGATTACTTTTGATACAGAGATCATTGGAACTCTTCTTACCAGCCTAAGGCAATTTATAAACGATCATTTGATGGAGTTCGAAAGAGTGGCATACTCAAACTAGAGTAGATGATGTGGACTACCTTGTTAAAGACAACGCAATGGAGACTTTTGCTTATCACCGGAAATGGATGGAACCCATGACAAGACCACTTTTGAAGACGATCCTGGACATCAATTACTGAGAAGTGCAGGCCAAGGGAGATTGGAACAAGGCGGTGTAAGCTGGGAACGAAATGCAAATGTCGGGAATGTTCCAACCATCATATCTGCCTGAGATTCAGATCTGGCTAGAAACATGATACTTCAGACTCACATGTCTAAAAAGAAGAGTTGCAACACAAATCGACGAGATAAGGTTGCGAGACTCTCGGGAGATGAACTACGATAGCAAGCTCCAAAAACATGAGCTGGTTCTGCTACACACCTGTGAACATACTGTCCTAGACAAGCATGACCACATGGTAGTCTTATAATAAAACACTACCAAGTTCTGGTTGGGAACCATCATCGAGGATAACGGAATCCTGTACAAATCCGTCTGGTACCTTCAGGACTAGCACTTAGAACTTATTATCCTCGAACAAATCAATCAGTGGCTTGGTGTGCTAGGAACACATATGGAGTGGAGGCGGCCAACCTATCAAACCATAGAGCACTTCGCACGTGCATGACTAACTTGGGATGATTCCAGAGGAGGCAAAAAAAATCTTTCTCAAACTCACGGCGGCAACTTGCACCAAATGCACATGAATACGAGGAATTCAGTTCTTCCATCCAAGCATAAGCCTCATGAACGGAACACGAAGGCATTGCTTACAAAGTTTTCAACACTAGGTCGATGTTCAACATAAATCATGGGGGAGACAAAATGCTGCTGATGGGCTCAACAACAACTCATCGGAATTTCCATATCACTAGACTTCCACCATCATGTGAACACGGTGATAGCATTGGTCAACCAAAGGATGTAATGGTGTATGCTCGAGGAACAACCATGAGTAAGACAACATTATGAATATCATTGGTTCTAATTTGATTTGACGATAGCCCATACTCAAATCAAAGATTGGGTAAGACAATAGGTCCAACAACTGATCATGAGGACCAATTGATGAAGATATCATCTTTCTTCAACACACACACAGAAGATATCCCTTAGAGATGAACTAAGTTAAGCAAAGCTTTTACCTTCCAACTCCCCAAGTTGTTGTCTAGCTTAACCAACTAGCTCAGGGATATCCAACACAGATTCTTGGAGAAGGGGTGATTTATAAGAAAACCAACTTGATCACAAACTCAACATAGCGGTCAGGTGCCAACCAGGTAATACTTCCGAGAAGATTTTCAGAAAATCACAAACCACCGATATGTTATCCAGTTCGAGAACAATCTTGCTTTTCAGGGCAAGATGATATGATCAAAAGAGTGAGGGATTGAATAATCCTAACTCATTGATCGGAGAGTGCACCGGAAATAAGGACTAGGTAGCACGATAAACCTTAGGGTGATGATTCAATAACCAGCACGCTAAGAATGAGAGTATTGTCCATTAACTACCAAGCAACGGAGTTGCTAGGAGTATTGATTTCGCACATCACAGAACACTTGTTGGCACTCCGGTTACAATAACAAGGAACCGAGGAATGAACAATGATGGCAAGAAGTATTACTGCGTCAATAATTCATAAGAGGTGGTGCAATTCTCATGACACTCCTGACATAAAGATGGTAACACTCCAAGGTAGAGCAGAGCAAAAGCTGGATTGGCATTTTGATATGCGGAATACAATAGTTTTGACCCAATCCTAGATATGGATGAGGTTCTGGAGTTTGTTTCTCCTAGTCATTCTGGAATAGGATGGCTTGACGGACCACAAGAATAATAGGCATCGATGAACACGAATGCACAACTATTCCTGACTATCAATTGATAGACTAGGGTCAGAATACAGCTGAGGAGGGTCAACTCAAGGAACATATAACTTTCTGAGTTGTGGATGCATAGATTAGTATGTCGAACCAAGTTCAACAGGTTTCTTCCGGATAACCCATATAGAAAGGTAGAACTGGCAGAATCACAATTATGAATGGAGAACTCCCCAAGAGTACTCTGATTGTGAGCTTTTGGTTCAAATAACTTCCGCCTTAATGGTTCATGGTATTTGGAAGAAGGAAATACCACGGACCTCGAGGACTGTCGCAAGGTTACTAATATCCTAAAGGAACTAGCAACACTATCAACATGAAGTAAGTAGGGTGAATCTCGGGTTCAAGAACCCAGGAATAGAATACCTACTAACTAAATGGCATCACGGGATGCTTTCGAGAACGATGGCCAGAATCATCACACTGGGAACACAAGACATGGCTAGATTACTAGGTGACTCCCAAAAACACCTAGGGTCATAATAATAGCTCCAACATATATGTCGAGGTAGTAGAGTACCTCAACAGATCGTTAGTGTGCTTAATCTGGCCCAATAGGACGTCGGAAACGGGAAGAAGGGATTTACAGATGCATCAGATTATCTAGAAACCTGGGATGACTCGGACAGCATAACGACTATAAATGCTCAAAAAGATTTGAGACATCCTGCAAAATGGTGGCATAACCACTCAATATCACAATATCAAGGTTCCGAGACCAATTATGAACACACGGAAGTAGTAGAAACTGAACTAAGGCTTGAATCCATCAATCCTATAAGTCTCTATCATAGTAACTCGTCATCCTGATAGATAGATGAGAAGGCCTAGTTCTTAATCCCCGTAGAAGAGAAGAGGATGACTCAGATCAGAAGGTCATGAGGATAAGGAGTAAAAGAGCCTTACGTTCCCATCCACAATCAATTCCCTTATATAATTAAAGCATTTCTAGACTCGACTTCGACCAGTTTGGCTTGGTAATCCTACAGGTAGTCAGGCTATGATACCAAAGCTGTCAGGACCCCGATCCTAAGCCACATCGATCTAGCATGTAACACATCATATCACTTTGCGGCCTCATGCACGGTATTCCCACGGGTGCCACCTTGCCTGGCCCGGGACCGTTTGCGCCTTTTGGCTCACGTATATGATAGTGTCGCTAGCATCCATATGACAGAGAACCCGGGCCGACATGGCTAGTCATGAACCCAAAGCGGTGCTAACCCATGAGGACAGGCATACATGAATCACATCAAGCATGTCGGTCATCAACGTGTGAATCCGGGCTATAGCACTGGGCTAACAGGACTCTGGTAACCCGGGCCGTAGCAGGCTAGGCAGGACTCCGGAAGTCACCGCGTGACATTTCCCCGAAGGGACAGACACATGAACAAAGTGAAACACATGCCAGCCAGTCAAGTGTTCCGAGCAGTAATGCTGGGCTAGCAGGACTCTGGTGAACCGGGCTGTAGCGGACTACTATCGCTTAGAAAGCACTAGACTACATTTCCCCATATGATAGGCTGCCAAGGATAAACAACTAGATTGTCGGATCCCACTCATACCAAGCATTTCAATCATACACACAATATGCCCGATATGAGTACATACAACATGGCATCACAACAAGACTCTACGACTCAAGTATTTATTCAATAGGCTCCGAGGAGCGAGATATTACAAACATGGGTCTCACGACCCAACATTCAAAGCATACAAGTCAAAGCACATGCGGAAGCTTAACATGTCTGAGTACAGACATCTACAAATGAAAAAGGCTGAGAAGTCTGACTATCTACAAGACCCTCCCAAGGTACAAGATCGTAGCTGAGGTAACAAGCTAAACGTCGAAGTCCAAGCGGAACTACTAGCGGGACTGAAGTCTCTCTAATAAACATAAATTTAGCAAACGTGAGTACAAATGTACCCAGCAAGACTTACATCAGAACTAACTACATATGCATCGGTATCAACAAAGGGGGTGTTGGAGTTTAACTGCAGCAGGCCAGCTTTGACTCGGTGGCTATCCTGAACTACGACTGCAAGTAACTCTTTAAGGTGGCGCACACGAGTCCACAAATTCACCATACCAATACACCACTATGGATCCGCTCCCGTCTCCCTGCGAGAACGCCATCCATAACACTCACACTTATCTTGCGCATTTTAAAGTATCCACTTTCGCTTGTCTATGAACTATGCAAGGGGTCCAAGTTTCCATATCTGAGGAATCCGGCTATTCGAATAGATAATGATAACCCTGTAGGGGTGTACTTCTTCACACACGCTCTCGCCACTTATCGCCCTGTACACGTCATGTACCTCAGCAACCTTCAAGCGGAAGCCGGTCGAGGGAGTCGGCCACGACCTGACTAACCAACAAGTCTCTTGTCCAGGTTTATCGCCTATTCGGGTTCCATCCGCAAGGAGATCCGGCCGGGGTGTCGCTCACGGCCCCAAACGATGTGTGCAGGGTTCCCAAGCCCACCTCGACGGGTGGATCTACGCTTGGTACACCGTGCCACGGTGCCTAGTCTGTCCCAAGCCCACCTGTACCGGGTACCACTTGGTAGACTAATAACACAACCTACAAACACCAGAAACTAGTTGCAACTCCTGGACAGAGATCAGGTTGATTAATAAGTCGAGAGGGGCACTTAAGCATTCCAATGCGTGGTAGTAGCTGTTCATGGATCGCAAACACAGAACTCAGTTCCTGAGGATGGCTGCAATGAGACAACCCACCATGTACTCCTACATGGCCTCTCACCGCTACCTTTACCAAATCATGTTCACACACTTAGCTCTCAACGGTAGGACATGTTCACCACATTCCAATTCATCCCCGATGAATCAGACCCGACTCAACTCTAAGCAGTAGCGGGCATGACAACAAGCATGAATGAGTAGGCACATCAGGGCTCAAACAACTCCTACTCATGCTAGTGGGTTTCATCTATTTACTGTGGCAATGACAGGTCATGCATAGGAAAGGGGTTCAACTACCGCATCATCTAACAGTTGAAATGTTGTTGTCCTATTGCAGTAAAAGGGAGCAGGAGCGGGAGAGTGGGATTGTATCGGAATGAGCAAGGGGGTTTTGCTTGCCTGGCACTTCTGAAGAAAATATAGTTCTTCATCGGTGTCATCGATCTCATCATCGAAACCACGTCTATCGAGAGGGGACAACACCGGCAACAGAGAAAGAACACACGATCAATGCAATGCACAATATGATGCATGATCATGACATGGCAATATGCTTGTGTTTGAGCTAATGCAACTAGAAATCAGATTAAATGAAGTTGGTTTGAACCCAAGGTTCAAATTCAAACTCCACATGTGTTTATTTAAATGCCATTAACATGTTTTCAGTTATACAGCAGGTATAACTTAGTTTTTCATGCATGAAAATGGTACAGATGGATAGATTGCATTTTTCTGATAATTTTTCATATATACCTTATTTCATTTGGAGTTACGGTTTAATTCTATGAATTTTTGAAGTTCAAATCATTTTCTGGATTTTCTGGTTATTTAGAATTAAACAAAATCCAGTAAATGATTTACTGCATCGGCATGACATCACGCTGACGTTAGCGGTCAACGGAGCGGCCCAGGTCAATCTGACTAGTGGGTCCCGCGTGTCAGTTACTAACTAAACTATCCTTGTTTAATTAGCACTAATACTAGATTAATTAGTAGGGCTGGGCCCGCGTGTCAGTGAGTCAGGGGGAAAGTCAAACCCCTGGTCAACAGGACCTAACCAGCCGGCGGCTCGTCGCCGGTGGCAACAGGCGCGGCGGAGGGCTCGGTTTCGCTCTCCCGGCGCCCAAACGAGCGGCGGAGGGCACCCGCGAGGAGCTGGAGCTCTCCCACATCCAGCACAGCAAGCAGCAGCGGCTAGGGAGGCCAGAGCTCGTCGGAAACGAGCTCGGGGCGGCAGCCGGCGATCGGGCGCAAGTGGCCCGGCGGCTACGGCGTGCGAGGGGAAAAACGGAGGAAGGGATAAGAGTCAGTGGCTCACGGCGGTTGCGACGGTGGCCTCGGGGAGCTCGGGAAGGGACTTGTGACGGCAGGACGTCGCCGGCGATCTCGGCGACCCGAGGAAGAAGAAGATGTCGGGGGCGGAGCTTCGGGGGTCTTCCAGTCGCGTGGCTCGGTGAGGGGGCTGGCGACGAGGTGCAGGAGCTCGAGAGCCAGTCAGGGAAGCGAGGGGGAGGCGATGGCTTCGGTGGTGCACGTCGGCGGCGGCGCGTTCGGGTGGTGCGAGGGAGAGAGCCAGAGGAGGGGACGAGGCCGGGGGAGAGTGAGAGGGGGTCGAGAGGGCTGCGTGGCGTCGTCTAGAGCCGTCCAGGCCGTCGAGGAGGCAGGCAAGCAGGGTGGAGGTGGCGCGCGCGTGCGCCGTGCCCAACTTCTCCTCTGCCTACTGTCAAGAGGTAGAACACGAGGCTGCCCCTGGTGGGCTGGGCCGCCAGGTGTGCTGGCCAGCTGGGCTGTAACAGCGCCAGGCCAGGTAAGCCAGGTGGGTTTCTCTCTCTGCTCTAGTTTCTGTTTTATTAATGATTTCTATTATTCTGTAAACTTTAGGGCTTTATTAAAAATGCCAGGGCATTACCAAAAATCATGAAGCTGCTCCATGTCACTGTTTGGAATATTTCCAATAGTAAACATTTCAGTTTGTGATTATTTGAGCATTTAAAATATTATTAGCAATTTAATGCCCAAATGCAAATACTATATAATTTAATTCAAAAATCCAGGATAGCCTAGAAATATGTTCATCATTTTTGGAAGAGGTTTTCACCTTTAACAGAAATCATGAACATTTCCAAAGGGCATTCTGGGTTATTGAAAATATTTTTATTGAACCTAGTTAAATTTCATTTGGTGCTAGGGTTTCAACAATCCCCATTTCAAATTTCTTTGGAATTTAAACATGTTGGCATGATGAACAAGCAAAGTCAAGCAAGGGCTGAACTGGGGCTGTGACAGCTCACCCCCACTAAACAGGAATCTCGTCCCGAGATTCAAGTCATGAGGTAAGAAGACAGAGGCACACAAGCTAAGACAATCTTCACAATCCAACTGCCCTTCTCGAAGAAGTAGCTTCATTGCCTCATATTGATCTTAACGTCTTTGCTTTTGAAATCTTCATCCAACGCGATGGCGATAGAAAGAAACTCTATGGGAAACGATCTCCTCGAAGATCGAGCACTCAAGTCAACTCGTGGAATGAGATGTTGAAACATCTTGAGTTGAGACACAAAACACACCGAGAGGGATGGAATAACAAACAACGAGGTTGATTTAGTGGGCAACAATTCCATGCTTAGAGAGATGGTGGATGGTGTCAGGGTGGCGAGGAAATAATTGCCATGATTCCATAACGGGGCACCTTGGGGAAGGTGACTCGTAGAGTTATTACCTTAAATGGCAAAAAGGATTACTTTGGATACATAGATCATTGGAACTCTTCTTACCAGCCTAAGGCAATTTATAAACGATCATTTGATGGAGTTCGATAGAGTGGCATACTCAAACTAGAGTAGATGATGTGGACTACCTTGTTGAAGACAACGCAATGGAGACTTTTGCTTATCACCGGAAATGGATGGAACCCATGATAAGACCACTTTTGAAGATGATCCTGGACAGCAATTACTGAGAAGTGCAGGCCAAGGGAGATTGGCACAAGGCGGTGTAAGCTAGGAACGAAATGCAAATGTCGGGAATGTTCCAACCATCATATCTGCCTGCGATTCAGATCTGGTTAGAAACAGGATACTTCAGACTCACATGTCTGAAAAGAAGAGTTGCAACACAAATCGATGAGATAACGTTGCGAGACTCTCAGGAGATGAACTACGATAGCAAGCTCCAAAACATGAGCTGGTTCTGCTACACACCTGTGAACATACTGTCCTAGACAAGCATGACCACATGGTAGTCTTATAATAAAACACTACCGAGTTCTGGTTGGGAACCATCATCGAGGATAACGGAATCCTGTACAAATCCGTCTGGTACCTTCAGGACTAGCACTTAGAACTTATTATCCTCGAACAAATCAATCAGTGGCTTGGTGTGCTAGGAACACATATGGAGTGGAGGCGGCCAATCTATCAAACCATAGAGCACTTCGCACGTGCATGACTAACTTGGGATGATTCCAGAGGAGGCAAAAAAATCTTTCTCAAACTCACGGCGGCAACTTGCACCAAATGCACATGAATTCGAGGAATTCATTTCTTCCAT
Source organism: Triticum dicoccoides (assembly GCF_002162155.2). NCBI lineage: Eukaryota > Viridiplantae > Streptophyta > Magnoliopsida > Poales > Poaceae > Triticum > Triticum dicoccoides. The sequence goes on from NC_041384.1 coordinate 82,461,587, forward strand.
CCAAGCATAAGCCTCATCAACGGAACACGAAGGCATTGCTTACAAAGTTTTCAACACAAGGTCAATGTTCAACATGAATCATGGGGGAGACAAAATGCTGCTGATGGGCTCAACAACAACTCATCGGAATTTCCGTATCACTGGACTTCCACCATCATGTGAACACGGTGATAGCATTGGTCAACCAAAGGATGTAATGGTGTATGCTCGAGGAACAACCACGAGTAAGACAACATTATGAATATCGTTGGTTCTAATTTGATTTGACGATAGCCCATACTCAAATCAAAGATTGGGTAAGACAATAGGTCCAACAACTGATCATGAGGACCAATTGATGAAGATATCATCTTTCTTCAACACACACACAGAAGATATCCCTTAGAGATGAACTAAGTTAAGCAAAGCTTTTACCTTCCAACTCCCCAAGTTGTTGTCTAGCTTAACCAACTAGCTTAGGGATATCCAACACAGATTCTTGGAGAAGGGGTGATTTATAAGAAAACCAACTTGATCACGAACTCAACATAGTAGTCAGGTGCCAACCAGGTAATACTTCCGAGAAGATTTTCAGAAAATCACGAACCACCGATATGTTATTCAGTTCGAGAATAATCTTGCTTTTCAGGGCAAGATGATATGATCAAAAGAGTGAGGGATTGAATAATCCTAACTCATTGATCGGAGAGTGCACCGGAAATAAGGACTAGGTAGCACGATAAACCTTAGGGTGATGATTCAACAACCAGCACGCTAAGAATGGGAGTATTGTCCATTAACTACCAAGCAACGGAGTTGCTAGGAGTATTGATTTCACACATCACAGTACACTTGTTGGCACTCCGGTTACAATAACAAGGAACCGAGGAATGAACAATGATGGCAAGAAGTATTACTGCATCAAGAATTCATAAGAGGTGGTGCAATTCTCATGACACTCCTGACATAAAGATGGTAACACTCCAAGGTAGAGCAGAGCACAAGCTGGATTGGCATTTTGATCTGCGGAATACAATTGTTTTGACCCAATCCTAGATATGGATGAGGTTCTGGAGTTTGTTTCTCCTAGTCATTCTGGAATAGGATGGCTTGACGGACCACAAGAATAATAGGCATCGATGAACACGAATGCACAACTATTCCTGACTATCAGTTGATAGACTAGGGTCGGAATACAACTGAGGAGGGTCAACTCAAGGAACATATAACTTTCTGAGTTGTGGATGCATAGATTAGTATGCCGAACCAAGTTCAACAGGTTTCTTCCGGATAACCCATGCAGAAAGGTAGAACTGGCAGAATCACAATTATGAATGGAGAACTCTTCAAGAGTACTCTGATTGTGAGCTTTTGGTTCAAATAACTTCCGCCTTAATGGTTCATGGTATTTGGAAGAAGGAAATACCACGGACCTCGAGGACTGTCGCAAGGTTACTAATATCCTAAAGGAACTAGCAACACTATCAACATGAAGTAAGTAGGGTGAATCTCGGGTTCAAGAACCCAGGAGTAGAATACCTACTAACTAAATGGCATCATGGGATGCTTTTGAGAACGATGGCCAGAATCATCACACTGGGAACACAAGACATGGCTAGATTACTAGGTGACTCCCTAAAACAACTAGGGTCATAATAATAGCTCCAACATATATGTCGAGGTAGTAGAGTACCTCAACAGATTGTTAGTGTGCTTAATGTGGCCCAATAGGACGTCAGAAACGGGAAGAAGGGATTAGCAAATGCATCAGATTATCTAGAAACCTGGGATGACTCGGACAGCATAACGACTATAAATGCTCAAAAAGATTTGAGACATCCTCTAAAATGGTGGCATAACCACTCAATATCACAATATCAAGGTTCCGAGACCAATTATGAACACACGGAAGTAGTAGAAACTGAACTAAGGCTTGAATCCATCAATCCTATAAGTCTCTATCATAGTAACTCGTCATCCTGATAGATAGATGAGAAGGCCTAGTTCTTAATCCCCGTAGAAGAGAAGAGGATGACTCAGATCAGAAGGTCATGAGGATAAGGAGTAAAAGAGCCTTACGTTCCCATCCACAATCAATTCCCTTATATAATTAAAGCATTTCTAGACTCGACTTCGACCAGTTTGGCTTGGTAATCCTATAGGCAGTCAGGCTCTGATACCAAAGTTGTCAGGACCCCGATCCTAAGCCACATCGATCTAGCATGTAACACATCATATCACTTTGGGGCCTCACGCACGGTATTCCCACGGGTGCCACCTTACCTGGCCTAGGTCCGTTTGTGCCTTTTGGCTCACGTATATGATAGTGTCGCTAGCATCCATATGACAGAGAACCCGGGCCGACATGGCTAGTCGTGAACCCAAAGCGGCGTTAACCCATGAGGACAGGCATACATGAATCACATCGAGCATGTCGGTCATCAACGTGTGAATCCGGGCTGTAGCACTGGGCTAATAGGAGTCCGGTAACCCGGGCTGTAGCAGGCTAGGCAGGACTCCGGAAGTCACGGCGTGACATTTCCCCGAAGGGACAGACACAGGAACAAAGTGAAACACATGCCGGCCAGTCAAGTGTTCCGAGCAGTAGTGTTGGGCTAGCAGGACTCCGGTGAACCGGGCTGTAGCGGACTACTATCGCTCAGAAAGCACTAGACTACATTTCCCCATATGATAGGCTGCCAAGGATAAATAACTAGATTGTCGGATCCCACTCATACCAAGCATTTCAATCATACACACAATATGCCCGATATGAGTACATACAACATGGCATCACAACAAGACTCTATGACTCAGGTATTTATTCAATAGGCTCCGAGGAGCGAGATATTACAAACATGGGTCTCACGACCCAACATTCAGAGCATACAAGTCAAAGCACATGCGGAAGCTTAACATGTCTAAGTATAGACATCTACAAATGAAAAAGGCTGAGAAGCCTGACTATCTACAAGACCCTCCCAAGGTACAAGATCGTAGCTGAGGTAACGAGCTAAACGTCGAAGTCCAAGCGGAACTACTAGCGGGACTGAAGTCTCTCTGCAAAACATAAATTAAGCAAACATGAGTACAAATGTACCCAGCAAGACTTACATCAGAACTAACTACATATGCATCGGTATCAACAAAGGGGGTGGTGGAGTTTAACTGCAGCAGGCCAGCTTTGACTCGGTGGCTATCCTGAACTACGACTGCAAGTAACTCTTTGAGGTGGCGCACACGAGTCCACAAATTCACCATACCAATACACCACTATGGATCCGCTCCCATCTCCCTGCGAGAACGCCATCCATAGCACTCACACTTATCTTGCGCATTTTAAAGTATCCACTTTCGCTTCTCTATGAACTATGCAAGGGGTCCAAGTTTCCATATCCGAGGAATCCGGCTATTTGAATAGATAATGATAACCCTGCAGGGGTGTACTTCTTCACACACGCTCTCGCCACTTATCGCCCTATACACGTCATGTACCTCGGCAACCTTCAAGCGGAAGCTGGGCGAGGGAGTCAGCCACGACCTGACTAACCAACAAGTCTCTTGTCCAGGTTTATCGCCTATTCGGGTTCCATCCGCAAGGAGATCCGGCCGGGGTGTCGCTCACGGCCCCAAACGATGTGTGCAGGGTTCCCAAGCCCACCTCGACGGGTGGATCTACGCTTGGTACACCGTGCCACGGTGCCTAGTCTGTCCCAAGCCCACCTGTACCGGGTACCACTTGGTAGACTACTAACACAACCTACAAACACCAGAAACTAGTTGCAACTCCTAGACAGAGATCAGGTTGATTAATAAGTCGAGAGGGGCACTTAAGCATTCCAATGCGTGGTAGTAGCTGTTCATGGATCACAAACACAGAACTCAGTTCCTGAGGACGGCTGCAATGAGACAACCCACCATGTACTCCTACATGGCCTCTCACCGCTACCTTTACCAAATCGTGTTCACACACTTAGCTCTCAACGGTAGGACATGTTCACCACATTCCAATTCATCCCCGATGAATCAGACCCGACTCAACTCTAAGCAGTAGCGGGCATGACAACAAGCATGAATGAGTAGGCACATCAGGGCTCAAACAACTCCTACTCATGCTAGTGGGTTTCATCTATTTACTGTGGCAATGACAAGTCATGCAGAGGAAAGGAGTTCAACTACCGCAGCATGTAACCGCTGAAACGTTGTTGTCCTATTGCAGTAAAAGAGAGCAGGAGGGAGAGAGTGGGATTGTATCGGAATGAGCAAGGGGGTTTTTCTTGCCTGGCACTTCTGAAGATAATATAGTTCTTCATTGGTGTCATCGATCTCATCGTCGAAACCACATCTATCGAGAGGGGACAACACCGGCAATAGAGAAAGAACACACGATCAATGCAATGCACAATATGATGCATGATCATGACATGGCAATATGCTTGTGTTTGAGCTAATGCAACTAGAAATCATATTAAATGAAGTTGGTTTGAACCCAAGGTTCAAATTCAAACTCCACATGTGGTTATTTAAATGCCATTAACATGTTTTCAGTTATACAGCAGGTATAACTTAGTTTTTCATGCATGAAAATGGTATAGATGGATAGATTGCATTTTTCTAATAATTTTTCATATATAACTTATTTCATTTGGAGTTACGGTTTAATTTCTACGAATTTTTGAAGTTCAAATCATTTTCTGGATTTTCTGGTTATTTAGAATTAAACAAAATCTAGTAAATGATTTACTGCGTTGGCATGACATCACGCTGACGTCAACGGTCAACGGAGTGGCCCAGGTCAATCTGACCAGTGGGTCCCGCGTGTCAGTTACTAACTAAACTATCCTGGTTCAATTAGCACTAATACTAGATTAATTAGTAGGGCCGGGCCCGCGTGTCAGTGAGTCACGGGGAAAGTCAAACCCCTGGTCAACAGGGCCTAACCAGCCGGCGGCTCGTCGCCGGTGGCAACAGGCGCGGTGGAGGGCTCGGTTTTGCTCTCCCGGCGCCCAAACGAGCGGCGGAGGGCACCCGCGGGGAGCTGGAGCTCTCCCACATCCAGCACAGCAAGCAGCAGCGGCTAGGGAGGCCGGAGCTCATGGAAAACGAGCTCGGGGCGGCGGCCGGCGATCGGGCGCAAGTGGCGCGGCGGCTACGGCGTGCGAGAGGAAAAACGGAGGAAGGGAGAAGAGTCAGTGGCTCACGGCGGTTGCGACGGTGGCCTCGGGGAGCTCGGGGAGGGACTGGTGACGGTACGAGGTCGCCGGCGATCTCGGCGACCCGAGGAAGAAGAAGATGTCGGGGGCGGAGCTTCGGGGGTCTTCCAGTCACGTGGCTCGGTGAGAGGGCTGGCGACGAGGTGCAAGAGCTCAGGAGCCATTCAGGGAAGCGAGGGGGAGGCGGTGGCTGCGGTGGTGCACGTCGGCGGTGGCGGCGCGCTCGGGTGGTGCGAGGGAGAGAGCCAGAGGAGGGGACGAGGCTGGGGGAGAGTGAGAGGGGGTCGAGAGGGCTGCATGGCATCATCTGGAGCCGTCCAGGCCGTCGAGGAGGCAGGCGAGCAGGGTGGAGGTGGCGCGCGCGTGCGCCGTGCCCAGCTTCTCCTCTGCCTACTGGCAAGAGGTAGAAGACGAGGCTGCCCCTGGTGGGCTGGGCCGCCAGGTGTGCTGGCCAGCTGGGCTATAACAGCGCCAGGCCAGGTAAGCTAGGTGGGTTTCTCTCTCTGCTCTAGTTTCTGTTTTATTAATGTTTTCTATTATTCTGTAAACTTTAGGGCTTTATTAAAAATGCCAGGGCATTACCAAAAATCATGAAACTGCTCCATGTCACTGTTTGAAATATTTCCAACAGTAAACATTTCAGTTTGTGATTATTTGAGCATTTAAAATATTATTAGCAATTAAATGCCCAAATGCAAATACTATATAATTTAATTCAAAAATCCAGGATGGCCTAGAAATATGTTCATCATTTTTGGAAGAGGTTTTCACCTTTAACAGAAATCATGAATATTTCCAAAGGGCATTCTGGGTTATTGAAAATATTTTTTTTGAACCTAGTTAAATTTCATTTGGTGCTAGGGTTTCAACAATCCCCATTTCAAATTTCTTTGGAATTTAAACATGATGGCATGATGAACAAGCAAACTCAAGCAAGGGCTGAATTGGGGCTGTGACACAGGTGATGCCTATCTTTGCTGGGCTTGTCACTGGCTCGGCCAGTGCCCTGACTAGCTATTTGTCTTCTGGTGCTCACGGGATGGTGGTTCATGTAAAAAATATCTTTCCTTATCTTACCGACTTCAGCCTTTCGAATACAAGCTAGACACCATATGGAACATGCAACCACAAATGACACCGCGTAGTTAAAGCAAGCACCTGGGATGGTGGTTCATTGCGAGCGAGGTCATCAACTCCAGAGCTACGTTTACCGTCTCCATCTGCTGACACTGCACCCTTTATAGCGCTGTAACGTGTCTTGCCTACCCGCATACGAAGCTGGAGCGACTTCTCTCTTTTCTTTTTGGCTTCTCTCATGGCAGCAGAGTCTGAAATACCCTTGCATAAAAACACAATAGTGAGAGTAAGGGTGAAGTGTGTGCAGAACTAGTGCATTGTAAAAGTAGCAGATAGCAGGTGGCTGAAAAATAAATTATAGGAGACATATGATAGCTCTAAAACATTGCATATCAAACAACATTAGATTCTACTCCGTATGATTTTGTAATATATGAGCACAGGAAATGCAGGTACTCCTCCAGCACATCACCACATGTGGTCATATCTAAGATAACAGTCAACTGAAAATAAATAGGTCAGTCATTTTTTTAATGAACCGTCCGATCTATAAGGAATGGGCAGATGGCCTTCGTCTACCTCCCGCATGTCAGTGTTGACGATCTTTCTCGAACCGCCAGCGACCACCGGCCCAGACCCCTGCATCCTCCGCCCTGCCCTCCCATCGACCTCACACCACCACCGTGCTTGGCAGCGCCCCCCAGGCCATCCCTTTAATCCCGGTCAACCTCTAGATCGGGCGCTAGTAGCTCTAGGCCGCACACATCCCTAAGATAAACACCAAGGCGCTGCTTCCTCAGCGTAACAGGCGTACTAGCACCTGTTACACCGGGGAATGCTTCCGTTAATTGGGAATCAACTGGACAGAAATTGAAATTCAGGGGGCGACAGACCTCTAGCTATGGTGAAATTGTATATGAGGAGAAACCTTGTGCATCGCGAGTTACTAGGAACATCTAGTATCAAGAAGAAGCGGTCAACTAGTGTATTCTGTGGGATGAATACCGTGCAAGCAGAGACGTAAGATTTGCACGAATAAGGGAAGAGGAGTACCTTTTTCGGTTGCCGGTGTGGTCACCTCCACATGCCGCGCCGATCTTCTTCTTTTTACCGGGGAAACCGATGTTCTGGAGGGTGCAGGCTTGGACGAACCCATGGCCAAATTGTTGACTATGTTGCCGTGGCAGTATGTCGGTGGAGGGGAAGCAGGCGGCGAAGGACGGCGTAGCAGGAACAGCTCTGGTGCGGTGGAGGGTGGCGAAGTTGGAGCAGCAGCGGTGAGGCGCAGGACGGCGTGGTTGAACTGGCTCGAGTACGGACGGCTCGGCCTCGGCTTCAACTACTAGCCGTGGAGGGCGTTGCAGTTGAGGTTGCGGTGGACGACGACGTCGGGGTATATATCGGCTCTAGCGTGATGGAGGAGGGCGGCGGTTGATGGGTGGGATGGGGTGGCGGACGGAGGACGCCGGAGTTTCGCGGCTGGTGGACAGGTAGTTTTGGCGCCCACGGAGTACGAATGAGGAATCAGACGATTGGGGGGGGGGGGAACCATGTTTCGGTCTGGGACGCGCTTGTTTTTGGCTTTTTTGAACAGAAGATGGGACATGCTTGTTTGATATTTGGGGAAAGTACAAACTTTGCCCCCTCTTAAATTTCGGACGTACTGCGGGTCGGGGGTAGGATGGTAATCCCAGGTGTCCCAAATAGTGGGCGGGAGCGATTTTAGCCGCACACATGTGTGCTTAGGCGGCCATTGTGTATGAATGTTTTTCGGATGCGGTTGCATGCCGTCTAGATGAAGCTACAAACCTACCCCGGTTTAGACCTTTGGACGTCGGGCCAGTAGGTTTCACGGGTCGGAGTTATTAGAAAAGTAATTTCCTTGTACTACCAAACATTTGCCTCACGCGGTTTCGGGCGAGTAGAGGCTCTTTTGGCGCTTCGTTTGAAATTTTGAAACACAAGCATTCACGTTTAGAGTACTCTTGAACTATGAGGATTGACCTAAATAGACAACGTTATATTTGACCTTGTATGTTTGAAAACCTCATTAAATTATCTGCTTCTTTTTGAAATTTTGACACTTGAAAATCCTATAACTATGATTATTTTGGAATGGAGGAGCTAAATTTGAATCTATTTTGTACACGACTACATATGCTATTATGTACAAAATCAGAGCAAAGATTGGTGCCCCCATAATTTAGGTATGGTTTACAAATGCCATGATATCAAATTCAAATAATTGAATGGACTTCATGTTGAATTCAATTTTTTTAATCCACCTTAAGTTGAATTCAAATGTATGCTAGTTCATAGGTAGCTATTTATAATGTCCATTGTGTAACGTTCGTATGTATAATGTGCTTTACACACACAACATGAACCATACTCACGTTTATATTCGATTGCTAAAGCGATGCATTGTCTGGAGTTCAAAATACTAACTATGTGGATCAATTGTGTCGAATAATAACATAGACATGCTCAAATTCGATAGAATCTAGATGTGTGATGGATCAATGACCGCTCCTTACATGAATTGCAAATATCATGATCCCATCCTAATATTTGGATACAATTTATATCTTTAATCAATGTGTAGAGCAGTCTTTTACGTGTAGTTTCACTCTCCATCGGTGGTCTCTCACACATGCTCGAACACTCTCTCCCGAGGTGTCTTTCTCGCACACATGCTCTAGATATAACCCTCCCTCCCTCTCATAACCATTTACAACTGTTTTCACTAACCTTTATCACAAGCACTCTTCCTCTCGCAAACATACACACGCACAATCCTCATCGACCCTTTCTATATACATGGACTTGCCTACATGTCTCATGTACACACATTATCTTTACGCCTGTCTCTCACGCATTGTCTCACACCTCTCTTCCTAATCGACGAGTATGATTCTAGCAGAGCATTCTATAGGATGCCCCTTAAAGTTAGGTTGGATGAATAGTAATATCAGAGATAAAGGGGTTACCTTAGTCTGAGAACCTAGGGTTACAAATCCTAGCCGGCTTTGTCAGTGGACACAGAGTCCTTCACAATTCTGCTATCTTTGTCTTGTACGACTAGTCATCCATGGGTCTTCCTAAATGCGTCACGGGCCGACCAATGTGGCACAGGACGGAACCGAACGAAGGGCCTCACCTCGACCCACCAGAGCTCACGCGGTGACACACCCTCTGCCCCCACGTCTCATTATCTTCTGACACCCACACATACCAACACGAACAACACACACACACAGAAAATTTCTCATGGTGCCTCTATTCCCTCCCCCCTTGCATATACACACTCAAGGGAATGGAATCTCTTGTCGTGACGTCATATTCGTCTCTCTCTCTCTAGACCACTCTCATTTCTCGTGCTATCTCTCCCACGCCCCCCGCCGGCCCCTCTATCCATGCCTCTCTCGAATACGTAATACACACACATACCTCTCTAGGCCCCGCCAAATGCATCAACTACACATTCACACATGTTACATCACGTACCCCATTGATCTAAAAAGCCCTCTCTTCACGTTTATTTCGCATACAACATTCCTTTTGAATAAAGTGTGGCCAAAAAATTATTTTAGAGTTTCTACATATATACAACATTACAAAGTTATATGGAGGAGTACGAACGCTAATTTGCATTGCATGGTGCCCACAATGATATTTATTCCGCAATGTGAATTTGTATATTTTTATACTATATACAAAGTTAGTCATAACAAAGAGAAACGAAGTCTCTCTCTCCATCGCATACCCCCCTATACGCCCCTTTCACGTATGCACACAAAACTATCTCCAGGTCCTCTAAAAGTAAGCCCCCGGAAAATTCATGCATGTTTCATCTTTCTCTCGCGATATATGCAATGACGATCATTGTATTTGAAGCGAAAGCACGATACATACATTGGACTTCAGAATCCACTCATTACGATCACCATTTATGTTTAGTGGTTATTATACAGTCACGGGCTCACTGTACAACTCTGTATTTGCTCATGACATGACTAGTTGACCAGTTAAACGCTCCACGTGACACCTCTAGTGTTGCATCACATTATCTCACTACCATCATGCCCACCTGTCGACTTGTATCTACCCTACATCTACACTCTTATAAAATACATAAAATACACTCTTATAAAAAACAGAGTTGGTGATGATGGTGTGCCTGCCATCCTGCAATATAGGCCGTCCGATTTATATCTGACAAATAGGAGGAAACTATGGAAATTTTGCAAAAAGGTACCCACACACCTGTCCACATTTGCAAATAAGGCCTTCCCTCATTCATCCTTTTCTCTCACAAGATAAACAAGTCATACAAATGCATCTTGATGTTACGTGCAACGCACGGGCATCTTGCTAGTAAGAATGAAAACAAATGACAAAAAAATATTTGGACGGTGGTTCGAAGTCATGACCGCGGGGACAGCGGATAAGGTGGCCTTGTATTGGTATGCTGAGCCGTCTGTTTTAACACATAGGAGCTGGTGTGGTGATTATACACACACGCACGCATGCACACAAACTACATCCACGCAACACTCACACAAACACATGCACCCACGCACGCACGCAACACTCACACGTTAACACGCAGCCACACACGCACGCAACACTCACACGCACGCACGCAACACTCACACGCACACACGCATGCATGCATGCACACACCAGTACACCACACGACCAACACACACTCTCATGCTCAAGTCCTCAACCTACACGTGCATGCACACACATCAGGCCCCGACAGACACATACACAACCAGGTGATTCCCGCGCACGGGTTGGAGCCTTGTCGCGCCTGCGTAAATTTGTGTTTATTTGACCTTTTGCCTATGCGAACTGACAGATGGAACCCACAAGGAACATGGCCAATTTAACTAGTCAACATGGCGCCATGCAGACTATTTGGCCGGTCAAGAGAGTGCAATCCGATGCTGAACTATGAGAAAGTGACCGTATAATCACCGCAAAACGTATATAGTGACCGTAATCAGCTTATTCTGAAGTTCGGTGACCGTATTACGCTTTTCTCTCTGTAGGCCCTCCAAAACTACATCTCTACACGTTGTCGCATGTTACATCTAACAACTATGCAATACAACACTACTACTACACTCTAACACAATAAATCATATGTGTTTTTAGTTTTACTAGATATCATATTGTTACTTATAATTATTCAGTTTGCATACATTAAAATTTCCTTTGAAATGTATGTCCAGTATCATCTACCGCGCGGGAAAAATCCCGCCCTTTCCTGTTTAATCGGGTTTGTATCGATGGATCGTGCGAAACAACAAAACTATAGTACTATACAGTACAAGTGACAGTTCACTGGGCCGTCGTGTCGTGTACTCCTCCGTCGTAAGAGAGGAGCACTCGCTTTCATAAATCTTCTAGTCCCTTTCGCCGACATGTGGGACATCAAGCTACCGAGTCCACGTGCCATACCGGAATACAGTGCAGAGCAGCCGGGGTGAAGCACCCCAGTCAGGGCACCGACGTAGTAATGAGCAATGAGGCGTCAAGTCACAAAGCTGCACCTTTCCCGCAGTTAAGTTGGAGGGACGAAGCAACCATCATTTCACTTGTTGCTGAATCCGCTTCTCCCTCATCTTGTTCAACTTAACCACGTGTTGCTTCTGCCGTTGTTCTGCCTCATGTGGGACACGGATCGGCTTGGTAAAGCACTGAGACGTGGGACCACATGTTAGCAAACCGCCAGGACAACGTCCTCCGAAAATAAGAAACCTCCCCGCCATCCGTGCGGCAAAATCACCTCCTTTTTACTAATCTTGATTCTATAATTTTTTAGATCAATATAATTGAGATTTGTATAGATAGCACACAGGAGCAAAACCAAGTGGTACGGTTAAGGGCATCCACAATGTGTAGCCAAATGTGAAAATAGCTTCTGGCATAGTGGGAACCACTGTGGACGGTGTTGCCAAAGCCAAAAAGATGCAACCGAAGCTTCCTGATTGATTGATTGAAGGAATAGAAAAATGCAACGTCTCCCCTCTTTCTCCCATGCTTGGACACATGTAGTACAGTATAGAGCACAGAGTCTACTCCCCTGTCCCTTCTTTCACAAATCACAAAAGTAGTAAGGCGTCAAATCACAAAAGCATGGAAGAAGCAACCATCATTTCACTCTTCGCTGACTCCGCTTCTCCATCGTCTTCCCCGAGAAACCATCTCACCACACTAGTACTCCTAGTAGTACTAGTAAAGGACTTCCTGGATGCAAATAAGGCGGTTGTCTCGGCTTGCAGGCGGCACTTGCGAATGACTTACCATGGTCTCCCTCAATGGTGTTCTCCGTCGAACGCACTTCGCCAAACCACCAAAAAAAAGATATCGTCAACGTCACCGCAATGGGGAAGGAAGTCAAATATAGTTACTACCTCCATTTTTTGTACACAAGGCCAGTATATCAAAATTACAATTTGCAAAGGGCCACTAACACTAATGGAGGCAAAATTGATGGGGTTAGCAACCAAGGACATTAATATCCCCTGCATGCATGCGGAAGTGAGGAGGTTGGTTTGCATGGCGCTGCATTAATCAAGCGATGAGGAGTGAGATGGTTAGCTCTTTGGTCTTTGGAGAAAAAAATACGCATTAATTGACACGTGAAACGAGGATTATTATCGATTAAATCCCGCGAAGGAAAACCCCGCCTTTCTTTTTTTAACACTAGTACGTACGTACTTATCCTGTTTGGGTCTAGGCCTTGCATTGCCAAACTTCGCCACACATTTTTGCCAAGCTTGCCTAAAGTTTTCAAAATGAGAAGGAGGTACACTTGCGCACGGCTGTTGCGGTCGCACCGCACCCTCACACGGTCGCTCCTGCATGCCGCGGTCGCACGGCACCCTCACACAGTCGCTCCTGCACGCCGCAAACCCAACCAAGGGAACACACCCTCACTGACACGTGCTGTCGCATGTGAACAAACCAAACTCAACCATCCTATCGCTGACATATAATTTTCGTTCATAGAGTATGTTTATCCAACCGCATGTTGGGGAGTATCCGTACGGCCCGTGCGGTGGTCTGTTGGGGAAGAAGAAGAGGTGAGGAAGAAGGAAAGAAGGGTTAGGAGACGTAGGATATTCATCCAACCGCCTAAAATGGTAGACTGACCCAAGTCAGGCGACTTGCATAACAAATATATGTTTTTACACAGCAAAAGATCCATAAAAACAACAACATAATGAAAAATTATCACTCCTCGCGGAAAGAGACGGCCTCGTCGTCTTTGGCTGCCGGCGCGAACCAGCCATCACTGCCGACGTGTGTCTCCGCACCGTGGTTGTCCTCGACCTCCAGCTACTCGTTCAAGTGGAGTGTGCGGGCGCTCTGCACGGACAAGAGCACAACCCGGTTCAAGTCGAGGACGTCCGGTTCCGCCTGCAGGAGGGCCTCGATGGCAGCGGCATCCGCGCGCTCCGCGTCGTGTCGAGCCTCCGCCGCCCGGTTCAAGTCCAGGACGTCCGGTTCTGCCTGCAGGAGGGCGTCGATGAGAGCGGCATCCGCGCGCTCTGCGTCGAGTCGAGCCTCTGCCGCCTAGTTCAAGTCTAGGACGTCCAGTTCTGCCTGCAGGAGGGCCACGATGGCAGAGGCATCTGCGCGCTCCGCCTCAAGTTGAGCTTCCGCCGCCCGGTTCACATCGACGACATCTAGTTCCTCCTGTAGGAGAGCCTCGATGGCAGCGGCATGCGCACGCTCCGCGTCGAGTTGAGCCTCTGCCTCCCGGTCCTCCTTTAGTATCGCCATGTTGAACCGATGGTCCGCCTGCACCATGGGGGACTCGGACGCCGGCACGAAGTCAACGTCCATCGTCTCATACCCATCGGGGGCCTTCTGCGCTGCGACCTCCGCCATGAACATTGGATCGGCTTCCTCCTCCTCGTAGCTTGGCTCCAGAGAACTCGGGGATTGGCCCGCCGCAAAGCGTGCTTGGGAACAGAGGTTTGTGGCGCCGACCGCTGCCGCGATTTCTGCGGCGCTCCGGCGCCAGCATCTTGTAGTAAGTGATCTTGCGGCGCACCATGGCTATCCGGCGAACTAGGGGACGCTTGATGCGGGCTAGGGGATGAAAGGTGGGGGAATGGGCTGGAGATTTTGTGTGGTTTTAGGGCAGTGGCTGGCGTAAGCCGAGCAACGAAGGTTCTGGTGTGAATAGTGGTTCCGGTGACGACCGGTCAATCGGTTTTGAATGTACATCGCTCTTGTCACGTTCGCGTTGCAGCCCGACACGCTGGACCCTCCATGTCGCTCACCGAATGAAACACGCTTCGTCTTGCGTTTTCGCTCGCTTGTGGGACCGCAGTTGAGAGCAAACCGACGTCCCTCCCCCGTCCGCGTCATTTATTATACCACCACTCCCTCCGTTTTATGCGAAGTAAATAAAAATAGAGGGACTATACTACGGATGAGGATCCCCTGACGCGGCCGAACCCATTGAGTAACTGACATGTGGGGCCTAGCAAGCATGGGGTACGCCAGTAAGTGACCAAAAGGGAGGGTAAGGCAGGGATACCTACGTCAGAGGATCCACTTCCACTATACTACTTTGACCAAATGTTAGAGTAATAATATATGACATGCAACTTACATAAATGTTAGAGTAATAATATATGACATGCAACTTACACAAAGCATACAGGGTCTAATGTATTTTTCGAGGCTAACTTTGACCAAATGTTAGAGTAATAATATATGACATGCAACTTACACAAAGCATACGGTCAAATTCGTATGTGAAAGGAGTTTCCAATGATATAATTTTCACATTATACATCTCATGTACTATTAATCTTGTTAATAGTCAAATTGGAAACCATCTCGAGTACAAATCTAGGAGTACGTACGAATCTAACAATATTGATTGGGCGTTGTTGAATGTAGATACCTTTTTGATCAAAGTAGAGATACTTTGACTACACATAAAAGTTATATGTAAACTAGAAAGGATAGGAGGGAGTATATTGTATGTTCAGAAATGAAACGAACATTGAATACCCTTTATATATGATTTGCAGATGCTATGATCACCGGTTCAAAATTTTGAATCCGCTTTAGGTATCACATGCCCCCACTCGTTCCCTCTCGATTTCATCTCGGGGTCCGGAGATCTATTGAAAGAGGACTAGGGTGGGTACATGCGAATGATACTCGGCGGAATGTTCAAATGAGGCATGCGGGAGGGTGGACTCGACTGGAGGGCGACATGATCGATGGAGAAGAGGGTTGGAGAGGAATGAGAAATAAGCAAACGCCACATGATTATACTTGAATGGCTCAAATAAACAATAAGTTGTCTCGCTTGGCCTACATAGTGAAAGGCCTAATGCGCAACGCAGAGCACTGGCGCTCGAATATGGCCGGGAAAACAGGGAAACCGACATGTAGGGCACACCCGTCGGGACGACGTAGCACAGACTAGTCCAATGGAGGAGCTGGCCCACGACCTCCTTGCCACCGGCAACCGTTCATGTGGGTCGTTGGGGCCAACAATGGGGCGCAGCTCCAGCACCGCCTCTGGACACGACGACCTCGGTGAGCAACACACTCATATCATCGCTAGACATGGTCGGTTTCAGTGTGCCGAGGGTGGCGTTAGTGCTGTGGCACGACCAACGGTATGTTTGGTTTGTGCCCAAGGTTTCCCCAACAAAGCATTGGGTAGCCAAAATTTTGGTTGAGGTATTGGTTACCCATGATTTGGCCGACATTGGCAAGAAAAATGAACTAGAGTTGGCTAGAGTTCATAGGCATGCCAAAGAAATGGCAACCATCCAAACAAAGACCAATCTTTGGGTCATGACCAAAATTTTGGTTGAGGTATTGGTTGCCCATGATTTGGCCGACATTGGCAAGAAAAATGAACTAGAGTTGGCTAGAGTTCATTGGCATGCCAAAAAATGGCAACCATCCAAACAAAGACCAATCTTTGGGTCATGACCAAAATTTTGGTAAGGTGCACTTTGGCCACAATCCAAACACACCCCAACACCCGGCTCGTCGAGGATGCATGGGGAGCCGCGATGTGTCCGCGGAGTGGTGTAGCGCGGCCAACTGCATCCTCTGGACCTGAGACCATGCTGGGTTGTCTTGCTTTTTCAATGACATGTGGGGATCACATGTGAGCAATGGGCATCTCCAACGTTGCCACGACCGCAGCTGACTACCCTGGCACACTAAAACCCTCGTCCCTCGCGTCGTCGCGCGGTGCGTTCCCAGCCGGCGCTAGCTGCCCGCATTCATGCCGTCTGTTCGTATGTCGTTGTTAAGAGGCTCGGTGCCCGAGGAACCAACTCCGACGACTTAATGATGTACCCAGACGCTTGGCCTCACCGGAATGCGCTACTTAAAGTGGCAACGCCCAGCTAACCTCCACACCATAGCGCATCGTCCTCCTACCTGGCACCACATCCGCCATGACCGCAAGTGCGAACGCTCTGCGGGAGATCTTGTCTTCAGGGATGAAGCTCGAGGTCGCCGCCCTCGCTCAAGTCGCCTCTCGCGACGCAATAGCGGCGTAGCCGGATGCGGACGCGACCGCACAAGCGGTGGCCACGCTGGCGACCGACGACGGGAGCACCACCAGCCACGCATCCTACTTGCCGCCGTCCAATGTCTGGCACCACCGAGGTCGGGGACTCCTCCGAGGATGAGTAGGGCATGGGAGGCGGCAGGGCATGGTGTGCCAACTGGCCGATCTGTATCCCGTGTTCTACTCTTCCTCGCTGGAGACCGCACCTTCACTTCACGGGTCTTGAACCCCGCCCCCGTACATAGAGATTGCAGATGGAGGACGTCGGTCGCCACCGTAGAATAGGTTTAGGGTCGGGTTTCTTTTATTTTTCTGTCCTATAAAAGTTCGAAATGTAATGAAAATTTGCCATGTTGGCATTAATCTCGGCCGGTGCATATGAACTTTCACAATAATATACATATTGTAGGAGTACTAGCAAGATGCCCGTGCGTTGCACGGAAGATAAAGATCTTGTGGGAGAAAAGGATGAACGAGGGAAAGCCTTATCTGCAAATGTGGAGAGGAGTGCGGGTAAATTGTCATAGTTTCCTTCCTATCCGTTAGATATAGATCGGATGACCTATATTGCAGGATGACAGGCACACCATCATCACCAACTCTGCTTTTTATTGAACCGAGACAAATCTAACATGCGAAGTAAAATAAACACATAGGGTCTATACATAAACAAATTATCTTAGGCACTCCAATAGTACGCCCACTACACATTCACGCATTTCACATCTTTCTACATCTACAGGAACCTACCAAAGGGTTAACGTAAATTGCCTCTCTCTCCTCCTCTAATTTTCATGGTGGTGGGCCCCTCCCTCCCCCAATCTACAATCAATAGCTCACACATTTCACATTACGTTAATTACGTAACTGGGATTACGTAGGTGTAGCATTAATCGTCCTAAAAAACCCAACTAAGCCAACCTCCCAGCATATCGCGCGGGAAAAGACCCGGCCACGCCGTTTTAGTCGGTATTACCGGATTATTATTAGTAGTATCGATGGATCGCGCGAAGCAACAAATTTTTTTTGAGGGGGCGAAGCACCTAGTTTAAAAGGAAAAAAGGCGCTACACTCACAACACTCCTGTCGCGGTCGCATTGCACCCCACACATGTTCGGTCCTGCACACGGCTCACGCAAACGGAGCGCGCTTCGGCTTGCCTCTTCACTAACACGTGGGACTGCACTTGGAGAAACCGACCATGCGCCAAACTCCCCCCGCCCACCGCGTGAAAATCCTCCCCCCCCCACACCCAAAAATTCCACCCAAATCCGATTCAACCGCCCTTTGACTAACTA
>NC_041384.1:82480106-82489808 GCF_002162155.2 Triticum dicoccoides
TGCACCGATACATCGGCGCCGCGGTTAGGTGATCCTCTCGCTCCCACAGTACGCTCTCGTAGACTGCTGTCCTCTAGCCGCGCCGCCACCTCTGGCTACGTTCTTGTGGAGGCGCACGGTGGTAAGCGCCGCCACCGCCAACGACGTTCGTTTGGAGATGCACGGCGGTCAGCTTCTCCCACGGTATGCGCATTCTAGACTGAGGGCCCGTTCATGTCGGTGTAGCGCTGAATGTTAGCTGATAGACGCTATTAGTCTCACTGTTTGCCGAAGTAGTTTACTGTCAATATGCTCTTCTTAAGAAGCTTCCTTGCCCTGTTGTGCACTCAATCTGCTTAGCTGAGATGGCATGCCAAGGCTGATTAGTTTCTAAAATATCCTGCCATATATTTATTGTGACGTAGATTGCCATGGTCTAGGAGCCAATCTGTTAGGTGAAATAGCTCTACACCGTTTTATACTCGATCTTTGTTGCTGCGATGGCCTTCGATAGTTTGATGGTTGTGTGCTCGGCCTCATTGACTACTGAAACCGCCTGCCATAATTTGGCACTCAAATCTGTTTGCTGAATTAGCTTTACATATATTTCGTTACTTAGATCTGCTCATCCAAATATCTTGCCATAGCTTTAGACATCGACCTAGGCATTTTTTTCTGCACTTCATAAAAAAGCATATATGTTTTTCCTGTAATATCTAGTAGAAGAACTAATTTGTATGTCTAACAGATGGATATGACTTGGATAACTTCTGCACGAAGATTCTTCGCTGCATATGTCGAGGGGGTTGAAAACTTCATGAACTTTATCAGAGTTGAGTACGGTGGTTCGAAATCAGATGTGCTCTGCCCGTGTAGCAGTTGTATGAATTCAGTTACAAGACCCCAATCAACTGTGCAAAATCATCTACACTTGTATGGGATGTCAGTCACATATACTAGGTGGGTTCATCATGGTGAAGCTGAAAATGTCAATGTTATTGACTACGTGGAAGCATCAGATCACCATCTTGATCTGCCTGATGATCAGGTGGAAGAGGAGGAGGAGGTGGTGGTGGCGGAGCCAGTGAGTTTGACCAACATTGAAACAATGCTATGGAATTCTCGTGCATTCCGTGAACTTTCACCTGTAGAAGAAAAACGGTGGGCCCGCATGTTGGAATAATGCAACGTTGCTGTCCCCCAGGAAATAAGTTGTCATTATTCTCAGCTATGGTTACCTTTCTTCAGGTGAAGACATCTGAGCGGATGACCAACAAATCATTTGATGCGATGTTGACTGCTTTCCGCAAATCTTTCCCAGATGCATCTGAGCTACCACACACCTACAATAAAATGAAGAATTTCCTTCGTGCAGTTGGAATTGGATATGATATGATCCATGTTTGTAAGAATAATTGTGATCTGTTCTAGAAGGATTATGCTAACTTAAGTGAATGCCCAAAATGCAAATCATCAAGATGGAAAGATGGCGATGCTGTGAAGAGGATTCCGCATAATGTTCTGAGACATTTTCCAATTACACCAAGATTGCAGAGGTTGTTTCATGATGCTGAAACAAGAGAGGATGTACTGTGGCATTCTAGGAACCAGGAGTACAGAGATCAGAATGTAATGAGCAATCCATCTCATGGTAGTGAGTGGAAAAACTTCAATGATAAACACAAAGAGTTTGCTGCTGACCCAAGAAACATTAGACTTGGCTTAGCTTCAGATGGATTTAACCCATTTGGCCACCAGAGCGCCACATATAGCATGTGGCCAGTGCTTGTTATCCCTTACAACATGCCTCCAAATGTCTGCACCAAAGAATCAAACTACATGATGGCCTTGCTCATCCCAGGTCCAAAAAGTCCTGGAAAGGATTTTGATTTGTTCATGGAGCCTCTTGTGGAGGAACTTCAACAGCTATGGAAGGGTTTTCTCACTCGAGACCTATATAGCAGCCCACCAGTTGATTTCTTTCTGTGTGCTGTTATAATTTGGTGCATCCATGATTATCCGGCTTTGGGCACAATGTCAGGGTGAATGACACATGGTTACAATGCATGTGTTCGCTGTGACAGGAATCCACTATCATACACAATACTTAGCAAGATCTATTACATTGGACACCGCCGTTTGCTTGCCAAGGACAAGCCGCATCCTAGAAAATATCAAAGACATGTGTTCAATGCAAAGCATGAAAACCGTGATGCGCCAAAGAGGCTCACCGCCGATGAGTTGCAAGTGGAATTAGAGAAGGTCAGGCATATTACACCAGGAAACCATCCTGGTAATGGTAGCGGGAAAAGGAAGGGTGGCAGGGTAGAAGAGAGATTATTGTTTACCCACAGGTCCACTTTGTGGGACTTGGAGTATTGGAAAGATTTGGATCCGCGGCATAATCTTGATGTGATGCACATCGAGAAAAATATATGTGACAGCATTATCGGCACACTTCTTAATATTGAAGGCAAGATGAAAGATACCTTAAAATCTAGGATTGATTTGACACACCTGGGTATCAGTAAGGATTTGCAGGTGCAAGATGAAGGTAAACCACGGGATATGGCACCAGCTGTGTACGTCTTGGACAAGGTAAAAAGAAAAGAATTCTGCAAGGTCCTGTCATGTGTGAGATTCCCACATGGATTTGCTTCCAACCCTGAAAGGAGAGTCAGTGCAGATGGAAACAAGGTACAAGGGTTGAAAACTCATGACTGCCACGTCCTACTTCAAAGGGTTTTACTTGTTATCCTTAGAGGATTGGGCCGCCCGGACTTATACAGAGCAGTTGCAGAGTTGGGACAATTCTTTAGGGAACTCTGCAGTAGGAATATCAGGATAGATGCTTTGGAGCGTCTTAGAGACAAGATACCAACTATCCTATGCGACCTTGAGAAGATATATCCTCCAGCCTTCTTTGATGTGATGGTGCATTTGGCTGTTCATCTACCTGATGAGGCACTACTTAGAGGTCCAGTACAGTAGGGATGGATGTACCCTATTGAAAGGCGGCTAGCCACTTTCAAGGGCTATGTTAGGAACAGAGCTAGACCCGAGGGTTCCATTGCAGAGGCCTACATTGTTACAGAAGCGTTGACATTCTGCTCAAAATACATTGAAACAACTGATCAGCTTAGCAAAGAGGTGGGTGAAGACAATCCCGGGCTCAATGTTTTCGATTATTCTGTTCGAGTTACACGAAAGAGTTGACAAGAGGACAAACCTAAAGATTTGGACAAAATGGTTTGGTATGTGTTGAATAACTGTCCGGAGATACTACCTTATAACAAGTAAGTGCAGTACTGCAGCTTATACATCGTAATCTACTAAACTTGCATCACATTCTTATATATTTAGATGTTTGATGCGATCACTATGTTGTGCAGCATCTATAAAGAGGAGTTACTGCCGCAAAATCTAAGAAACATTGACAAACTGGTTATGGCAGGATTTGCGAAATGGTTCAAGAACCATGTAAGCTTTTGAAGTGCACTGTCATTTTTTTTAATATATTGAGTACATAAGATGATCAGCTTGTCTATTTTCTAACCATAGCTTAAGAAGATGCGGGACGATGGGCAGGAAGTTGATGATGCCCTTTACTCACTAGCAATGGGTCCTGATACTCGGGTAAGACATTATGAATCTTGCGTTGTTGGAGATGTGCGCTACAATACCCTTGCACGAGACGAAGGCAGGAAGATACAAAACAGTGCCATCATGAGCATGGATACGTATGACAAAGAGATAACTGAAATGTATTCTAACATAACAGACATTGTTCAGTTGCAGTATATCTCCAGTTTCAAGGATCATCGGTGTGTGGTTCTGTTGTGCTGTCGTTGGTATAACCTGTTTTCTAGGATCGCAAAACCCAGAGCTGATGATTATTTCAAATCCATCAATGTCAAGGCGGCGTACCAGACCAACGAGCCTTTTATTTTGTCAAATGAAGCAACACAAATATTTTTCTTGGAAGACACATTTGCACGTAGCGATGCCTGGAGAGTATTGCAAAGGTTTGAGCAGAGGAATTCGTTTAATGAAGTTGCACAACAAGATGATGCTTACACTGCTCCTGATGTACAAGATAACACAAATGTTCCTAATATGTTTGAGAACCATCACGTCAATGACACCAGAGAAAAGATTGCCTGTCGTGCTGTGGACATACAAGAGTTGATCAAGAAGAAGCCAACGTTCGAGGACGTTGAGGACGAAGAAGAAGATGCCACCGTGGGGAATTACGATTCAGACTGATACACATGGCGAAGATGTTGATGCTGCTGCTGCGGATGATGATTACATTGCTTTTGTCGTATTTGCCTGTCAGAAGGCGTTTTTTGTTCTACTATGTGCTATGACAACTGAAACCTGATGAACATGTTGTTTAGTATTTTGCTGTGAGAACATCACTTGTTATGTATGCTGATTAGTGTTTGGTGATTGTATGACAACTAAAACATGATGACATTGTTGTTTAGTTGTACTCATATTTGGTTGTGAAACTTGAATTTGATGACATAGTTTGCTGTTGGACTGCAATTGCTCGACGTCTTCGAATGAGAACAAAGCTGACCCGACAGGGCCTCTGCTATTTATTTATTTATATGAGCAAAAGGGGATACCCCCTGATTTCCATTAATAGAAATCATTAGATGTTCACAACACTATGCCCAGCCTGCTATATAGGTTTCCTTCATTACTAGTTTCAGCAAAGTGCTCATGTCGTAGCCACTGAATACATCACGTGTGCTACATACACTTCAAATAAAGAGACAATCATCCTACATAGCACATCGATTTTGCCCATTATCTTCACAAGCTCTTTCATCTCCTCATTGCTGTCAAGGCCGTTCAGCAGCTGTTGCTTGGCCATGATCAGAGGAACTGCATCTTTAACCTGCTGCTCTGCATCTTCCTCTTCTGCCGTTCCTTCAGTTACTTGTCCAACACCCCAACCTACTGGTATTGGGATTCCTCGGCTAACCAAATAATCAGCATAGTTGCATTCCCCCACATTAGCAACTTCCCAAAAATACAAATCACATGAATCTTCCCTTTTCTGCACGAATCAAATTATAAGATCATCAACCAAACCATTAAAAAAATCAGCAACTGAAAGCAGTAGAACAACACTTAAACATATTATTACCCCATGATTTGGGCATTTGTAGAAGACTCGGCCAGGGTTGCGGATTGTGGTTGAGATGCGACGAATGACTCTGCGTGATTTGCAGCAGTGGCACCACACCAATGGCAGCGGGTTGCGATAAGCAATCGGCTGTGGTGCGCGTGCCGGCGGGGGTGTGATGAAACCCACAGGCGATGGTACGGGTGGTGACTTGGCGCATATCTGGTTGTTGCCTGCTGAAGAGCAGGTGGACGAGCAGCCATCGGACATGGTTGCTGCGGCCAGAGCTTCTGATGCTATGCAGAGTAAGTAGAGAAGAGGAGAAGCGAATGTTGGATATGTTAGTTTCATTACTTGCAGAGTAGCATAGCACCATATATAGTCATAGTCTAGGTTTGGATTCGAACCAGCTACAGGAGCACGTCTTTCTTTTTTCTAAAACTCGTCAACGTCTCTTTACTGGTACACTAGCTTGTTCTATACGCCTTCCCAAGTCTTTGATTTTCTTTCCCTTTTTTTTGCGAGGCACGAAGGAGGACAAAATTGAGAGTTCCTGGGACTCGAACCCAAGACCTCTCGGTTGAAAACCAAGGGTGCTAGTCACTTATGTGGCGAATGTTCCCTGTGAGGAGGACGGCAGACGAACGCATTTTCCTTGCAGTTTTCTTCCTATATATAAAAAAGTATGCTACTTGGTGTTCGCTTAGTCAACAAACGATTGTGCCAACCTTGACTGTTGGATTGACATTCAACATCTATCGCATTTCTTCAGTCTCTTCTTCCTCGAGCCGCCAAAGCCAAACCAGCGCCGGCGGGACCGCCTGCTCCCGCCTCCCACATCTGGTTGTGATCTTCCCCGGCTCCTGTTCGTTCCCGTCCGAGGCCTCACCATCGTCCTCCGCCTTGGTTCACTTGCTGCGGCGCCGCCCTCCGGTGTTGTCAACATGGTCAAGAACCGAGAGGAATAAGGAGATGACTGTACATGGTGAGGATGACAGTAGGGACCCAGCAGCGCGCACAGTAATTTTGTTTTTTCGGGATGGAGAAGGGTATCAACTGGGTTGTGCGGGACCCGTGGCCGTCTAGCCCAGGCTTTTATTTCATATGCTTAGCACATGACCAGCCCAGTTTGTTTTTTTCCTTTCTGAAAATGGCTAGCCAGCTATTTTCTTTTTTGTAGAATAACCAACGTAGGCCTACTTGCTTTTCTACGCCCTTCTGGGCCAGAAATCTTTCAAGACGAGGAGGGATGCATTTTGTCCAGAAAATGGGCTATAAGTAATAAGAAATGGGCGATAAGTAATAATAAATGGGTTGTAAAATGAAAAAAATACAGCAAATAGGCAATTAGTTCCAGAATACTGTTTTCTTTCGGATTTCGATATTTTAAATTTCATTGTTTTTGTGCAGGTAAAATATCATTGAATTTAATTAAGGTATATTTAGATTTAAAATTAATTTGAATCTGGCTAGAAATTTCGGGCTGTATGCTATTTGGGACAGATTTGGAGGCTGACTTGTGGGTCTACTAGGTTGACGTGTACTTTGGCTTTGTCAACTTAGTCCACAAACGATTCTAGCAGCAGTGACCGTTGGATGTTAATCCAACGGCCGTGCTGCTTCTTCAATATCTAATCTTCTTGCTCTAGCCGACAAAACCAGCTCCGGTGGGACTGCCTGCTCCCGCCTCCTGTGGCTGGCTGTGCTACCGCACAGGCCGCACTGCCCCACCCTACTTCATTGCTGGCCAGGCCATTACTCTACTCACCCACACCTCCTGTTATTTTCCGGCGATGGCAGCCGGACCAGTAAACCCTCGTACTGCCCACCGCATGGGCAACCATTGCCGAGTCTTCCCCGGCTCCATGTCGTTCCCTTCCTAGGCCTCGCCGTCGTCCACCGCCATGGTGCTCTCGGCGCGGCCTGGTGAACGTGGTTAACGAACGACATCCATCGGCCGTGGACTATACGCGCAAAATAATGATTCCTCCACCTGACAGCTGGGACCCACCGGAAGGGCCTCTGTATTTCGCGAAAAAAACGTCCCCCCCGCTGATATGTCGGACCCACCAGCTATATCTTCGCACGCAAGGAAGTGCCTCCTTATTACGCACAAAAAATGAATACTCCCCCGGCTAGCTAGGACCCACCTTGGTGGGAGGCTGACTTGTGGGCCTACTAAGTTGACAGGGACGAAGGGCTTTGTCAACTTAGTCAATATGAACGATTCTAGCTCCAGTGACCATACGATGTCCATCCAACGACCGTAGAGCTTCTCCAACCTCTGGTCTTCTTGCTCTAGCCGCCCAAAGAAGCGTCGGTCCTGCCGCATGCTCCTACCTCCCGTGGCCGGCTGTGCTGCTGCAGAGGCCTCACCTCCCCTACTATTCCCACTGCTGGCTAGGCCCTGCGGCGACGGCAGCCTCACACCGCAGCCGAACCAGTGAGCCCTCGTACTCCTATCCGCGCGGGCTTCCACTGTCGCGTCTTCCTCGGCTCCGCGTCATCCCCTTCCTAGGCCTCGCCACCGTCCACCGCCGTGGTGCTCTCCGCGGGCGTGGTCAATGTGGTCAAGGAACGACTTCCATCGGAAGAGTATTGTACATGGAGAGGCTGACAGCTGGGTCCACGGCCATGGCCTAGTTTTTTTTTGTGATTTGTGAAGTAAGTCGCTTTGTCAGGCCTGTTGGGCTGCAAATCTTTCAAGATGAGGAGAGCTTTCATTCGGCTGGCCAAGAAAATAGCCCATCAGTAATGAGAAATGGGTTGTACATTCTTAAAACACATCAAACCGGCAATTAGTTTCAAATATCTTTTTTCTCATTTCAAGATTTTAAATTACATTAATTTTTAGGCCTGGAGAATTTGTTGGATTTATATTGATATACACTTATTTTTAAAATTAGTTTGAATGTGAGTCGAAATTTCGGGATTAAAAACAGTTCGGACCGCACCGAAATATGCAAAATTTTGTATAACTTTTTAACCGTGGCCACAATATGGGCTGTAATGCTAACAAAAAGAATATGGGCTCCAAAAAAAACCTTAAGAATTAGCAAATGGGTTGTAAATTATTAGAAATAATGGCAGACGGGCTGTATGCTATTTTCCACATATTTGAGGCTTTCCTAAAAAAGATTGACGCACAAGCACTGACTGTTGGATGTCCATCCAACGACCGTCGTGCTTCTTCAATCTCTGCTCTTCTAGATCCAGCCGCTCAAACAAGCGCCGGCGGGACTGCCTGCTCCCTCCTCCCCGCGGCTGGCTGTGCTGCCACGCAGGCCTCACCACCCCACCGTACTCCCATTGCTGGCCTAGCCATCCCTCTACTCACCCACACATGCTCTTATTCTCCGGCGACGGTAGACGATCCAGTAAACCCTCATATAGTCGTACTCCCCTCCGCGTGGGAAACAACTGCCAAGTCTTCCCTGCCTCTGCGTCATCCCCTTCCTAGGCCTCGCCTTCGTCCACTGCCGTGGTGCTCTCGGCGCGGTGTGGTCAATGTGGTCAACGACCGACTTACATCGGAAGAGTACTGCGCGTGGAGACGCTGACAGCATATCCACGGCCGCAGCAATGAAGTGCCCCCTTATTACGCGCAAAATAATTATTCCTCCATCTGACAGCAGGGACCCACCGGACGGGCCACCGTATTTCATGAAAAAACATTCCCCCCTGACTGCTGGGACCCACCTGCTACATCTTCACACGCAAGGAAGTGCGTCTGGGCAAAAAAAAACGATTCGCCCCCATGACTGCTGGGACCCACTAGCTACATCTTCGCACGCAAGGAAGTGCCTGACAGTCGGGACCCACCTGGTCGAAGCGTATGTAGCGTTGTCATTCTGGTCACGAACGTGTACGTACATATATAGTAGTGGATGTAGAGGCGCGCATGTGTCGTAGTAGAGGCGTGCACGTAGCATGTACACGTACATACATCGGCCAGGGTGCAAGAAAGAAAATACGGCCACGTATGTGTACATACGGGCGGGGTCTCGAACGCCTACTCGCGCATACGTACGGCGAGGGCTCGTTGACATGGCTGGGTCGGAAAGGAGAAACATCGTCATCGTCGTGTTCATGGGGAGCCAACTGAATGCGTCGTGTTCATGGGGAGGCAACGGAATGCGTCGTGTTCATCGGGAGGCAACGGAACACATGGGAGCCAACCGGCTGGGTCGGAATGGAATGCGTGGTCGTGTTCATCGGGAGGGCTTGGACGGAACAGGCGATGGAAATGAGGCCTGGCGTATCGCAGAACGGAGGAAACGACCTTGTGTTCGACCTACCACGTTTGAAACGGGATCCTGTTCATCGGGAGGGGTCTGGCGTACCGCAAAACGGACGAAACGGACCTCCTACGGTCGAAACGGGGGTCCTATTGATCGGGAGGGGTGTGTCGTACCGCAAAACGGACGAAACGGACCTCCTACGGTCAAAAGGGGGGTCTTGTTGATCGGGAGGGGTGTGGCGTACCGCAAAACGGACGAAACGGACCTCCTACGGTCGAAACGGGGGTCCTGTTCATCGGGAGGGGTGTGGCGTACCGCAAAACGGGACTCCATGGGATACTG
>NC_041384.1:82490097-82491472 GCF_002162155.2 Triticum dicoccoides
GGGAGGGGTGTGTCGTACCGCAAAACGGACGAAACGGACCTCCTACGGTCAAAACGGGGGTCTTGTTGATCGGGAGGGGTGTGGCGTACCGCAAAACGGACGAAACGGACCTCCTACGGTCGAAACGGGGGTCCTGTTCATCGGGAGGGGTGTGGCGTACCGCAAAACGGGACTCCATGGGATACTGTTCATCTCCACCGTCGACCTCCTCCAGCCTCCACGGGGTACCGTCGACCTCCTCCAGCCTCCACGGGCTCATGTTCAGCCAGCCTTCACCGCGCGCTACTCCACCAGCTACTGTTCAACCACCCCTCCACGGGCACCCTTCCACCGTCTACTATTCGTCCAGCCCTCCACACCACGAGGTCCTGTTTAACCACCCCTCCACGGGCACCCCTCCACCGTCTACTATACATCCAGCCCTCCACACCACGGGGTCCTGTTCATCCAGAGGCAATACCACCGCTCACTATTCATCCACCCCCCCGCAACGCTCACTGTTCATCCAATCGATTGGCTTCAGTTAGCAGCAGTAGCGAATGAATCACTCGATCGGGTTCAGTTAACAGCCATCGATCGATCGCTCGGGTTCAGTAACGCGTAGCCTGCAGTGCAATCGCTCAGGATCAGTTAGAGCCCAGCGCCTCACTCGGGTTCAGTTAGAGCAAACGCCTCGCACACACGTGCGTACGTATACGAGAGAAACACGCATCGCTCAGCCCCTGACCTCCCACTTTAACCGGGAACTCCCCGAAATTTTCCTCCCCCTCGCTTCTACCACGGTTTTTTCCGTCATGGACGGCCCAAAGAATGTCATGCAGCTGCGTCTCCGGCCCGCCCAAGACGAAAATCCCATTTTCTGTCATGATTTTTTGTCATAGAAATAGGAGCCCACCACATCTATTATCATACCGGGTTTTGTCACAATTATCGTCATAGAAGTGTCATATGTATGACAGAATTTTTTTTCATTCGGCCCAAAATATCACAGATGTGTCTTTTTTTGTAGTGGTCGCGGCACGCCGCGCCGTCGCCTGCTGCGGCTCGTTCCTGGCTCGGCCTCACCAGGATGGGGGAGGGGGGGTCCCGACCCCCTCCCCACCGGCTCGGCCTCGCGTTGATGTGGCAGTGCGCTCATTTGACAGGCGCAGTGCGGTTATTCTGTTTCCCCCACACGCACCCACACACCCCTAAGATAGATAATGGGGGCAAGTCCATACAAGGAAGAAGTGTCAGTACAACTATGCACCGAGGGACAGTGCGGTTACTCTGTTCCCCCCACATGCACCCACACACCCCTAAAAAGATAGATAATGGGGGCAAGTCCATACAAGGAAGATGTGTCAGTACAACTATGCAGTGAGGGGCAGTGCTG
>NC_041384.1:82492709-82504326 GCF_002162155.2 Triticum dicoccoides
ATGGGGATAAGTCATGTTACAGACTCGCCTCCGCATGCGATGCTGCGGCACACCGCCTCGTCGCCTGCTACGGCTCGTTCCTGGCTCGGCCTCGCCGGGATGGGGGATGGGGGGTCCCGACCCCCTCCCCCCGGCTCGGTCTTGCGCTAACGCGGCAGTGCGCTCGTTCGACAGGCGCAGTGCGGTTATTCTGTTCCCCCACCCCACACACCCCTAAGATAGATAATGGGGGCAAGTCCATACAAGGAAGATGTGTCAGTACAACTATGCCCTTTGGTGCGGTGCGGCGCGGGGGCAAGTCATGTTATGGCTCATTCCTAGAACAAAACTCACAAGAACTAGAACAAAAAAGTATCAGTCCAAGTTACTGGTGGAGTCAAGTACTAGATTCAAACAACAAAAAATAGGAAAAATTGACCGCCCAAGGACAAAAAAGTATCAGTCCGAGTTACTGGTACAGTCAAGTACTAGATTCAAACAACAAAAAAAGAAAAAAAATTGACCGCCCAAGGACAGGCGCAGGCCCTGATGATGCTAGATACTTGAACTCGAGCCCGTTGGCGAATCCCTAGTAATCCGCACAATGCAGGGCCCGCCGACTAGGGCCCACAGGTCATGAGAGAGAGAAAGCGTCGTGTATAAGCACTCAGGTAAGTGTTCAGAGGAGTTTGACTGGTGAGCCTCGTCTGCGCTTATAAACAGGTCTAGAGCTCCCTCGACTAGTGAGGTGGGACTAAACCCATAGCGCACGCGCACGTCGCACTGCACAGCTGCGCGGACGAGCTATCTGGGCCTAAAACAACGACTCAGGCAGATGGCCCAACACAGTACTTTGCCCCATTACAAAATTCCAGTCGATCACACACGACAAAAAATGCAGATAATTTGAAAACAACCTCACAAGAAATAAGTGTAACTGGGCAGCAAAGATTGTAAATAAAACGTAGCAAAGATTAAAATTTCAGAAACCAATTCATAAATAAATATAACTACTACGATTGTAAATAAATATAACTACTACGATTGCAAATAAAAATTTCAGAAACCAATTTATAAAAAGTTCAACTTCTACAATTCATAAGTTTCAAGTAAAAAAAGTACTAGGTAGCAAAGATTTTTTTTTTAATTTTAAAAAATACTAGAACTATCATTATTCAACTATAAAAAAGGAAAATGTGCTTCAAATTTCATGTAAAAAAGTAAGAAAAAAATGTTATACAAAAAAAATTGATTGGTAATTGACAACCTAAAATAGTTTAGTACTATCATTAACAGAATGTAAGTTTAGCAAACTCAAACCCCAAAAAGGGGTTCTACAAACATCATCAACGTATAGTTCCGTCTGCGAGCTATGTACATGAAAATATACCAGTCAAAACAAAGGATGCCCATCAGTTCAAAAATTGAATTGTTCCAGTACTAATATAAAGAATATATAAATAAAACAATTATACTTGAGCAAAACAATAGGAAAAGCATTACATAAGTTGTTCCAGACCATCTAATAATACAATAGAATTCAATCATCTCACATGCAAATGTTTTAAAGAAAAAATACTGCAACATAATTAACCACACACAAATCTGACAACCGACGTGATTTGCCACATTTAAACCTATAGCACATAAATTCTGAACGTCAGAGAGTCATCTTCCCTGGAGAACATAACCATAACCACATCACCATCCTCAAATCCAGACTCTGCCACAAACTCCTTCCACCCAGTAGTTAGGTTAATGCAACCATCAAAGTCAATGTGGTAGGCAACTTCCATCAACTGATACCCATTTTTCTCTGAAGTCTCCATCTTCAGAACACCGGAACTAGGAGCACCAATCCTGATCCTGGGTGACATTTTCTGCAAATCGGCATGGGAGTACAAAACAAAGTGAACATCTGACATAACTAAATTTTTACATAGATATAATAACGGTTTGCATAAGAAAACTGAAAATAAAAAATCTGAACCAAAACAATAACACAAAACTAACTAGTCATGTGAACTGACTAAAACTGAAGAAATATACATATCAATACCCCTTCAGTAAAAACATCTGACAAAAAACAGATCAAGGATTATACAAAAATGGATGAAATACTGTTAAGTAATGAACAAATACACACATAAATCCCTACTATTAAATTCTGACAAAACCAAATAAAAAAATAGACAAACTATTCATAAAACTAAACTACAGATTTAGTCCATGGAATTCAAAAACAGACCTACAAAAAGTAGAAAACAAAACGAATAGAAACACATACCCATGATTCCTTCAAGTCACCAACCGTCAGACAACAAACATAGGGTGCACGAAAACCATGGTTGCTGTACATAAGACAAGAAAGTTGGCCACGACGCTGATTCTGGGTGAGCTCCAAACCAGATTCATACACACAGCCTTCAGCTATGTGCGCCATCTTTGCCAGGCATCCGCATGAACACTCCTCCTTGAAAAACACAAGAACAGGGAAGGAAACAACAGAGATAAGAGGGAGGAACCTAGATCTAATTCTGGAAGAAGGAAGAAAAAGGATGGGGAGACTGAGCCACACACCACACATAGATGGATGGAATTTATAGCCAAGGAGACTCGCAGATTATAAAGATAATAAATAGGTAGGTGGGCATCCAGCTGGTAGAAAATAATTATTATACAAGCCATGCAACTTTTGACCGCAAATCAGTTCAACTTAAGATAAAACAGCAGTACAAAAACTACACATGACAAACATATGCAGATAAAACAACACATTCAGAGGGATACAGTTGAATTCATTTATTCATTCAAACATCTGCTCCCTCACAACATAAATCTTAAAAACATAACATTCACTACTTCAGTCATAACGATCAAAGAAATGACGCCATTTAGCCCTGGTGGATGGATGTGGAGCCGTGGCTGCTCTCGCCCTAGCCCAACTGATGATCTGAATGTGGTTCCTTCCCCTGCCATCTAGGAAAAGAAGCTCCAGTTCATTGGAGTTGCAAGTATCCATCACCTCACGCGCAAGGCGTTTATTGAACTCTGCATCCACTTCCTCCTCGGCAACACGTCATGCCATCTGCCTGCGCCTCCTCCTCCTCTGCTCCGCTGCTGCAGCCCTCACATTGACGGCATCCCCCTCCTCCTATGTGACCTGTCCTAGCTCAGGATCCATCTGGCTTTTCTTTTGGTTGCAGCTGGTGGAACGAAAGTGACAGAGGGCTCGGGCTTTATACTCAAAGTGCAGAGGGTATGGGGTAGGCAGCCAGTACAAAATACTTGCTCCGATGTCAACGCACAGTAATACAAGCTTTGACACGGAGTAGTCCAACTACACATACGGCAGCAATTCAAAATAACACTGAAAAACACACAACTTAATTACGCAATTTGACCAGATTACAAAAAAATCGTAGGCTATAGTCAGCCACCAAACACCTCCTCCGCCAACGAACAAATCACATGGGAATCCGGGGTGGAAATAACTCAAGAAGCAAAGTTGACAACAAAAATCTAATCAGACAATCCTCAACTATCTCCCTGCAACGCCAATTCAAAAATAAAACATCAGAAAAAGAAGAACACATTTCCATGGCAGCGATGGCCAACAACCAAGAACACCAAAACTTCTAATCATAAATCATTGTCAAATAATCTCGAAAAACACTACTAGGAAAACGGCTATAGCTAATATGGACATTAATGGCGCACCATGTATGTGGTGCGCCACTGCTATATAGCAGTGGCGCACCAGATACAGGTACGCCATTATTGACATATTACTAATGGCGCACCTGGTGTGTGGTGCGCCATTACTAGTTTTGAAAAAAAATTAAAAAAATTGTTAGAAGTGGTGCACTAGGGGATAGTGCGCCATTACTAGTTGACATAGTAATGGCGCACCTGTACAAAGTGCGCCATTACTATGTGTATGACTAGGTCAAATCTTGGTCAAACTTAGTAATGGGGCACTTTGCATAGGTGCGCCATTACTATGTCAGACTTAGTAATGGTGCACCTACACAAAGTGCGCCATTACTAACTTTGACCAAATGCACCCCCCCGTGGACCGCCTTTTCAGTTTTGTAAAAAATAAAAGAAAATGATGGAAATGTCAAAAAATAAAAAGAAAATAAGTTTCCCATGTGATATGTGGTCTAGTTGTTGGGAAAATTTACAAATATGAATTTTGACTTTATTTGCAAAATCTCTCTGGAATTTAGTAAAATGGGCATAACTTTTGCATATGAACTCGGATTAAAAGTTTTTTATATGAAATATCATCTACTCGGAACCCCGTTGAAGATTTTCAAAATCCCCAAAAACCTAACAGAACGAAAGATACGGGGCTTTTAAGATCTAGAGGGGGAAAATGGAAAAAGTTTCAAACTTAGTAATGGCGCATCATTTGCTAGGTGAGGATGGGTGACCTTCCGGGAAGTTTGACCACTTAGTGCGATTTGACTTGATATTAAGCATATTGACCCGAGATTAAGACATAGTGACCCGAGATTAAGAAAAAAATGAAACTATTTTCTTGAATTTTTTTTGAAAAAAATAATTTCTGATTTTTTTTGAAAAAAATTGTTAGTAATGGTGCACTTCTATGTGGTGCGCCATTACTAAGTCAGATAGTAATGGCGCACTTCTAGGCATAGTAATGGCGCACAGATAGTAATGGCGCACCAAATGTGCGTCATTACTATTTGTTACTAGTGGCGTGGTAATAGTGGTGCACCTATAGTGCGCCATTAATGGCAAAAATAGGTGCGCCTCTAACAGGCCTTTTTCTAGTAGTGAAACTCTCACCCACAGATCATTCTCACATCCAAAACAACAAACATGACGTAAATTGAGGCCTACGAACACCACGGTAAACACCAACGCCCAAAACACGTCCACCACCAAATGCCCACGCCGTCACCTCCGGTGACTATAGATCGCAAAACACAACCAAGTGAGCGCGCGCACGTGCGGAACCCCTTACATGTCTCCTCTAGCAACGAATGGCCCGCAGCATCGTGCCGGAGAACGCACGGAAGCTCCATGTTGCACCCCTGTTTCCGCCCGTCGTACACGCAGGAAGATTAGTTCAAGTACAAAACCACGCCAGTCCAACCTGTAAACCACGTCAGTTCAAGAAGGGTAACAGAATAATATTCTGTTACGCGTAACAGAATAGCCCAGATGTATATATATATGTATATATATATATATTCATTTTTCTCTAGTGCGTAATATTATATGCTTATTCTTGCATATATAAATACTAATGCCACAAATTCATTCCTTACAAGATTTTTTTTGCAAAAAATCCACTATTATATGCTTATTCTTGCATATTATAAGAAGCCCAATTCGTGTGTAAATTGTGTGCGTTTTTTAATTTTTCTTTCTCTTTTAAGGGCGATACCAATGACACTAATTCATTTCATATTAGAAAACTTTTTTTGTGGAAGTTGCACTTTTACATGGCTATTCTTGCATATTACAAAAGATGCAAATTCTATGTAAATTATGTGCAAATTTGGTTATTATTTCTTTGAGTTTCTTTTTCATTTCCTTTTTTCTGGAGGGTAATACTAATGCCGCTAATCCATTCTTACTTAGAATACTTCATTATTTTGATTTTGTTTGAGTTTTTATTTCATTTTCATTCTTCATTATGGGTAATACCAATGCTAGTTATTTATTACTTGTTTGGAAATTCCTTTTGAGAAAAATTTCACTATTATATGCTTATTCTTCTATATTAAAGAGTGCAATTTTCCGTGTAAATTGTGTGCAATGTTTATCATTATTTTTTGATTGTTTGCATTTCCTTTTTTCTTTAAGGGTAATACCAATGATACCTTCCAAAAAAGCCTTATAAAAAGGTAGTACTAATGGGACTTACTCATTTCATTTTAAAATTTTTTTATTTGCAAAAAAAATCCACTATTACATGCTTATTTTTGCATTTATGAAAATGCGCAATTTCATTATAAATGGTTTGCAATTTTTGTCATTATTTGTTTTAGTTATCTCTTTCTATCATATTTAAGGTTAGTACCAATGCCAACAATTCATTCTTAGATACCTTTTTTCACAAAATTCCACTAGTATATAATTATTCCTGCATATTTTTTTAAAAGTGCATTTTCTGTGTAAATTGTGTGCAAATGTTGTCATTTTTTAAATTTTGTCTTCTTAGAGTGTAATACTAATGATATGAATGTATTATTAAAAAAATAAAGTTCTTTATGGGTAATACTAATGGCATCAATTCATTCCGTCTTAGAGAAATTTCATTTTGCAATAATTGCTCTATTATATGCTTATTCTTGCATATTGTAAACAATCGTACTAGCAATCTTCCTGTACATACATATTATCAGCTCATACCGTGCACCAATCGGTGCTAGATCTAATCATGTCTTGTCCAGTCGGGCTCAACTCATCTCATTATACACACACGTAGGACAACTCGTCATAGCACCGCTTGCTTATGAAACAGTACCAGATTAAACATTCTTTTTTTTGCGAAAACCAGATTAGAGATTCAACGAGTCAGCTTTACTACTATTAGTTGGCCTGCATGGCCGCCACTAGACTGGTTCACTACCACCGCTAGCCACACCACAGCTAGCAGCCTAGCGGTGCATGTCATTACAGTTTTGTCAATACTAAAGCATGCACCAGCTGGTCTACTACTACCCAAGGAAAGCGTCACTAGTACACAGATTGACTGAAACAAAATGTGGTCAGTCGACTGACCTAAATATTGTTTTCAGTGGACTACCATCTAGCCGCTCCTGATAGAAGTAGATACAGGATATAAGATATTGAGATAGTTAAAATACATGGAGAACATTTCTCAAACTCTAATACCCTCCCTTAATCGAAACTATCCTATGTTAAGATTTCTCTTGAATTCTTTAAAGGGTTTAATCGGCAAGGCTTTAGTGAATCCATCTGCTATTTTATCCTTGGATGGAATGAATCTTATGTCCAACTTCTTCTCTGCCACACTTTCTCGTACAAAATGAAAATCAATTTCAATATGCTTAGTTCTACCATGAAAGACCGGATTAGTAGAGAGAAATGTGGCTCCCAAATTGTCACACCATAAACATGAGACACGATGTTGCTTAATTCCCAACTCATTAAGCAATGATTCCACCCAAATAATTTCAGGAGTGGCATTTGCAAGTGATTTGTACTCAGCCTCTGTACTTGACCTTGATACTGTAGCTAGTTTTCGAACACTCCAAGATATAAGGTTTGAACCAAAGAATACCACAAATCCTCCAGTTGACTTTCTGTCATCAATACATCCTGCCCAGTCAGCATCAGATAAATCACTAAGAAGTGAAGAACTAGAACGTCCGAACTGAAGTCCCAAAATCATAGTGTGCTTAATGTATCGTACAATGCTTTTTGCAGCTATCCAATGAGTGGTGGTAGGAGCATGCAAATATTGACATACCTTGTTTACAACAAATGATATATCTGGTCGCGTCAAAGTCAAGTACTGTAGAGCTCCAACAGTGCTTCTATACTTTGTACTCTCTTCCTCCTTAAGTAATTCTCCTTCATGTGCTGAAAACTGTTCTGAAGAAGACAATGGTGTGGGAGATGACTTGCAGTCTTTCATTCCCATACGAGCCAAAAGTTTAGTGTCATATTGTTCTTGACTCAACACAATGCCATCTTGAATCTTTTTAACTTTAATACCTAGGAAGAAGTGTAAATTAGTGAGATCCTTCAAAGAAAATTCCGAACTTAAGTCATGCAAAAGAGCATTAGTGGCATTTTGTGAGGAGCTTCCAACTATGATGTCATCAACATAAATGAGCACAAACATGATAGTATTTGCCTTGTTATAAATGAAGAGATAAGTATCCGCTTTGGATGCCACAAAACCAAGATGTTTCAATTGTGAGCTCAGCTTTGAGAACCATGCACGAGGGGACTGTTTCAGACCATAAAGAGCCTTCTCAAGTTTGCAAACATAGTTAGGTGCTTGTTTGTTTTCATACCCTGGTGTTTGCCTCATATAGACCTCCTCTTCCAGAACACCATGCAAAAATGCATTCTAAACATCTAACTACCTAAGGCTCCATCCCCTGGAAATAGCAATGGCTAGCACAAGTCTTATGCTAGTGGCTTTAACAACAGGACTAAAAAGTGTCTTCATAATCAATACCATAGTGTTGCTTGAATCCTTTACCAACTAGACGTGCCTTGTACTATCAATGGAGCCATCTGCTTTTCTTTTGATTCTATACACCCATTTACAGTCAATAATATTTTTACCTCTTTGACTTGGTACCAAGCGCCAAGTTTTATTCCTCATGAGTGCACCATATTGTTCACCCATAGCCTTTTTCCATTTAGGGTCTCCAAGTGCTTCACTTAATTTTGTTGGTTCACGTGTAATACACAACATGCCATACGGTATAGTACCATCTGTCCTTATTTTGGATTTCTTATACCTTGTTGTAGTCGGGTTATTGCCCTTGGAGTAGCAGCAGGTTGACGTTGTGATCACATAGGAGATTGAACAGTTTGATTGTCTGCAAATGATACAGAGGATCTGTCCAAACGTGCAGACTGGGTGGATGTAGACGATCATGTGATCACTTGTGTGGCTGATCCTGAGATGGTTTTATCCTCGGCCACAACAAATTTGCCCGTAGTAGATCCCACAGAAGACTGTGTGGTCATTGTCGACTTCATGTGCGCAGGCGCGGCCGTCACTGCCCTGGGCTGTAGGCATGTGGCCTGCGCACCCCATGCAGTGACACGGTGCCCGCGGAGTGGCCCGCTGCTGCCTGGTCAGCCTGGCCCGCCTGAGACTAGTCACAGTGGGGAGTAACTTAGAGTAGTAACATGCATATGTTATTAGTCTATGTTACTACCTCCATACTGGGTAGTAACATATGTGTTGTGTCATGCATCACTTCATTTATTACATTGTAGACTCATCTTCTCCTGATATGTGTGATGTTACAGTAACTAGCTATGTTACCACATTCCTCTCTTTCTTCATTAATTACATGCCACATCATCTATTTTGCCTACATAAGTGTGATGTTACCACCTATGTTACTCCCACTATGGGTAGTCTGATTGCTGCTGCCTGCAGGGTTGCAATCCGAGGGAGATTCGCCCCTATGATATGAGACTAGTACGCGCATGGGCGGCGTGTCAGGCGCCAGATCTTCCTCGTGTCCTGCGCTAGCCCTATCTTCTCCATTGACATGAAATAATGGGTCATCCATATCATGATTTTGATCATTTTGGCCACCGTTTTCTCCAGGCACCTGCACAGGCATAACACTAGGAATAGAGGAAGGAATATTACAAAATTGGTTAGCATAATTGTTATCACCCCCTTGATGAAAATCCGAAAGAAGTATTTCATTTTCAAATAAGGGCACCGGCATTAGGATGAAGAGACTCAAAAGGGAAGACTGATTCATCAAAGCTAACATCTCTAGAGATGTGGACCCTGCCAATAGAGACGTCAAGGCACTTAACCCCTTTGTGCATAGGGCTATATCCTAGAAAGACATATT
Organism: Triticum dicoccoides; assembly: GCF_002162155.2. Lineage (NCBI taxonomy): Eukaryota > Viridiplantae > Streptophyta > Magnoliopsida > Poales > Poaceae > Triticum > Triticum dicoccoides. Next base: position 82,502,261 of record NC_041384.1, read on the forward strand.
TTTTGAACAAAATGCAAGCTTGCGTCTATTATATGGCCTAAGATTCGGCCAACATGCACAACCAAAAAATGCGAAGAGATGTGCTTTATACGAACTTGTGATATGGAAGAAATAAAAGCGATGGACTACATAATAAAGGTCTTTATCACAAGCGGCAATATAAAGTGACGTTCTTTTGAGTTAAGATTTTGTGCGTCCAACCATAAAAGCGCATGACAACCTTTGCTTCCCTCTGCGAAGGTCCAATCTTTTACTTTTATCTTCTACCCCTGTATAAGAGTCATGGTGATCATCACCTTTCCTTTTTACACGTTTTCGTTTGGCAAACACTATGTGTTGGAGCGATCTGGATACTTATATCCACTCAGATGTTGGTTTCCATCAAGTATTGTTGTTGACATTACCCTTGAGGTAAAAGGTTGGTAGGCGAAACTATAAGCCCCTATCTTTCTCTGTGTCCGATTGAAACTTTGAACCCATAAATATCACGTCGGTGTTACCAATTGTGAAAGATTAAATGATAGTTGATTATGTGGAATTTGCTAAATCAAAGCTCTTACATAGACCCTTCCTGAAAATAAGATGAATTACAATTGTTTGATGACTAAGAACATGCTTTGTAAGTTTTCAAGAAAGTTTATCACTCGTACGCATGGTCCTAAACAAACGGTTTTAACCCCTTTCCGCGACGGCATTTGGAACCATCGCCAAGTGAGTGTGGGCAATAGGCGGGTCCTTCCCACACGACCCAGAAACCATCGGGGATACGCCCTCCCGGCACACACGCTCGACAAAATGAGGTCGTGTGGGACCGGCGAGCGCTCAAATATGGAAATACGTACAGTAGAGCTAAAAAATACAAACTATTTCTGGTCGCAAGTACATCCCACACAGTCAGTCCCCGCTAAACATTTCCGTTCATATGTACATCCCACACAGTCGCTCCAAGGAAAACGTTTCTGTTCACAGGTACATCACACACAATTTTTCCCGTTAAATCGTTTGTAATAGCATTGCCATTGTACACGATATTAATAATTTTATCGTTTGCGTTATTGAATGCATCACACACGATGGGTAGAAGAATCTGTGTAGCAAAGGCTGTCCATCACACACACTTTTTATTTGGTAAACGTTTGCACAAGGTGGCCTAACGCAAACAATTTTCAAGAGAAAGTCGTGTGTGTAGTGGAGATTGATCGCACACATAGTGGATCCTAGAAAATTTTGTGATCTCCACATATATCGCAGACGTTTCTCTTTTGCAAACCGTGTGCAATGTAATCCCTAATTAATCCCTAATTTAAAAATCACATGTTTTGAATTTGAAAGTAGGCAATCAATTATTTCATATCCAATCATGTTTATTACAAATATAGGTTCAACCACGAATCCATAATTCGACGCACAGGTACATATACTGAAGAACTACAGAAGCAGCAAATGTAGAATGATGAACCACAATTGTACTAAAGACTGTAAAGAGAGATGCGAAAGAAATTTTAGTTGCTGGAGAAGGTGAAGAGGAATGCCCATATTGTGCCCTCCTCCATGCGTAATGTGCACACGACTCTAGGCCAACCCCTTTTGGTGGCTGCCCGTCCATCCTTCACTGTCTTCATTAGGACTTCTCAATGCTGATTGTAGTCTGGATGAAATACTTTAACCTTCATTGTGTGTCCACCAATCATGTACTTTGCGAGGTAATCTTGAGTGAACTACTTTAGGAACTACTGGGAACGAAAAAGATTCAGACATTGTTGTCTAACAACTCATTATGGGCAGTAAGAAGAGAAGGCTGCAGAGTTTGTAGTTACCATCCTACAACTCACTGTTGTGTTGGATCGAGCATAAACAAATAATTTTCTTGCCACCATTCGTATCTTTTTGCTAACAATCCTTATCAGTTTCCTCACTTGATGCTTGTTCATCAATATCTCATTGCCCCATACGCAAAAAGGGTCAATGTGTGGATCCTTGCCAAGGGCATATGTACCTACAAGCAACAAGTCAATATTAAAAGCTAACTAGTGTCCAGGCCTGGATCTATATGCACTATATTATGG
>NC_041384.1:82504529-82528047 GCF_002162155.2 Triticum dicoccoides
ATGAAACTAACCTCGGCGGAAAATGGTGGCCACTTCCGTTGTTGTCCTGCATAAGTAGTGGAAAGGTATGATAAGTACAGAAATCTTAACATCAAGCAAATATAGCAAAGGTAAACAACATCATCTCCAAATGATAGCATGAATGTGTTGGTTTCAGCATGTTGTTAAAGCAAATATAAAATGGAAGGCAATGTTACCGACAACAGGCTTAACAGCCATCAAATATTGCAATTCAAACTAGTATTGTTGAAAATGAATAGAACGTAGGTAATGCTTAAACATCACACTGGATAAATGTGTAAAATTGAAATAAAGGGCATGTGTTAACTAAACCAGGAATAACTGGAACCAAATATAGCCGTTCAAACTGGTATTGATGTAGTCAAGCGGCACAGTTCCGACTTGAACATAATGAATAACACATTGTGAATGACTGAAATAAACAAGGCATAAATGACCAGTATAACAACCAAATATAGCCATTGAAAACTGGATAGAGTCTCACTTCAACCAACCTAACAAGAAAATACAGATAAACAGGGCATATGCTTGAAAATCGGACAAATGCTCACTTCAACCAACCTAACAAGCAGATAAAGATAAACAAGGCATCTGCTTGATAATTGGATAAATGCTAAAAAAGCAACCTAACAACCAAATACAGATAAACAAGGCATCTGCTTGATAACTGGACAAATGCTAAAAAAGCAACCCTAACAACCAAATACAGATAAACAAGACATCTGCTTGATAACTGACAAATACTCACTGCAACCAAACTAAGAACCAAATACAGATAAACAAGGCATCTACTTGATAACTGAAAAAATGCTCACTCCAACCAACCTAACAACCAAATATAGATAAACAAGGCATCTACTCAATATAAACAACCGAATATAGCCATTCGCGAAACTGAAGTGGACAATTCATACTTAAACATCACGTAGACCTATTGAACAATACATTTTTGCATAACTAAAATAATTAAACACGGCACAATTAAACACTACAAGAAATCTGTTAATCCATGACGGATTTCTGATGCCGATCCTGAAAACTATCACGAAAACCGTCACCTGTCAGCAAGAGACGGACGACCGCCAAAACGGTAGCCTCTTCATGACGGACATCAAGGAACCATCACGAAAACTGTCATGGATCCACTAGCTCGGCCTTGCTTTTTCTTTGTTTATAGAGTGTCCACACTGTCACGGGTGTCTCTTGTTGTTTATTTGGCTGACATGTTAGTCAGATGATTTATATGGTTTCTCGCACTACACGGTGTTTGAGAAACAAATGGCCGAGACATAGTCTTTCAGAAGCACTAGCACCTTACGATGGGTAGACTGTACCACCTACATCCCCTACATCTGCTAGTCTACCACTATAAGAGTTTGCACGACTTAGTGAACTATGCTAGAGCCCATCATAGCTTGTGGCTGCACACGGGAGTTTCTAGCATGAATAATCTCATGATCCCTTTGAACCTGGGTGGCGGTCCAAAATAAAACAGGCAATCCTGGAATACCCAGGTGCCTCAATCCACCCAGATGTGTATTTAAGTTGCCACCTTAGATAAACCATTGATTTAAAAATCTCACATCTGTCATGGATATCACTCACTCATTCCACATCTACTAGCATAGCAATAATAAGTAAACGTAGAAGTAACTCCCAAAGGTTTGATAATAAACAGGTAATAGGTACTACTTCAACTACTTCCCAAACCCACAATTTAATTAGATCCTAATCATGCAACGTGTAATGATTGATCTAATGCAATAAAACTGGGTAGTAGAAGGTATGATCAAAGTGTTACTTGCCTTGCTGATGATCCGGAAAACCTAACGATTCGAAGTAACAAGCGGCGCACTCCGGGTACTCTATCGCAAACAAACAAGCATACAATAAGTACTCGACTAATGCACAGGTAAAACTCAAATAAGAGATCTAACCAGAAAGTTCAACTTAAGAACTCTGGTTGGCAAAAAAATCAAATCGAACGAAGCAACGAAAAACAAACGGCAAAAGAAACAAGCTTCGTTTACTATTCTGGATCTAAGGCAATTTTTTTACAGAAGCAAAAACTTGTTTAAGTTGGTTAAACGGAAAAAGGGTTTCGAGACAAAACTCCAGGCGCTTGAATCGCCTGATTCCGATAAACGAGCGAAAAGATAAACTAAAACGAAAATTAGATCAGAAATCGCGATCAGCAAAATCGCGGATTAAATCCGAGAAAAAGAAAAATGATGAACAGTTTAACGAACGAACGTACGTTAACTGGATCTAAACGACGAACACGTTCGTTAATATGCACGAATCGAGCGAACGCTTGCTAAATAGAATAAACCGAAATAAAACTGATCTGATAAAAAAATAAATCGCGGCTTTAAAAAAACCGGGCGGCGGGTCCGGCAAGGCGGCAGGGCGGCTCCTGCGAGCGGGCGGGGCGGCGGCGGCGGCGCGGGCGGGCGCTAGGGCTTGGGGCGGCTCGGGATGGGCTGGCTCGGGCCCCGGGCGGCGGCTTATAAGGGCTGCCCCGGGGGGAGTCCCGCTCGGGTAAGGCACGGAGTCCGTTTGCGTTTTTTTAAATAATAACGCGCAGAAAAACAAATAAAAGAGATACTAAACGGACTCCAAAAATCCCGAAATAAAATTTCCCCGACTTCTAAAATCAAGCCGGACAAAGTGAACATTTATTTGAGGCCTAAATGCAATTTTGAAACACATGCATTTTTCCTGAATTCAAATAAAATAGCGAAAAATTCCGGGATAAAATCTTATTTGATTTTATTATTAAATCCTCAATATTTCTATATTTTGGGAAAGTCATTTTATTCCCTCTCTCATATTTTTGTAATAGAAATTATTGAAGATAAAATAAATAAAATCAAATGATCCTATTTTCAAAATTGGAGACAACTCAAATATGAAAATAACGAAATCCCCAACTCTCTCCGAGGGTCCTTGAGTTGCGAAAAATTTCTAGCATCAACCAAAATGCAATAAATATGATATGCAATGATGATCTAGTGTATAACATTCCAAATTGAAAATTTGGGATGTTACATAAACCCACAATTCATCGGTCTCAACAAACACACCACAAAAAGAAGATTACATAGAATAGTTCTCCACAAGAGAGGGGGAGTGAGGGAGTCCAGGATTAGGGGGTATCCGGACAGCCGGACTATATCCTTTGGCCGGACTGTAGGACTATGAAGATACAAGATTGAAGACTTCGTCCCGTGTCCGGATGGGACTCTCCTTGGCGTGGAAGGCAAGCTTGGCAATACGGATATGTAGATCTCCTTCCTTGTAACCGACTCTGGGTAACCCTAGCCCCCTCCGCTGTCTATATAAACCGGAGGGTTTAGTCCGTAGGACCGACAACATACAATCATACCATAGGCTAGCTTCTAGGGTTTAGCCTCTCTGATCTCGTGGTAGATCAACTCTTGCACTACTCATATTATCAAGAACAATCAAGCAGGACGTAGGGTTTTACCTCCATCAAGAGGGCCCGAACCTGGGTAAACATTGTGTCCCCTACCTCCTGTTACCATCCGCCTAGACGCACAGTTCAGGACCCCCTACCCGAGATCCGCCGGTTTTGACACCGACATTGGTGCTTTCATTGAGAGTTCCTCTGTGTCGTCAGCATTAGGCTGGATGGCTCCTTCAATCATCAATCGCGATGCAGTCCGGGGTGAGACTTTTCTCCTCGGACAGATCTTTGTATCCAGCGGCTCCGCACTGCCGGCCAACTCATTTGGCCATCTGGAGCAGATCGAGAGTGATGCCCCTGGCCACCAGGTCAGGTTTGGAAGCTTAAAATACACGGCCGACATCCGCGGAGACTTGATCTTCGACGGATTCGAGCCCCTGCCGAGTGCGCCGCACGATCACGATGAGCATAATTTAGCTCTGCCATCGGACAATGTTCAGGAGACCGCTCCGGCAACCTCTACGACCCTCAGTTTGAGCCAATTGCGCCATCCATGGACGGGTGGATAGACCCCGCCACGGAGGCCGCATTGTCAGCGGCGATCGAGCCGGGTATCGACCTTACCCTTCACGGGAGCCGTGACGCCGAACTGTTGGACTCTTCCCCGGCCACGGACTCCGAACCGCCCACGCCCGTGCCTGTCGAATCCGACTGGGCGCCGATCATGGAGTTCACCTCCACGGATATCTTTCAGCACTCGCCCTTCGATGACATACTGAATTCATTAAAGTCTCTCTCCTTGTCAGGAGAGTCCTGGCCGAACTATGCCCGGAAGGATTGGGATGCGGATGACAAAGAAATTCTCCACCCACCCACCACCCACTTAGTAGCCATTATCGACGATTTGACTGACATGCTCGACTTCGAATCTGAAGACATCGACGGTATGGACGATGATGCAGGAGACGAACAGGAGCCACTGCCCACAGGGCATAGACACCCACTTCATCATATGATGTATACATGGTGGACACACCGAAAGAAAACGATGACGAGGAACGGAAGGACGCAGCGAAGGATCGTTCCCTCGAGAAGCAGTCAAAGCGGCGGCGTAAGCGCCGCTCCAAATCCCGCCTCGGCAGAAACATCGATCATATAGACCCAACGATAGAGCAGGGTGAGCCAGCGGACGACAAACACGGCATTGAACCACCGTCCGACCACGGCAAGACGGAGAATCAAACCGAACAACCCGACTCCAGCGAAGATAACAGTCCGGATGACATCACACTGGAAAAGCACCCGGAGCAACAGAATACCCATCAAAGGCTTGTTGCCACTGCGAGGAGTCTGAAAAAGCAGAAACAAAGGCTCAGGGCTGCACAAGACACACTCAGAATTAGATGGAGTAAAGTACTCAACACTGTAGCAAAATATGGCGGTATTCGCCACACAAAGAGCTACCCGGAGCGAAAGCTACTACCTGAATTCGATGAGGAGGCCTTAGATCCCCCGCAATCAAAAAACAAAACAGCCATCCGGTCGGATAGACGACCTCGTGGCCAACATAGAGCGGCAAACGGCGCCACACACAAGCCAGTACGCGATCCACGTGAGGGCTCGCATCAAAAGGACGGCGCAACCAGATCCATCTACGGGCCAAGCAAGCGCGCTCCAGCACTCAATGCAACACAACAAAATTCCGAACACCATGGTACACCCAAATACAGGGGTGCCGCACACCCCCTATGTTTCGCCGATGAGGTGCTGGACCATGAATTTCCAGAGGGATTCAAACCCGTAAACATAGAGGCGTACGACGGAACTACAGACCCTAGGGTCTGGATTGAGGACTACATCCTCCATATCCACATGGCTCGAGGAGACAATATCCACGCCATCAAGTACTTAACCCTCAAGCTCAAAGGGCCAGCTCGGCACTGGCTTAAAAGCCTCCCCGAAAACTCCATTGGAAGCAGGGAAGAGATCGAAGACGCTTTTCAGGAAAAATTTCAAGGGACCTATGTCCAACCACCGGATGTAGACGATTTAAGTCATATAATTCAACAGCCCGGAGAGTCAGCCCGAAAGCTTTGGAACAGGTTTCTCACTAAAAAGAACCAAATAGCCGACAATCTGGACGCCGAAGCCTTAGCAGCTTTCAAGCACAGCGTTCGAGACAAATGGCTTGCCAGACACCTCGGCCAAGAAAAGCCGAGAACAATGGCAGCATTAACAAGCCTCATGACCTGCTTTTGCGCAGGCGAGGACAGCTGGTTAGCCCGATGCAGCACCAGCGACCCAAGTACATCCGAACTCAGGGACGAAAACGGGAAACCACGACGCAGCAAAAACAAGCGCCGGAATAAAGAACACAGCCCGAAGATCACGGCGGTCAATGCCGGATTCAGAAGCTCTCGGCCAGGTCAGCAAAAGCTGCCCTCCAAAGGCAACAGAGATGAACTGTCCAGCCTAAAGAAGATTCTGGACAAAATATGCCAGATCCACTGCACCCCCAATAAACCTGCAAATCATACCCATAGAGAATGTTGGGTCTTCAAGCAGTCCGGCAAGCTCAACGCCGAACACAAGGGCAGGATACACCAAGCGAAGATGAGGACGAGCCTCGCAAGCAAAGCACTGGGGAACAGAAGAAATTCCCACCAGAAATCAAAACAGTAAACATGTTACACGTGATAAAGGGGAGAAACAAAGGGGCACTCCTAGAGACACGTGCCCCAGGGCCTATCACCGCAGAGTTCTACCACTGGTCATCCCAACCGATCACCTTTAATCATCGGGATTACTCGGCAAGTATCCGACATGCAGGATGGGCTGCCTTGGTGTTAGACCCGATAATTGAGGGATACCATTTCACACGACGGCAGTAGTTTAAACCTGATATATCAGGACACAGTCCGCAAAATGGGGATAGACCCAACAAAAATTAGCCATAACAATACTACCTTTAAAGGAGTAATGCCAGGCCCAGAAGCCCATTGTACGGGCTCCCTGCTACTAGAGGTTATATCCGGCTTTCCCGATAACTTCCGCAGCAAAAAGTTAACCTTCCACATCGCTCCATTCCAAAGTGGCTATCGAGCACTACTCGGACGCGAAGCTTTCGCTCGCTTTAACGCAATACCGCATTACGCTTCCCTCATGCTCAAGATGCCCGGTCCACGTGGCATCATTACAGTAAATGGAAATATTGAGCGCTCCTTGCGTGCGGAAGACCATGGGGCTGCCTTAAGACCACGGACGCGGTTAGATGAGTCCGGTGCAACTATATATAATTGATACAGGTTTGATGGCTATACCCCTATAACAATACAAGGGGTTCAATGCATGTAAACAAGTGACAATTCGGCTCAACTTTACTCATCTTGAACTGTACATGGTTTATTTAGTATAACCTACCTTTTGCCCAACAACTTTTCAGCTAAGTTCCTCTCTTTTACAGATGACCATCATGCAACACCCGTCCAGGATACGGCACAACGGAGACACAGTCACAGACGTGCAGCAGGGACCCGTTCCACGGATTCTTTTTAGATTAAGACCCTGCGTAAACCTTTTTACATTCTCTTGTTGATACACATCCCCCGGATTCTCAGTACAATTGAGAAGGATGCTGACGTATTGGCATGTGGCCACGTCAGAATATTGCAGGTACCTGGAACCAGGGGCTTATTAGAAAGGGCACCGTTTAGCCCAGTTTACATCATAAAGACCGAATACCTTAGGAAGTGTTCGGCGTCGCGAGTTTTGCCTTATATGCATCAGCTCTGAATCATGTCTTTGGTCAAATGTTGGGTTTGCCCGGCTCCTGTGTTTTGCTGCCTTACGTTCTGCTCTATCGGCTAAGGCGGCACCAGGAGAACTACTGCGATTGTGCCCTGGTTCATCCGGACGAGCACCTCAGTAGAGAAACCGAAAACTGACTGTCATGATATAGCGCGAGACTGGTCAACCACTCGATGACCTAGCGGAATCTTCAGGATTCCTCCGCCTTAACGAAGGGCCGTTTCCCGGCTAGGCATGTACGCGTCCCCAATTCGGATGAGCGCGGAGCCACCAGGGGCTATATAGTAGCCCCACTGTCAAACTCCTCTGGCTAAGTGAAAGTGTTAAAGCATTATAGTCCGATTGCCTAGTTTGATGTGCTATCACCTCCTTAGTGGACGACGACGTTGGATCAAGTGTGAACATGTGTTTTCTGCGAACCCCCCCCCCCCCCGCATTATATGCGTGGGGGCTGAAGCCGACGACTGCCATCTTTCAGGTTATATACATATATACATAAACGGCCACACAAGAGGCATCATAGTACTTTTGGGCAAAAGTATAAATACAACCATGATAAACTCAATAAAACATTGTTTTTACAATGGGAATACCTGTCACTTAAATATAATATTCTTCGAGCAATGAGCCTCTATCAAACGAGCGCCTTCAAGAACTTCTTCAAAGTAGTGCTCGGCAGCCACTCGGCCTATGGCCGAACCCTGTGCCAAAACAGTGGTGGCATCCATCTCCGCCCAGTATGTTTTGACATGGGCAAGGGCCATCCGCGAGCCTTCTATGCACGCCGACCTCTTTACAACATCAATGCGTGGCACAGCACCAAGGAATTGTTGCACTGAGCTAAAGTAGCTATTCAGCCTTGGCCCTCCTGGCCACAGATGATCCACAATGGACCTCATGGCAAGTCCGGATAATCTATGAAGCTCGGCCCAACCGGTCATTCACTCATTCAGCAAAAGCGGACAGACTGGGGCATGAAACTGTGACCAGAACAACTTCTCCACTTCAGGACCTTTCTAATCCTTGAAGTACTCGGCCGCATCAGCAACACTTCCAGCCAAATCCATGTACTCGTCCGTAGAACTCCATAGCCGGTCCAGAGGAGCATATTTCGGATCTCCGAACTTAGTCCGCAACAAAAGGGCTTCCTAGAAATGATATCCGTAGCTTGATTCAGCTCCTCGTTCGTCGCTCTAATTTTGGAGCGGGATTCCTTGGCAGCCACCCGGGCCTTCTCCAGGTCTGTCGCCTTCACCCGGTTTTCTTCTTCAAGAAGCCGGTAACGGTCAGCAGAATCTTTTAACTCTACAGCCATCTTGGCTATTTTTTCTTTGCTCTCGCAATGTGCGGCCTGTTCGGCCCTTAACTCTTTGGCCGCCTTTAAAGCGGCCACATTACTACTCCTTGCTTGCTCCTTGGCTCGGGCAAGCTCTGCCCGAAGGGTCTCCATGGTGGCAGCTCCATCTACAGTCACAACATATTAATGATACGGGCATCATGCTGCTCTTACTATGTGACAATCACCAGAAAAATCACCTACCCCGTGCCTCGCCAAGCCGCTTGTTAACAAGCACGATGTCGACATTTGCCATATCCAGTTGTCGCCTTAGTTCGGCAAACCCATCAGTCCGGCTAGCCATCGGAGCTTCGACCACCTGCACATAAAGGCGGTCTGGTTATTACCTGGGACTATGATCCTCTGTTTGCCGCCGTTTTCGACGACAACCAGAGTCTCAGGGGCTACTATCTACACAGGGCACATCTAAAAATGTGCGGTACTGTCAAAAATATACATCATTTCGTGTACCTCAAAACTCGTTAGTAGACTCATAAAGGCTTCATGCAACCCGCTTTCGGCAGACGAAATCCTTTCAATCACCGTACCCATCAATGTGTGGTGCTCTTCTGAGATAGCCGCTTGCTCTAGCAGATCCCTTAGTACGTCAGACCGCACACCAGATGGTGCCGGACTCTTTTGATTGCTCTCTTCAAGAGCTGGATACTAAGGACTTCGGGTGGCCATAGGATTACCTTCTGGCCTTGCCGGATCAAGAGAAACCCTCAGCGACGATAGCTCGCGGTCGCCCGCCTCATGAGGCGGTATGGCAGGGGGAGGCGTTTCGCTCTCCATCATCTCTGGAAGAAGATCCCCTGAAGACGAGCTCTGCCGAGAAGGGCTAAGATCCGAACTGCAAGATAAATGCCTCAGTTATTTTCCTCAGAGGTAAAGAGAGATATTTTCATTATTAAGTACCCTTTTACTTACAGCTCGGTTGAGGGCTGATCCCCTTGAGGGCATAGTGCTGCCAGGGTATCCCCCAGGGCAGGACCCTCCGGCGGAGATTTGTTCCCCCATTTGGAGACCATTGTCTCCGGGTCCTCATAGGCGGTTCTCTTCCTTCCCTGGGGAGAGGAAGTTTCAGTTCCTCTTCCCCGGCTAACCTCCTTCGCAGAGGCGCTGGCCTCCTTGTTCCCCCCTTTATGTTCTCCTGAGGGCGCTTGATAAGGCGCGATCTCCAGCATCCTGGTTAGCACGGGATTTGGTGAGGTCTCAGGGAGGGGGGCCGAACACCTGATCAACTTTGCCTTCGCTATCTAATCCTGGGTCAAAGAGCGGTTTTTTCACGGCAATGTTGCGACAAATAAACGAACAGTGTGTTCGGATGCGGGGCTACTTACTTGGGTATCCGGGCGATTGCAGCTCAGACCTGCATCCTCAGTAATGTCCGGACACATTATTTGTGGTTCGAAGAACAATTTGTACATCTATCTGTGCGTCATGCCGAGGAATTGTTGAATAGCTCGCGGTCCTTCCGGGTTGAATTCCCACATGCGAAGGGGCCGGCTTTTGCAAGGCTGGACTTGGCGAACTAGCATAACTTACACTACCATAACCAGACTGAAATCTCTCTCAAAGAGATCTCGGATGCGGCTTTGCAGTATTGGCAAGTCCGTGGCTGGACCCCAGCTCAGCCCCCTGCTGATCCATGACATTAGTTGTGGTGAGGGGCCTGAGCGAAAGGTGGGGGCAGCTACCCACTTGGCACTTCGGGGAGCTGTGATGTAGAACCACTCCCGCTGCCACAATCCAGACACCTCTGGGAAGAAGCCCTCAGGCCATGGAGCGTCAGCGATTTTGCTTATTAAAGCGCCTCCGCATGCTGCCTGCTGCCCCTTGATCATCTTCGGCTTCACATCGAAGGTCTTGAGCCATAGGCCGAAGTGAGGGGTAATGCGGAGGAAGGCCTCACATACGACAATAAATGTCGAGATGTGAAGAAGGGAATCCGGGGCCAGATCGTGAAAATCTAGCCCGTAATAGAACATAAGACCCCTAACAAAGGGATCTAGAGTGAGGCCTAGTCCTCGGAGGAAGTGGGAGATGAACACGACACTCTCGTTGGGTTCGGGAGTAGGGACAACTTGCCCTCGGGCAGGCAGCCGATGCAAAATTTCGACGGTCAGATATCTAGCTTCTCTCAACTTTTTGATGTCCTCCTCCGTGACGGAGGAAGGCATCCACCAACCTTGAAGGTTGGATCCGGACATAGTTCACCTGAGCTTTGGGTGTTGGAACTCTAAGCAGGAGGCGGATTCGATTAAGATCGAGAGGAAAAGGCCTTGTCCCCTTTATAAAGAGGGTGAATATCAAGCGTCCTCCTCGTGGCCGTTTGGGACTTACCTAAGATCTTGGAGTCCTACCAATAGGCATGGTTGGGTTACCCACGTCCGTATTGATGAGAATCCCGTAATAACGGGGACACGATCTCTGCTTTGACAAGACGTGCCAAGGAAACCGCCTCGCGAAACACGCTGAGATGGGTTATGAAAAACGATTCGAATAAAGACCTGGCTGTGGTGTGATGTCATGCTACGGGGTACGTCAGGAGATTAGATTTGTGGAAATATTATTCTCTCTACGGTGGTATGTGGAACTTGTTTTGCAGAGCCGGACACGATCCTCATGTTCAAAATCTTCGATGAAGTATTCGGAGGAGGAACCCGCCTTTCAATGCCGAAGACAATCTGCGCACAGGACTCGTCGTCATTGAAGCCTGGTTCAGGGGCTACTGAGGGAGTCCTGGATTAGGGGGTATCCGGACAGCCGGACTATATCCTTTGGCCGGACTGTTGGACTATGAAGATACAAGATTGAAGACTTCGTCCTGTGTCCGGATGGGACTCTCCTTGGCGTGGAAGGCAAGCTTGGCAATACGGATACATAGATCTCCTTCCTTGTAACCGACTCTGTGTAACCCTAGCCCCCTCCGATGTCTATATAAACCGGAGGGTTTAGCCCGTAGGACCGACAACATACAATCATACCATAGGCTAGCTTCTAGGGTTTAGCCTCACTGATCTCGTGGTAGATCAACTCTTGGACTACTCATATTATCAAGAACAATCAAGCAGGACGTAGGGTTTTACCTCCATCAAGAGGGCCCGAACGAGACACCCTACCCGAGATCCGCCTAGACGCACAGTTCGGGACACCCTACCCGAGATCCGCCGGTTTTGACACCGACAGGGAGAACATTGTATTGAGATCCCAAAAGAGAGAAGAAGCCATCTAGCTACTAACTATGGACCCGTAGGTCTGAGGTAAACTACTCACACTACATCGAAAGGGCTATGGTGTTGATGTAGAAGCCCTTCGTGATCGATGCCCCCTCCGGTGGAGCTCCGAAACAGGCCCCAAGATGGGATCTCGTGGATACAGAAAGTTGCGGCGGTGGAATTAGGTTTTTGGCTCTGTATCTGATCGTATATATAGGAGGAAGGAGTACGTCGGTGGAGTAACAGGGGGCCCACGAGGGGGGAGGGCGCGCCTGGGGGGGGGGTAGGTGCGCCCCCTACCTCGTGGCCTCCTCTTTTCTTTCTTGATGTAGGGTCCAAGTCTCCCGGGTCTTGTCCGTTGAGAAAATCACGTCCCCGAAGGTTTCATTTTGTTTGGACTCCGTTTGATATTCCTTTTCTTCGAAACCCTAAAACAGGCAAAAATGGCAATTCTGGGCTGGGCCTCCGGTTAATAGGTTAGTCCCAAAAATAATATAAAAGTGGATAATAAATCCCAATAATGTCCAAAACAGTAGATAATATAGCATGGAGCAATCAAAAATTATAGATACGTTGGAGATGTATCAAGCATCCCCAAGCTTAATTCTTGCTCGTCCTCGAGTAGGTAAATGATAAAAACAGAATTTTTGATACGGAGTGCTACTTGGCATAATTTTAATGTAATTCTTCTTAATTGTGGTATGAATATTCAGATCTGAAAGATTCAAGACAAAAGTTTAATATTGACAGGAAAATAATAATACTTCGAGTATACTAACAAAGCAATTATTTCTTCTCAAAATAACATGGCTAAAGAAAGTTATCCCTACAAAATCATATAGTCTAGCTATGCTCTATATTCACCACACAAAATATTTAAATCAGGCACAACCCCGATGACAAGCCAAGCACTTGTTTCATACTTTTGTCATTCTCAAAACTTTTTCAATCTTCACGCAATACATGAGCGTGAGCCATGGATATAGCACTATAGGTGGAATAGAGTGGTGGTTGTGGAGAAGACAAAAAGGGAGAAGATAGTCTCACATCAACTAGGCGTATCTACGGGCCATGGAGATGCCCATCAATAGATATCAATGTGAGTGAGTAGGGATTGCCATGCAACGGATGCACTAGAGCTATAAGTATATGAAAGCTCAAAAAGAAACTAAGTGGGTGTGCATCCAACTTGCTTTCTCATGAAGACCTAGGGCATTTTGGGGAAGCCCATCATTGGAATATACAAGCCAAGTTCTATAATGAAAGATTCCCACTAGTATATGAAAGTGATAACATTAGAGACTCTCTACTATGAATATCATGGTGCTACTTTGACGCACAAGTGTGGTAAAAGGATAGTAGCATTGTCCCTTCTCTCTTTTTCTCTCATTTTTTTATTTGGGACTTTTCTCTTTTTTTGTCCTCTTTTTTTTCTCTCTTTTTTTCCGTCCGGAGTCTCATCCCGACTTGTGGGGGGAATCATAGTCTCCATCATCCTTTCTTCACTGGGACAATGCTCTAATAATGGTGATCATCACACTTTTATTTTATTACAACTCGATACTTAGAACAAGATATGACTCTATATGAATGCCTTCGGTGGTGTACCGCGATATGCAATGACTCATGAGTGACAAGTATGAAAGAATTATGAACTGTGGCTTTGCCACAAATACAATGTCAACTACATGATCATGCTAAGCAATATGACAATGATGGAGTGTGTCATAATAAACAGAAACGTGGAAAGTTGCATGGCAATATATCTCGGAATGGCTATGGAAATGCCATGATAGGTAGGTATGGTGTCTGTTTTGAGGAAGGTATATGGTGGGTGTATGATACCGGTGAATGGTGCACGGTATTAGAGAGGCTAGCAATGGTGGAAGGGTGAGAGTGCGTATGATCCATGGACTCAACATTAGTCATAAAGAACTCATATACTTATCACAAAAATCTACAAGTTATCAAAGCAAAGTATTACGCGCATGCTCCTAGGGGGATAGATTGGTAGGAAAATACCATCGCTCGTCCCCGACCGCCACTCATAAGGAAGACAATCAAAAAATAAATCATGACCCAATTTCATCACATAACGGTTCACCATACGTGCATGCTACGGGAATCACAAACTTTAACACAAGTATTTCTCAAATTCACAACTACTCAACTAGCACAACTTTAATATCACCATCTTTATATCTCAAAACAATTATCAAGTATCAAACTTCTCATAGTATTCAAACACACTCATAAGAAAGTTTTATTATTAATCTTGTATACCAAGCATATTAGGATTTTAAGCAAATTACCATGCTTTTTAAGAATCTCAAAATAATCTAAGTGAAGCATGAGATATCAATAGTTTCTATAAAACAAATCCACCACCGTGATCTAAAAGATATAAGTGAAGTACTAGAGCAAAACTATATAACTCAAAAGATATAAGCGAAGCACATAGAGTATTCTAGCAAATTTCAAATCATGTATGGCTCTCTCAAAAGGTGTGTACAACAAGGATGATTGTGGTAAACTAACAAATAAAGACTCAAATAATACAAGACGCTCCAAGCAAAACACATATCATGTGGCCAATAAAAATATAGCTCCAAGTAAAGTTACCGAGAGAAGTAGACGAAAGAGGGGATGCCTTTCGGGGCATCCCCAAGCTTTGGCGTTTAGGTGTCCTTAGATTATCTTGGGCGTGCCATGGGAATCCCCAAGCTTAGGCTCTTTCCACTCCTTGTTCCGTAATCCATCAAATCTTTACCCAAAACTTGAAAACTTCACAACACAAAACTTAAAGTAGAAAATCTCGTGAGCTCCGTTAGCGAAAGAAAATAAAAGACCACTTCAAGGTACTGTAATGAACTCATTATTTATTTATATTGGTGTTATACCTACTGTATTCCAACTTCTATATGGTTTATAAACTATTTTACTAGCTATAGATTCATCAAAATAAGCAAACAACACACAAAAACAGAATCTGTCAAAAACAGAACAGTCTGTAGTAATCTGTAGCTAGCGCAAGATCTGGAACCCCAAAAATTCTAAAATAAATTTCTAGACGTGAGGAATTTATCTATTAATCATCTGAAAAAATAATTAACTAAATATAGCTCTCCAAATAAACATGGCAGTAGGTCTCGTGAGCGCTAAACTTTCTGTTTTTTTACAGCAAGTGTAACAAGACTTTCCCCAAGTCTTCCCAATGGTTCTACTTGGCACAAACACTAACTTAACACAACAAACACAACCAAAAAAGAGGCTAGATAAATTATTTATTACTAAACAGGAGAAAAAAAGCAAGGAATAAAAATAAAATTGGGTTGCCTCCAAACAAGCGCTATCGTTTAACGCCCCTAGCTAGGCATAACAAGCAATAATAGATCTAGGTATTGCCATGTTTGGTAGGCAATCCATAAGTGGCTCTCATAATAGATTCATAAGGTAATTTAATTTTTTTTCTAGGAAAGTGTTCCATTCCTTTCATTAACGGAAATTGGAATCAAATATTTCCTTCCTTCATATCAATAATTGCACCAATCGTTCTAAGGAAAGGTCTACCAAAAATAATAGGACATGAAGGATTGCAATCTATGTCAAGAACAATAAAATCTATGGGCACATAATTCCTATTTGGAACAATTATAACATCATTAATTCTTCCCATAGGTTTCTTAATAGTGGAATCCATAAGGTGCAAGTTTAGAGAGCAATCATCAAAATCACGGAAACTTAACAAATCACACAAAGTTTTTGGAATCGTTGAAAAACTAGCACCCAAATCACATAAAGCATAGCATTCATGATATTTAATATTAATTTTAATAGTTTGTTACCACTCATCATAAAGTTTTCTAGGGATAGAAACTTCCAATTCAAGTTTTTCTTCATAAGATTGCATCAAGGCATCAACGATATGTTTAGTAAACGCTTTATTTTGACTATAAGCGTGAGGAGAATTTAGCATGGATTGTAACAAGGAAATACAATCAATAAAAGAGAAATTTTCATAGTTAAATTCCTTGAAATCCATAATAGTGGGTTTAGCAAGATCTAGGGTTTTAATTCCTTCAATCCCACTTTTATCAATTTTAGCATCAAGATCAACAAATTCCGAATTCTTGGAACACCTTCTAGGTAAATGTGGATCATATTCAGTCCCATCATTATCAAGATTCATATTGCAAAACAAGGATTTAATAAGGGACACATCAATAAATTTTAGATCTTCATCTTTATTTTCATAGGACTAGAAGAACACACTCTTATAAAGGCATCTTTCTTAGCACGCATCCTAGCGGTTCTTTCTTTGCACTCATCAATGGAAATTCTCATGGCTTTGAGAGACTCATTGATATCATGCTTAGGTGGAATAGATCTAAGTTTCAAAGAATCAACATCAAGAGCAATTCTATCAATGTTCCTAGCCAAATCATCAATCTTAAGCAATTTTTCTTCAATCATAGCATTAAAACTCTTTTGCGAAGTAATAAATTCTCTAATATTAGATTCAAAATCAGAGGGCATCTTATTATAATTTCCATAAGACTTTTTTTAGGAATTACCATAATTATTAGAGGGATTACTAGGATAAGGCCTAGGGTTGAAATTTCCTCTATACGCATAGTTACCAAAATTGTTCCTACCAACAAAATTCACATCCATAGATTCATTATTATTCTCAATCAAAGTAGACAAGGGCATATCATTAGGATCACAAGAAACACTCTTATTAGAAAATAATTTCATAAGTTCATCCATCTTTCCACTCAAGACATTAATTTCTTCTATCGCATGCACCTTTTTATTAGTAGATCTTTTAGTATGCCATTGAGAATAATTAACCATAATATTATCTAGAAGTTTAGTAGCTTCGTCTAAAGTGATTTCCATAAAAGTGCCTCCCGCGGCCAAATCTAAAAGATTCCTAGAAGCAAAATTCAATCCGGCATAAATTTTTTGAACAATCATCCACAAATTTAAACCATGAGTAGGGCAATTACGTATCATTAGTTTCATTCTCTCCCAAGCTTGTGCAACATGTTCATGATCAAGTTGCTCAAAATTCATAATATTGTTTCTAAGAGAGATGATCTTAGCGGGAGGAAAATACTTAGAGATAAAAGCATCTTTGCACTTGTTCCGTGAATCAATACTAGTTTTAGGCAAAGACGAAAACCAAGCTTTAGCATGATCTCTAAGCGAAAAAGGAAATAGCTTCAATTTAACAATATCATTATCCACTTCTTTCTTCTTTTGCATGTCACACAAATCAACGAAGCTATTTAGATGGGTAGCAGCGTCTTCACTAGGAAGGCTGGAAAACAGATCTTTCATGACAAGATTCAGGAAAGCAATATTAATTTCACAAGATTCAGCATCGGTAAGAGGAGCAATCGGAGTGCTAATAAAATCATTATTGTTGGTATTGGTGAAGTCACACAATTTACTATTATCTTGAGCCATCGAGACAAGCAAGCAAACTAACACACAAGCAAACAAAAAGCAAGCAAGCAAAAAGAGGCAAATAGAGAAAGAGAGGGAGGATAGAGAGAGAGGCGAATAAAATGGCAAGGGTGAAGTGGGGGAGAGGAAAATGAGAGGAAAATGGCAAATAATGTAATGCGGGAGATAAGGGTATGTCATGGGTACTTGGTATGTTGACTTTTGTGTAGACCTCCCCGGCAACGGCGCCAGAAATCCTTCTTGCAACCTCTTGAGCATTGCGTTGGTTTTCCCCGAAGAGGAAGGGATGATGCAGCAAAGTAGCATAAGTATTTCCCTCGGTTTTTTAGAACCAAGGTATCAATCCAGTAGGAGGCTACGCGCGAGTCCCTCATACCTGCACAAAACAAATAAATCCTCGCAACCAACGCAAATAGGGGTTGTCAATCCCTATAAGGCCACTTACGAGAGTGAGATCTGATTGATATGATACGATAATATTTTTGCTATTTTTATGATAAAGATGCAAAGTAAAATAAAGGCAAAGTAAAAAGTAAAGGAAATAACTAAGTAGTAGGAGATTAATATGATGAAGATAGACCCGGGGGCCATAGGTTTCACTAGTGGCTTCTCTCGAGAGCATAAGTATTCTACGATGGGTGAACAAATTACTGTTGAGCAGTTGACAGAATTGAGCATAGTTATGAGAATATCTAGGTATGATCATGTATATAGGCATCACGTCCGAGACAAGTAGAACGACTCCTGCCTGCATCTACTACTATTACTCCACTCATCGACCGCTATCTAGCATGCATCTAGAGTATTAAGTTAAAAACAGAGTAACGACTTAAGCAAGATGACATGATGTAGAGGTATAGACTCATGCAATACGATGAAAATCCCATCTTGTTATCCTCAATGGAAACAATACAATATGTGCCTTGCTGTCCCTACTGTCACTGGGAAAGGACACCGCAAGATTGAACCCAAAACTAAGCACTTCTCCCATTGCAAGAAAGATCAATCTAGTAGGCCAAACCAAACTGATAATTCGAAGAGACTGGCAAAGATAACCAATCATACAAAAAAGAATTTAGAGAAGATTCAAATATTGTTCATAGATAGACTTGATCATAAACCCACAATTCATCGGTCTCAACTAACACACCACAAAAAGAACATTACATCGAATAGCTCTCCACAAAAGAGGGGGAGAACATTGTATTGAGATCCAAAAAGAGAGAAGAAGAAATCTAGCTACTAACTATGGACCCGTAGGTCTGAGGTAAACTACTCACACTTCATTGGAAGGGCTATGGTGTTGATGTAGAAGCCATCCATGATCGATGCCCCCTCCGGTGGAGCTCCGGAACTGGCCCCAAGATGGGATCTCATGGATACAGAAAGTTGCGGCGGTGGAAGTAGGTTTTTGGCAACGTATCTGATCGTTTGGGGGTACGTAGGTTTATATAGGAGGAAGGAGTACGTCGGTGGAGCAACAGGGGGCCCACGAGGGTGGAGGGCGCGCCGGGGGGGGGGGGGGTAGGCGCGCCCCCCCTACCTCATGGCCTCCTCTTTTCTTTCTTGACGTAGGGTCCAAGTCCCCCGGGTCTTGTTCGTTGAGAAAATCACGTTCCCGAAGGTTTCATTCCGTTTGGACTCCGTTTGATATTCCTTTTCTTTGAAACCCTAAAACAGGCAAAAAAACAACAATTCTGGGCTGGGCCTCCGGTTAATAGGTTAGTCCCAAAATAATATAAAAGTGGATAATAAAGTCCAATAATGTCCAAAAAAGTAGATAATATAGCATGGAGCAATCAAAAATTATAGATACGTTGGAGATGTATCAGTACTTCTTCCTCCCATATATACCCATATACCCTAAAAACTTCGGGGAGTACAATAGATCGGAAGTTTCACCGCCAGAAGCCTCCGTAGCCACCGAAAACCAATCTAGACCCGTTCCGGCACCCTACCGGAGGGGGGAATCCCTCTCCGGTGGCCATCTTCATCATCCCGGTGCTCTCCATGACGAGGAGTGAGTAGTTCACCCTCGGGGCTGAGGGTATGTACCAGTAGCTATGTGTTTGATCTCTCTCTCTCTCTCTCTCTCTCTCTCTCTCTCTCTCTTTCGTGTTCTGGAGGTGATACGATCTTGATGTATCGCGAGCTTTGCTGTTATAGTTGGATCTTATGATGTTTGTCCCCCTCTACTCTCTTGTGATAAATTGAGTTTTCGCTTTGAAGTTATCTTATCAGATTGAGTCTTTAAGGATTTGAGAACACTTGATGTATGTCTTGCGTGGGATACCCGTGGTGACAATGGGGTATTCTCTTGATCCACTTGATGTATGTTTTGGTGGTCAACTTGCGGGTTCCACCCATGAATCTATGCATAGGCGTTGGCACATGTTTTCGTCTTGACTCTCCGGTAGAAACTTTGGGGCACTCTTTGAAGTTCTTTGTGTTGGTTGAATAGATGAATCTGAGATTGTGTGATGCATATCGTATAATTATACCCATGGATACTTGAGGTGACATTGGACTAGGTAGGTGACATTAGGGTTTTGGTTGATTTGTGTCTTAAGGTGTTATTCTAGTATGAACTCTATGATATATTGAACGGAAAGAATAGCTTCGTCTTATTTTACTACGGACTCTTGAATAGATAGATCAAAAAGGATAACTTTGAGGTGGTTTCATACCCTACCATAATCTCTTCGTTTTTTCTCCGCTATTAGTGACTTTGGAATGACTCTTTGTTTTATGTTGAGGGATAGTTATATGATCCAATTATGTTATTATTGTTGAGAGAACTTGCACTAGTGAAAGTATGAACCCTAGGCCTTGTTTCAACGCATTGCAATACCGTTTACGCTCACTTTTATATTAGTTACCTTTCTGTTTTTATATTTTCAGATTACAAAAACCTATATCTACCATCCATATTGCACTGGTATCACCATCTCTTCGCCGAACTAGTGCACCTATACAATTTACCATTGTATTCGGTGTGTTGGGGACACAAGAGACTCTTTGTTATTTGGTTGAAGGGTTGCTTGAGAGAGCCCGTATTCATCCTATGCCTCCCACAGATTGATAAACCTTAGGTCATCCACTTGAGGGAAATTTGCTTGGTCCTACAAACCTCTGCACTTGGAGGCCCAACAATGTCTACAAGAAGAAGGTTGTGTAGTAGACATCAATTGCCTGCTTGAATTATCTGTTTGACTTCACTGTTTGACTACATGTTCTGATTGGCTTCATACTATCTTCCATCCTGATCCATACTGCCTAGCCGCTAATAGTCTTCATGCTTTCACTTCATACCTTCCGCTGCATGTTAATAGGTTCATTTCTATCGTTTGTCTTCGAAACTTTCATGTTTTGAAGACTTTCATAAAAATTGCCTATTCACCCCCACTCTAGTCGATAACTAGCACTTTCAGATTCCCACGACGTCGCACGAACCCATGACACCACACGTCCCCCGACCTATGGCTCACCCATCTCGGCCCCACTGCCCCTCTAAATTTGAATTTGAAACTTATAAAATGAAAAGATTCAAAAAAAAATAAACTGGGAGAGAGGGAGTATATCGTAGGATGTGTCCCATACGAAATAAGTCCTGTGGTTTGTCCCCACGGAACATCAAGATGTATTTGTATGAGTAGTTTATCTTGTGAGAGAAAAGGATGAACGAGGGAAGGCCTCTAGAGATAGAGATAGACATTACTAGTACCAATGTGTTGGCCCGTGCGTTGCAATGGATCCAAAGTAGTAGAATAATACTTGTTCACGTGCTTGAAATATAAACACTCTAGTTTTGATATACATGTGTCAGCAGACATGACAGCTTGTCCATGGAAGTTGAACCACGGCGACCATCATGTTTCTTGTTTCTACCACTTCCACACCCACACGCGATTCCCACGACGCTGCTCCAACCCTACCTATAAGCACGGCATCCCCCGACATGGACATGGATCCTCTGACGTGGCTATCACTACCTTACCCTGCCTTTCCTTCAATAACTAGTGGGACCCACACTTGCGGGTCCCACATGTCAGTGATAGAATTGTAGGATTGTTCACGTCAGGGGATCCTCACCCCCCCGACGTGCGCCACATCCCTCTCGGCCCCACTGCTCCTCTGCCTTTGTGTGCATTACATGCGGGCCAGCTGAACTACGGCGACCATCAACTTTCTACCACAGCCACACCCGATTGGACGCGGTTTGCCTGCTCCACTGTTGTGCTCCAATCCGTAATCCCGCACCATCGAATTTTCATCCAGAGGCTGTGCCACATTTCGTCTCGGGCATCAATCCTCAGCTGGAGTACTTCTGTACTATAGGTAGTACCCACCGGTGTGGCCATCTACGCCTCGTGATGCCCCGACGCCCAGCTGTGGCACCTTCGTCACAGCCACGCCACCACCGGCCGGTTCATCTCGAACGAGTGAGTCACGAACCACACCACCACCATGAGAATGACATGTGGGCCAACCGCATTTAAGGTCCGCATGTCATTGACTCATAGGCCGGGCAATAAGCCACTGAAGTTTGGTCCCGTGGGCCCCGAGAGGGAAATGTAACTCCTGCGGCAGGCCTTGTGGTGCTCCCGCAGTACGAGCTTGTGACAAACCCGGAATTTGTTTCTTACTACTACCAACTACTAGTAAGGTACACGTGCATTGCACGCATGAGATGCTGGTGGTTTGTGCATTATGCTTCTACATGTGGAGTCTTCTAGATTCTACATGTGGCAAAATCTGGTGGAATGTAGATGATATCCAACAGCCAGTAGTGCTCGGATTTGCCATCTTTGTATCGTAGGATTGGCTTCATCCAACGACCAACTTTCAAACTTATGGTTTTGTTTGCAGCCTAAGGTTGCCATGCCTAAGCTCAGGCATGCCACAAGTGTGTTTGGTTGCGTTCTTGTCTCAGCATAGTTGTTCCCTCTTCATGCATGCTCAACTCAACACCCCTCTTCACGTGTGCTCTCTTCATGCACGCTTCTAGTGTATTTGTGCTAATCTAGTGTGGACTCATGCACCCTCCATACACTCTACCAAGCACCAAAAAGTGGGTCGAGAAGGGAACTCCTGGGATCATGCACCCTTCATACACCCTACCAAACACACCAGGCATGTGTTTGCTTGATTTCTATACTTGTGGCTTGCCACACTTTTCTAGCTACATGGTCCACATGTCATAGACTCAACTTCTTGCCAAATCTTGCAACACTTGTGTTGGCCATTTTGTTAGCCACATTTTTTGTGGCAGACACACTTTGCCTAAGCTTAGTTGTGGCAAAGTTAGTCATGAATGAAGTTCAACCATGGAGTCTTCTAGATTCTCCATGTGGCAGAATCTGGTGGAATGTACATGATATCCAACGGCCAGTAGTGATCGGATTTGCCATCTTTGTACCATCGGATTGGCTTCATCCAACGACCAACTTTCAAAGTTATTCACACACTATATAGGGGGTATAGATATAGATGTGCCAGCCCGTTGCAATGGATCCAAAGTATATCTGTTTAGTGGAGTGCACTCTAAACACAATATCTATTTATTTTTCTCTAACATTTCGTAGCCATGCAACCAAGCCACATAAGCTTCATGGGTGCCCCCCACATCATATTATTCATACTACGTTGACTGAAAAAAAGATAAGTCACCCAAAACAAGATCTTCCTGTTTTTTGTTCCTACGATGTTGTGTCGTCCACGTACCTACTAGTTTGTTTAGTGGTAGTACTAGTTGTATAGTACTACAAACTTGGTACTAGTAGGAGTAGAGTAGTACGGAATGCTCCTACTCTATCAACGAGCCCCATCTGACACCAAATTTCTTGGCTTCCGTGCTACAGCTAGATCTTCCCCTCGTTTCTGTTTTCCAACCCAGCGGCGGGAGGGGTGCGTACTAGTAGAAAAAGGACCTAATGTGAGACACATTAGTGCCAGTTTGATTTTAGCCCGGTACTAATGGTACCATTAGTGCCGGTTCGAACGGCTATGCATTAATGCCGGTTCGTGTTGAACCTTTAGTACCGGTTCGTGCCACGAACTGGTACTAAAGGGGTGATGGCAGGCTGGCGTCAGGCCGGGGCCCCACGGTCACCTTTAGTACCGGTTCGTGTCACAAACCGGTACTAAAGTGCTAACCTTTAGTACTGGTTTGTGCCACGAACCGGTACTAAAGGGGTCTGACCTATAGTACCGGTTTGTGACACAAAC
>NC_041384.1:82528437-82534405 GCF_002162155.2 Triticum dicoccoides
AAAAAATCAAAAGAAAATGATAAAAACTTCAAAAAATAAAATCCTTCGAGAGGTAGTTATATTACTACATCTACTAGTTAGGAAAATTTGAAATTTGGACATGTTTTGCAAAAAGTGTAGGGAAAATGTAAAACGGCTATAACTTTTGCATACGATGTCGGAAAAAAACGTATAATATATCAAAAAAATCAGCACGAAATTTTTTGCAATTTTTTAGAATCCTCAAATTCCAAAACGAAAAAAGATATGGTCAAATTTCAGTTTTTTTAAAAAAATTGGTTAAATCTGGTCAAACTACTTATTCAAGAAGTATTAATGTTACTACATAATTATTCAAGAATATTAGTGTTACTAACTAATTATTTCAATTTTTTTAAATTTTGGTCAAATCTGGTGAAACTATGGTCAAACGGTGGTCAAACTATGGTCAAACTTATTCAAGAAATATTAGTGTTACTAAATAATTACTGTTTTTTTAGAATAATAGTTTCAAACTCAAACGGTGAAACGTGTGACCTAATGCTCAAGCTAAACTGCTGAGGGTTAATAGGATTGACATCTTACATTTATCAGGAAAACAACAAGTGCAGACTTGGAATGTAGGGGGAATAGAACTCCGAAGTTAAGCGTGCTCAGGCTGGGGGAGTGAGAGGATGGGTGACCGGCCGGGAAGTCAGGCGATTTGGAATGAGTGATCCACACGAGCAGTTAAGAGATGTGATTAGAGACTAAATTATCAAATAATTCATAAAACTTAAAAATTGAAAAAAAATCAAATTTTTTTCCAAAATTTTCAAACAAATAAATAAAAAAACCTTTAGTACCGGTTGGTAACACCAACCAGTACTAAAGGTCCCCCATACCAGGGCGCGAGCTCACGCCATGTGGTGGCACTTTAGCGTCGGTTCGTGCCGAACCGGTACTAAAGGGGGGGGGGGCTTTAGTGCCCATCCTTTAGTGCCGGTTATGGAACCGGCACTAAAGGGCCTTACGAACCGGCGCTAAACCTCCGTTTTCTACTAGTGGCGGTTTGCCAATAGTCGGTTTGGTCAACGGCGGTCCCACATGAAAGTGAAAATGCTAGGCAACACGCCTTCCCTAAGCTATGTGTCGTGCCGGACGGGCCGTGGAGTACTCCCGATTCCCGGGCGTGTGTGGGGGGAGTGTGACGCGAACGCGGCAGGCCTTTTCCTTTTACTAGCAATGTGCCAGTGCGTTGCGGCGGATCCAAAGTAGTAGAATAGTAGTACTTGTTCACAAACTTGAAAGAAATCACTCTTGTTTTGATATACTCCTAATATTTTACTCCCTCCGTTCCTAAATATTTGTCTTTTTAAAGATTTCAAATGGACTATCACATACGGATTATATAGGCATATTTTGAAGTGTAGATTCACTCATTTTGCTCTGTAAGTAGTCACTTATTGAAATCTCTAGAAAGATAAATATTTAGGAACGGAGGGAGTACTTTTCACTCAAACTATATTTCTCAGGCTATTTTGATGAGGTGAGGGAGGGATGTGGTTGCTTTCTAGATAATAAGGGGTTTTCTGCAAATTGGAGCAGAGAAGTGGGCTATTGTTGCAAAACTCCACAACTTACCTCACAGCCGTTAGATGAATATCTAATGGTCAGAAATGACGGATGGCAGACACACCACCATCACCAACTGAGTCTTTTATAGGACTACTAGCAAGATGCCTGTGTGTTGCACGGAACATCAAGATGCACTTATATGAGTAGTTTATCTTGTGGGAGATAACGATCAACGATGGAAGGCCTTATCTGCAAATGTGATGAGGGGTGCGGGTATCTTTCTACAAAATTGCTATAGTTTCCTTCCTATCCTTCAGGTATAGATTGGACAGCCTATATTGCAGGATGGCAGGCACACCATCATCACCAACTCTGTTTTTATAAGAGTAGAGATATATTTCTCAGGTTGTTTTGATGAGGTAAGGGAGGCATGTGGTTTCTTTCAAGATAATAAGAGGTTTTCTGCAAATTGGAGCAGAGAATTGGGCTATTGTTGCAAAAATGCCACAACTTACCTCAAAGTTGTTAGATACAGATCTAATGGTCAAAAACGACGGATGGTAGACACACCACCATCACCAACTGAGTCTTTTATAGGAGTAGGAGTAGAGAAACATGTATAAATTGTAACATTTTGGTTCTGCTCCTTGGCACGATCGATAGATAGAAATAATGATTGGAAACGCTAGGGCGGGGCTATTTCCGCCAGATAAGTAGGGTACGTAGTAGCTAGGTTGGCGCATTATCGGTTTGGTCACACGCGGTCCGACATGTTGTAGTGTTTCCAGCAAGATGCCCGCGCGTCGCACGAAGTTGATGGAAAAGGTAAGCACAACTTATAAATTTACGGATGGAGTACTAGTTACAGTGATGCATATAATTAAGCAAAGGGATCGCACATGTCGGTATTGACTGGAAGGAGAATGCAACAGAACAATAAGAATTAGGGCCACGGTGATGATGCGATCACAGTGGTGGTTACAGAAGGCAAGAATAAAGATGCATCCATCAACGTACGACATCCTCCTCCTCAACTTAGTGCGTCAGGCCACCGACCGGCGGCTAAGGAGCGGCGGCTTTTTTGGCGAGGTCGAGGTGCTTCTCAGCAAAGGCATCCAAGGATTCTAGCCGGTTGGGGAAGGCCAATGTCGTAGCGTCCTCACTGGCCTTGTAGATACCTATGTACACGATTTGCTCGTACACGTGGATGTGTAGGTCGACGAATTCTTGCAGGGCGAGGCGTCGGCGGGCAGTCGCAGGGCCATAAGTGCTTGAAAGAGGTTCCGTCCATGAAGGCCAATTAGGGTGGCAAGCAATGAGGAGCCCGGATGCGTGGGCTGGATGAGTACGGTGATGTCGTTCATGACCTTCTTGAGGACGGTGAACTTGTTGGTGATGTCAACGATCATCTGGTCCAACCGAGAGTCATAGTTGGCGTCGGCGGCGGCCATCCACCAGCCGGTATCCAACACCATCTGGTGACGATCCTCAGTGCCATGCCGCAGGCCGACGTCATGGACCATCTGGCACAGCCGCTGGCCGCTCACGCTCATCGCCGCCATGGGTCTGGAGTGAGCTCTTTTGCGCTTACTGTAGGTGCTTAGTCAAATGCTTATGTGCGTATGATGTGGTAGATGCATTGGAAAGGAGGGGCACCTTTACATGACGGCAAACTACGTTGCATTCACATCGTGCAGCATCTTTTCCCTGTCCTCCTCACATTACTTTCCTTATGCATTAATTGAAGGAGGATGCATTGGCCGTTCAACATTTAGGGAACCGCTACTCCCTCCCTCGTCTGCATTAAAGCCGTATCAGGAATTGCGCCGCCCCACTATCAAATCGAATAGTACTGCGCCGCCCGCTGCACGCCCGGCTGAACATGCCTCCTCGCCTCCATCAAACCCCTCCGTTAAACCCGCATGCAAACCGAGAAACCTACTCCGGCCACACGTTCGTTCATGAGCGGGCCGGAATTAAACGCAACACCGGCCGAGCTCCTCTTATCCGCCCTCAGTTTAAACGAGGCCAGACGCCGGCCAAGATCCTATCATCTGCCCTCTATTTACACGAGGCCAGACAGACAACAGGCAAGAATCGCACCCCTCCACCGCTCCCCCATCTCCTCCTTCACCATTTTCTCCACTCTTAAGATGGCTTCCGAGGAGCCGTTCTCCGGCATATTACCAGGCTGGGTGGCCCGCCGAGCCCTCCGAATACGGGTGAGGCCGCTCGGTGCTTCACCAACCTCGCTTGGCCCAACGGAGCCAGTTGCCGCCCCAAGCAGGCGTGTGGTTCAGCAACTCATCACTCCAGTTCAGCTCGATGAGGAGTGGCGAGTTGCTCCACGCCGGCATGGCGGCAAGCACACCGGTATGGGCATCATCGCTGCCGCGTCGTACCGCACCACCAGTGTATGCGGTGCCACACCTCCCATGTCTATTGGCGCGGCTCCCCTGCCTGCGGCAGCGCCATGCAGGCGGAGACAGAAGCCGGGTCCGTGGAGAGCAACGAGTCGGTGGCCAGCTTCTTCATGTCCGCCGCAATCATCGAGGAGAAGTAGAACATGGGAGGCCGCCGCCACTTGGGTCCCATGAAGGCCACCGCTGAGGCGGCAACTGTGCATTCAGG
This sequence comes from Triticum dicoccoides, assembly GCF_002162155.2. Taxonomy (NCBI): domain Eukaryota; kingdom Viridiplantae; phylum Streptophyta; class Magnoliopsida; order Poales; family Poaceae; genus Triticum; species Triticum dicoccoides. The sequence continues at coordinate 82,532,605 of NC_041384.1, forward strand.
TGGTTTCTTTGCTTCTTCGTCTCTTCCGAGGACCTTCGTCGACCCCGCAAAGTGTCTACCGGACATGAGGAAGACAAAGGGATCCGCGGGCAGCCATTTTGATTATGCACTCCCTCTCCAGCTGGTGGGAAATTTTTGTTCTAAGTATGGATAAATTTTATGTATCTATAACTAAAATAAGTCTACATACATCCATTTCTAGGAAAAGTATTTCCGGATGGAGTGAGTATTAATTATACCAAGAGAGCCGGATTGGCACCGCTTTATTCATGTAAATGTAATGAAATCCATCATGTTTATATGAAGATCCAGTTTTTTTATATGAAATCCTTCATGCTTATATGAAATCAGTCCGTGTTTGCACGAATTTCATCTGGTTGGTTAGAGTTGTGAAAATGTATGCCGCTGGTTTTTGATGTCGTCCTCCGCGGAAGGAAGCGAGAGGAAATTTGTCGGTTGACGTTGGATATGCTCTTATGCTGGAAATAATAGAGTGACATCCAATCCATTTGAGTTAATTGCATGTATGATTGTCCCTCTATAAAAAGTTAATTGCATGTACAGTGTACACGTGGCTTGCAGGGTGGCTACAACTTCATATAGAAAGTTAAAAAGAAACAAGTCCATCCTTAATCTTGTATTCTAAGTATTCTGTGGGTTCCACTGTCAGTATAGTAGTGAAAGAAGTATATATTAAATAAGTAATATATAATATAAAAATCTAAGGTTAAAGACAGAATTCTAACTCATGTCATCGCGTTGCGAGCATCCGGCGCTAACGAGTCCAGCACATTTTTGTTGTAGACCATGCTGGAGATATCTCCATGTCTACTATTATACTCCATCCGTTCCTAAATATTTGTCTTTTTCAGATTTCAAATGGAATACCACATAAGGATGTGTATGTAGACATATTTTAGAGTGTAGATTCACTCATTTTGCTCCATATGTAGTCACTTGTTGAAATCTCTAAAAAGATAAATATTTAGGAACGAAGGGAGGAGAAAACCGAGTTGGTGATGATGGTGTGCGTGCCATCCTCCAATATAGGTCGTCGGATTTATATCTAATGGATAGGAAGAAAACTATGGTAATTTTGCAAAAATATACACACACACCTCTCCATGTTCGCAAATACGGCCTTCCCTCATTCATCCTTTTCTCTCACAAGATAAACTACTCATACAGATGCATCTTGATGTTCCGTGCAACACACGAGCATCTAGCTAGTTTCTTTTAAAATAGTTACTACGATAATTGGGTTGAAGTGGTATATGTTATGTCTGCCCTGAATGATTTCAGATTCACAAGTAGTAACAAAGAAAAGGTTGTCTTGTTAATTAACAGAAAACATGGTGAAAACTATCACATGAGGCCGGTAAAAACAAGGCACACTGGGTTCAGCATCATCGTCACTATAGTTGTGTGCGCGTGAGAAGTCTATATATCGAGGGGGCTACTGAGCGAGGCACAGAGACACAATGTTCGAGAGAGAAACAATTGACAGATTATGACCGGATCGAGTTTTCACCCTTCTGCTGTCATTGTTGGGGTGGTGGAGGGGGAGGGAGAGAAAGACGTATCGAGAGTGTGCGCGGTAGGCGTAGAGGCACAACTAGCGAGTGTGTGTGTATGTGTGTGTGTTTGAAAGAGGAGTAGATAGATTACTATCAAGATCGAGGTGATGCCCTACTCCTTCGGTGTCGGGTAGTGTGTGTGCGTGTATGTGTGTGTTTGAGAGAGAAGCCAGTCGATAGATTAGTATCAAGATCGAGGTGTCACCCTACTCCTTCGGTGTTCG
>NC_041384.1:82534840-82571741 GCF_002162155.2 Triticum dicoccoides
TACTCTTATAAAAAACAGAGTTGGTGATGATGGTGTTCCTACCATCCTGCAATATAGGCCATCCGATTTATACCCCAAGGATAGGAAGGAAACTGTGGCAATTTTGCAAAAAGATACCCACACCCCTCTCCGCATTTGCAAATAAGGCATTCCCTCGTTCATCATTTTCTCCCACAAGATAAACTATTCATACAAATGCATCTTGATGTTCGGTGCAACGCATGGGCATCTTGCTAGTAGGGAGAAGGAGTTTGTGTGACACATATCTGGCTATATTAAGGGATAGGTAGATAGCATTTGTGTGAGGCATACTTAAAGCATCACGAAGATAAACAAAATTGTGTGCATGCAAGTGCCGGAAAAATGAAGCGAGAAACAATGTGTGTGTGGAGGCGCGCATGTTTGAGAGAGAGAGAGAGGGAGGGAGAGAGGGAGAGAGAGAGGGAGAGAGAGAGCGAAATCTCAAAACAAAAGGTGCTCTGCTGGAATCCCATTGTATGTATTCACATGGTTCCGGAACTCGAGTTAACCTTAGGCATATGTGTGAGAGAAATTATTATACTTTGAGACATTAGTGGCTATGGGTGGGCAGAATTAAAGGGGTGGGCGTGTTCGACAGAGAGAGCGTGTGTGTTTCTGTGTGAGATACTTGTAGGACAGGGTAGAAAGACGAATTCTAACCTTGATGGAGGGAGAGAAATACACGAAGTGCATGTGTGTGATTCCGATGCCCATAGGGAAATGAGATATGTATCCGTGTGAGAGAGATTGCACAATTCATTCACTTATCACTATCTAGCGATCGTGGACGTGCATCGCTTGAACATAAATCAATATCTACTTCGTATCGTGGCCAAAGGTACAATATCGATTCAACGCTATAAAGATTGGACACTCAGATATCACATTTTTGTGTTTAAATAAACCTTTTCAGTTGTGCATGCCAAAGTTACAGTGATGTTTTCTTCAAACAACCAATGTAGCTATCATGTACATGCACCATTGTTACTCTTGCATTCAGAATCATTAGTCTTGGATGATTTAAGGTTCTATTATGAAGTAATATATGTAATATTCATATATGAATTCAACGGGTACGCAATTTATGAAATGGAGGCTATGTAATCATACGAGGTAACACTTTTAAGTAGCGGACTACATTATCCATTTCTGAGCCTCTACACTAACACGTCAATGCATTATGTTTAAAGTAAATAACCAATTGCACAAAATTATCTATTTAGACGAGAAATACATAGGATGAGCGTTTGATCCCTTCTTTGTGAACGCGCCACTACAGCCATATGATTGGCCGCGCCAGTGTGAACGTCCAAGTTATTGGCACATCATCCCGAGTTATTGTCTTTTTTTTCTGGGGTGGACTTCACACCAGTTATTAACTGCTGACGCGTGCCCCGTGTACACAGTCTCACATGACCTTCCCCTAGCACGGTCCAAAATAAGTTGAAACTGGATACGGACGATCCCGCGGGCGGCAAAATCTCCCGCCACCTTAGTCTTTAGGATGTGAAATTCCCCTTTTGTCTTTGGTGCATGGAGACCAACAGTTACAATACCGCCCTCATCTACATAATAGGTCGGGGTTGCTTTGGTAACTTCCGGTTCCTCCCACTACACGGCACCCCCATTTCCTCTCCCCCTCCCACAAAAATGACTAACTCCACATCACCAGAGCATCTCACATCATGATGTCCGTACTTCATTGGTCTTTCTCCCCTCCCCTCAAGAAACCCTAGACTGCTCATCCACCGGCAACAAGAGCCCATTCACTGCCAGAGGCATCCACCTCGCTGGATCTGCTTCTGCGGCCGCATCTAACCCTCCCACCTCCCCTATAAACAAGTAGACTGATCATCCATCACTGTACCACAACCCATTCAGTGTCAGCCTTGTCCACGGCGTCGGATCTGCTTCGCCGGTACTCTTGTCAACTGCAGCGCATCTGCAGCGGCTCATTCATACTGCCCATCAGAGACGTTTCGTCCGCCCACCCGAGCCGCCCCACCGACGCCCCCGTCGGCCTCTGATCCTCGCGTTCCCAGGTGGCTTCACGGTCGTAATGATGTGACCACTTGAATTTCAGGAATTTGATAGACTTGTTGCGAGTCTTGCACTTAGTTTCTTCAAGAATAGGAACTGGGTGCTCACGATAAGACATGTCTTCTTGGAAATCAATCTCCTCAAAGTTTATGGTGCGGTCAGGAGTCTTGAAACACTTGCAGAGTTGCGACACGTGAAACACGTCGTGCACGTTTGCAAAGTTGGAGGGAAGCTCAAGTTGATAGGCGAGATCGCCTCTTTTGCCAATGATCTTGAAAGGACCCACGTATCTAGGGGCAAGCTTCCCTTTCATACCGAAGGGACGAGTACCTTTCATTGGAGAGACGCGGAGGTAGACATGGTCCCCGATCTCGAAATCCAAGTCATGATGCTTGCTATCATAGTAACTCTTCTGGCGCGATTGCGCGGCTTTGAGATTATCACGAATGACTTTGCACATTTCTTTAGCCTCTGTGATCAAGTCATTGCCAAGAAGTTGACGTTCACCAGTCTCTGACCAGTTAAGAGGAGTACGACACTTCTTGCCATAGAGAATCTCGAATGGGGCTTTGCCCGAACTCGCTTGGAAGCTGTTGTTGTAGGAGAACTCGACATATGGAAGACAATCTTCCCACTTCATACCAAAAGAGATAACACAAGCTCTGAGCATATCTTCAAGAATCTGATTGACTCGCTCGACTTGGCCACTGGTTTGAGGATGAAAGGCTATGCTGAAGCGAATGTTGGTGCCCATGGCCTTCTGAAAAGAATCCTAAAACTTGGAGGTAAAGATGCTGCCACAATCTGAAGATATCAACTGCGGAATGCCATGCAGAGAGACAATCCTGGAGGTATATAGCTCTGCCAACTGAGCTGCTGTGATAGATTCTTTGATAGGAAGAAAATGAGCCACTTTAGTGAGCTTGTCGATGACAACGAAGATAACATCATTGCCACACTTGGACTTTGGAAACCCAGTCACGAAGTCCATTTCAATGTGGTCAAACTTCCATTCTAGAATGGCAAGAGGTTGGAGGAGACCAACTGGTCGCTGGTGTTCTGCTTTCAGTCTTCTGCGAACATCACATTCATTCACGAACTGAGCAATCTCGCGCTTCATTCGAGTCCACCAATACGACTGCTTGAGGTCATGGTACATCTTTGTACTTCCAAGGTGGATATAGAGGAGTGAATTGTGAGCCTCGTTCATAATGAATTTACGAAGGTCACCCTTAGGAACAACAATTCGATCCTTGAAGAAAAGAGTATCCTTGTCATTAAGACGATAGCACTTGTACTTAGGTTGGCTCTTGGCAATCCCAATCTTTACCTTCTTCACCATAGCATCAAGAAGTTGAGCCTCACGATTCTGATCTTCCAAAGTAGGAGAGACTTGGACGATGGCAAGAAATCCTTGAGGAACAACTTGTAGATTAAGTTTGCGGAAAGCTTCATAAAGGTCTGGTTGGTAAGGCCTAATAATCAAACTGTTGCAGTAAGCCTTTCTGCTCAATGCGTTAACAATTACATTGGCCTTGCCTGGAGTATATTCGATACTCGGATTATACTCTTGAATCATTTCAACCCAACGAGTCTGCCTGAGGTTGAGGTTTGGCTGAGTGAAGATGTACTTGAGACTCTTATGATCAGTGAAGATGTCCACTTTTCTTCGCAACAAGAGATGTCTCCAAGTTAAAAGAGCATGGACAACTGCCGCCAACTCTAGGCCATGATTGGGGTAGTTCTTTTCATTGGGCTTCAACTGGCGAGAGGTATAGGCCACAAATTTCTTCTCTTGCATCAACACTGCACCAAGACCTTGAAGGGAAGCATCATACAAGACCTTGAACGGTTTGGATTCATCAGGAGGAGTCACAACTGGAGCAGTGACTAACTTCTCTTTCAGGGTGTTGAAAGCGATGTCACACTCAGGCGACCAGACGTACTTCACATGCTTCTGGAGAAGGTTGGAAAGAGGCTTCGCGATCTTAGAGAAGTTCTCAATGAACCTTCGACAATAGCTTGCGAGCCCAAGGAAGCTGCGGAGTTGCTTCACATTCTGAGGTGGTTCCCAATTCACAATTGTAGACACCTTCTCAGGATTAACAGCTATGCCCTTGGCGGAGATGATATGCCTAAGGTAGAGAACCTCATCGAGCCAAAACTCGCACTTTGAAAACTTCACATAGAACTGATGTTCTCTTGAGTTTATCCAGCACCAATCTCAAATGCTTGGCATGATCCTCCTTGTTCTTGGAAAAGATCAAAATGTAATCGAGGTAGACCAAGACGAAGTCATTTGTGTAGGCGTTGAAGATGAAGTTCATCATGCGAGAGAATGTTGGAGGAGCGTTGAGAAGGCCGAAAGACATGACAGTGTATTCATATGAACCATAGCTTGTTCTAAATGCTGTCTTGGGGATATCTTCTTCATGAATGCGAATCCGATGATAGCCCATACGGAGATCAAGCTTGGAGAATACTTGAGCACCTTTGAGTTGTTCGAAAAGCTCATTGATGTTGGGAAGTGGGTACTTGTTCTTTATGGTCTTCTTGTTCAATGGGCGGTAGTCGACACAAATTCGGTCCGTTCCATCCTTCTTCTTGAAAAAAAAAAAGAACACCACAACCCCATGGATAAGAACTTGGTTGGATGAGACCCATACGCTCTTGAATATCGAGTTGCTTCTTCAGCTCCTTCAACTCTTCAGGACCAAGCTTGTAAGGACGTTTGCAAACAGGTTCCATGCCAGGCTCAAGATCGATGACGAATTCAACTGGCCGGTGCGGAGGCACTCCTGGAAGCTCTTCTGGAAAGACGTCTTGATATTCACAAACGACTAGAATCTGAGAAATGGCATCCAGCTCGCCCTTCTCGTTGAGAGAAAACAGACGGATGGTATCATCACGAGCGGCAAAGATGATTACATCCTCAGACGAATGTGTCAATTGAATCTGCCTACAGCACAATCAAGGTGAGCCTTGTGCTTAGAAAGCCAGTCCATTCCGAGAATAAGATCAATATCCGAGTTACCAAGGACCACTGGAGAGGACAGAAATTTATAGTCGCCCAACGTGATAGTAACATCCGGGATCATAGAGCTTGCATTTATGAATTTTACCCGGAGAAACAACTGATAACTGTCTAGGCAAATCTTGGAAAGGCAACTCATGCTTAGATGCAAATGGTTTTGAAATGAAACAATGCGATGCACTAGTGTCAAAAAGAACTTTTGCAGGAATATCGTTAACAAGAAGGTTACCCATTATCACATCTGACGAGTCCTCTACCCGAGTTGCGTTCATCAAGTTGACCTTTGCAGACTTGGGGTTATGCTTGACCACTGCGGTACTGGCAGATCTCACATGAGGAGGAGGAGGAAGACGCCTCTGATTGAAGCATTTGTTGGCATAGTGACCATTATGCTGACACTTGTTGCACGTGACCTCCGAGAGTGGATGGTGATACGAAGCACTTGATGTTGGAGCATGAGACGAAGTCTTGTTCTGAAAGCCTGGGTTGGGTGGGTGGGAAGATCCATTGCCACCTTTGCTCTTCAGCTGATAAGGCTGACGAAACAGAGGAGGAGGCAGCCAATACTTTTGCTGCTTAGTTGCCACTTGAGTTGAGGAAGGAGTTGCATCTCTGACTCGCTTCTTGGAAGCATTGCACTTGAGCTGGGCAGTCTCTTGTTTCAGTGCCATGTTGTAAAACTCATCGTACTTCTAGGGCTAAAAAAGAATGAGAGCTAGTTGAAGATCTTCTCTGAGGCCACCTCTGAACTGATAAATCATGCTCTTCTCGTCAGGGACGTCCTGTTTGGCGAAACGAGCGAGCTTCTGGAACATGATGTTATACTGGTAAACAGACAAGCTGCCTTGGTTCAGATTGCAAAACTCCTCACGCTTGCTCTCAAAAACACTCTGAGGAATGTGGTGAGCTTTGAAGTCTTGACGGAATTCATCCTAGGTAATCACACAACCTCCTCTGGAATCTTTGTATTGCTGATACCACTTTGCAGCTTGGTATTTGAGTTGGAACGAGGCAAACTTGACAAAGTCCTCAGGACTGACGTTGCTGCACTCAAAATGCTTGCAGATATCCACAAGCCAATCATCAGCGTCTGTTGCCTCGACACAGTTACTGAAGGTCTTTGGCTGGTTAGCAAGGAACTGGTTGAGTGTAGCAAACTGATTCTGATTGTTGCCATGGCCTTGGTAGTGCTCTTGCAAGAGTTGCATGATCAGCTGCGTGTTTGCATTGGTAGCGGCCATCACAGCTTGCCATGCCTCCGGAGGTGGAGGTGGTGGCGGCGGTTCAGGATTCTAACGCGTTGGAGGAGCCATCCTGAAGAGGGTAACATCCGTTAGCATCTTGAAAGACATATATTCAAGCTGAATCAAATGGATTGAATTTGCAACATATAGTCTTAACATCCGAACAAAATGAACGAATGCATTCCAATTGAAATGGTCACACTTCCATAATTGAGAAGTCACTTAGATAGAGGTAGAAGAATAAAACAACAAGGTACGAACAAGAACAAATACTTGGTGAGGATTACCCAATCACAAACCAAATATCCGCGGAAGAAATACTAGAGCTACATGAATTCCCACCTATGAAACTCCCGAACCTTTCCGGTTATGCAATCAGGTGTTGGGGATACAGGGGAAGCATAATATCTCACCCAAAGCTAGCAAATCCTACATCAAGCTGTATCCATCCTTCAACACATAACCAAGAAACCTTCGGAAATCATTTACCTCAACCTTCGAAAAGCATCCGTTATACGAGTTATGGAGATACTCCCGAACTCCCGCCCCAGTGCTGGGTGGCGTCGAGTTTATCTCACCAACAACTGCATAAAAGAGATTTTCGATGTCAGTGAAACTCAGGTATTCCAGAATTGCATCGATAAAATTGTGACGGCAACACCTCGGAGCTCAACTCCCCGGGACACTGCCACAACCCCTAAATGTCAGGAGGCACCAAGAACAATGTTCTCATCACAAAACCATCGGAACGATTCCAAGATACCCGCGTGATCCTAAATTTTTTAGTGAAATTTGAGAAGAGAAGAGTCAAAACTCTACGTTAGGATGCCTCACCAGAGCGACGAAGGGACTGAGGAGTAAAAAGAATCCTACTCTCTGATATATATAATCCTAAATGACTCAAAACATTTTTCTAGACTCAACAACGCCAGCGATTCGATCAAGCAGGGGACTCCTAAGGTCAGGGAAGGCTCTGATTACCAACTTGTAATGCCCACGATGCAGCTATAGCTCCCACGTGTCGAAGCACGACTTAGAGGTATAACCGCATTGTAAGCAATGTCGCAAGTGAGGTAATCTTCACAACAACCCATGTAATGAACAAGGAAAAGAGATACATAGTTGGCTTACACTCGCCACGTCACACAATAGCATAAATATCATTACACTCATCCAGGTACAATCAAGGTCCGACTACGGAACCAAAATGAAGAACAACCCCAAATGCAACAAACTCCCCGATCGCCCCCAACTGGGCTCCACTACTGAACGTCTGGAAAGGAAACGTAGTAACAACGAGAGTCTTCATTGAACTCCCACTTGAGCTCAATCGCATCACCTGGAGCGGTATCATCGGTCCCTGCATCTGGTTTTGGAGTAATCTGTGAGTCACGGGGACTCAGCAATCTCACACCCTCGCGATCAAGACTATTTAAGCTTATAGGTAAGGTAAAGGTATGATGTGGAGCTGCAGCAAGCACTAGCATATATGGTGGCTAACATAACACAAATGAGAGCGAGAAGAGAAGGTAAAGGCACAGTCGAGATACTATGATCAAGAAGTGATCCTAGAACAACCTACGTTCAAGCATAACACGAGACCGTGTTCTCTTCCCGGACTCCGCCGAAAAGAGACCATCACGGCCACATACTAAGTTGATTCAATTTAATTAAGTTAAGTTTCAGGTTTTCGACAACCGGACATTAACAAATTCCCATTTGCCCATAACCGCGGGCACGGATTTCGAAAGTTCAAATCCCTACAGGGGTGTCGCAACTTAGCCCATCACAAGCTCTCATAGTCAAGGAAGGATATTCCTTCTCCCAAGACAATCCGATCAGACTCGGCATCCCGGTTACAAGACATCTCGACAATGGTAAAACTAAAACAGCAAAGCCGCCCGAATCTGCCGACAAATCCCGATAGGAGCTGCACATATCTCGTTCTCAGGGCACACTCAGATGAGCCAGACGTCGGGTAGGCTAGCCCAGAGTTGCCCCTGGTAGCCTCAGACATCGCTCAGGTTGGACCAACACTTAGAGGAGCACTGGCCCCTGGGGGGTTAAATAAAGATGACCCCCGGGCTCCAGAAACCCAAGGTAAAAAGAGGCTAGGTGGCAAGTGGTAAAAGCAATGTTGGGCATTGCTGGAAGAGTTTTATTCAAGGCGAACTGTCAAGGGGTTCCCATTATAACCCAACGTGTAAGGAACGCAAAATCAAGGAACATAACACCGGCATGACGGAAACTAGGGCGGCAAGAGTGGAACAAAACACCAGGCATAAGGCCGAGCCTTCCACCCTTTACCAAGTATATAGGTGCATAAAAATAGACAAGATATAATAATGATATCCCAACAATAAACATGTTCCAACAAGGAACAAACTCCAATCTTCACCTCCAACTAGCAACGCTATAAGAGGGGCTAAGCAAGCCGTAACATAGCCAAACAACGGTTCGCTAGGACAAGGTGGGTTAGAGGTTTGACATGTCAATATGGGAGGCACGATAAGCAAGTGGTAGGTATCGTAGCATAGTCATAGCAATAGAGTGAGCATCTAGCAAGCCAAGATAGAAGTGATTTCGAGGGTATGGTCATCTTGCCTGCAAAGTTCTCTGAGTTGACGTTAGCTTGATCCTCGTAAGCGTACTCAACGGGTTCCTTGTTCACGTACTCGTCTCCCGGCTCTACCCAAATCAAGAACACAAGCAAAGGGAAACACAATCAACCACGTGCAATGCACAAGCAACATGATGCAAAACATGGCATGATACGCGGGATGCGATATGCGATGCATATGCATGTTTTGTAAAGGAAAGATTGAACCTGGCCTCAACTTGGAAAACCAAGAGTGCCACTGGAAAGATGACTTGATTTCGGCCGAAATCGATATAAAGATCACCGGAATCGGATGCACGGTTTGGAAATGACAAGCAAAACAAATATGGCACCCATCTGTGATTAACAGCACGAGGCCATCTAAATACATCAAGAACAACAAGCTACTGCACTCTAACATGGCACCAAAATACATGGAAGGGATCCACTCAAGATGCTTGACAAAATATGAACACTAAGCTATGGCTAAATCACTCAGTAGCTGGTTCAAACAAGCATGGCAAAAGTGCAAACGATATCAGGTTACAGACTTAGTGAAAATAACAAGTTAGGAATTTAACATCAGGAAGCAATGTTTAGAGCAAGGTAACAACATGCTATAGGAACATATCATGGCAAAGCAAGGCATGGCATGAAGCTACTCAAAGCATACAACAAAAGTCCCTTACTGACCATGAGCCAAAAGGGATCAGAAAATACAATGGCAACCATGTGAACATAGCAATTATCGTTAACAGATTCAGACTTAGCAGAAAACTGGAACATGGCAAAACAGACATTAAGTAGGCATGTTTACAAGCTCGATGCACTCACCACAAGGCATTTCATGACAAACTAAGCATACACCCAGCAAGTAGACATGGTATAGAAGCTAAACATGGCAAGAACAACAATATAGCATGCATGGATCAACTACAACAAGCTTGGCAAAAATGCTTAACATGTAAACATTCTGCCAGGAACATTTTATAGCAAAAGTAGAGCTCGATTGACTGAAGCTAGGGTGCTCCATAATTGCAAGAAAATACATGTATTGATAGAGCACCACAATATCTACAAAACATCCTTACTGATCATGCTCAAAAGAGGCATGGATCACTCGGTAGCAACATGAATACATGGCATAAAAATATAATCAGGGCAATGACAGAGAAGATTTCTGAGTCCCTGAAATCAGCAACATTACTAGGGCTACTTTGCATGCTTGTGCTAGTCACCACAGAGATCACAAAAATATATGGCATACACCCCTGCAAAGATGGCATGGCATACTTCAAAACTCATGTAGAGCTCAATTTCATAGGAGGCACACAACAATCATGGAAAAAATGACAAATGTCTAGTTACTGATATGAATCTGAAACTAACAGAAACTAGCACTCTTCCAACAGCATTTAGGGCATCAAGATAAGCTCAAATGAACATGATGCAATGAGATGAAATGAAGTACTCGTCGAGACGAACATTTCGATATGCTATATGCCCAAAACGGAACCACAGTTGCAGAGATACGATGCAATGAATATATGCAAAAATACTGAAAATTAGGTCAAAAGTCAACCGATCCAAAGTCTCCAGATCCAGATCCGGATCACATGCAGCCTGAGGACGACCGGAGTTACTGTAGCTGACCGGAGTTGTTGCGGGACGTCGCCGGACTTGCCGAGGAGAGGAGGAGTTGGCCGGATCGGGTGCGGGGCGGCGCAGGCGAGGTTGGAGAGAGCCGGAGGAGGTCGGGGCGGCAAGGCACGGCGGCTTGCCGGCGCGGCGAGGCGGTGGCTACCCAGCGTGGCGAGGCGGCGCGCGGGGACGGCGACTTGGGCGATGCGGGCGGCGCACGACGAAGAAGGAGGCGGGCGCGTTTGCTCCAGGCGGCGGCCGGGCGATTGGCTCCGAGGGCCGGCTACGGGCCGCGCGGGCCTGGCGACGGAGGCGGCGGCCAGGGGACAGGTGTCATGCCCTGGTTGGCCGGGAGGCGGCGGCGGACGTTGTCTGGCCCGGCGGAACGTGTCCGGCGCGGCGGAGGAGCGGGGAGCTAGGGTTAGGGTAGGAAAGATCCGAAAATTTTGTAGGGGGCTATATTTATAGGTAGGAGGAGCTAGGAGGCTCCAAATTGAGCACGGTTTTTGGCCACGCGATCGTGATCGAACGGCCTAGATGATGGAAGGGGTTTAGGTGGGTTTTGGGCCACTTTGGAGGGTTGTTTGGCTGCAACACACACGAGGCCTTCTCGGTCCCTCGGTTAACCGTTGGAGTATCAAACAAAGTCCAAATGGCATGAAACTTGACAGGCGGTCTACCGGTAGTAAACCAAGGCCGCTTGGCAAGTCTCAGTCCAATCTGAAAACGTTTAACACCCGCACACGAAAAGAGGTAGAAAGGGACACCGGAGGACATAGGAACGCCGGAATGCAAAACGGACAACGGGGAAAATGCTCGGATGCATGAGACGAACATGTATGCCAATGCGATGCACATGATGACATGATATGAGATGCATGACAAAGACAAAACAACTCGAAGACAAAAGCCGACAACGAGGAAATATCATAACTTAGTGCCGAAAATGGCAAGAGTTGGAATACAAATATGGCAGGTTACATACGGGGTGTTACATTCCAGTACACTACATTAAGCGTGGCTAGTTCATGCTACGCACACAATCATTAATTGGTGGTTTAAATATGTGCAAGGGATATTCAATGTATTATCATGTAGAGATGTCTGAAATTAGCCGTGTCAACTTGCAGATAGGGTTACACAATGAAAATGTACAAGATGTGTGTGGCAATTTCATGGAACATCGCAAAAAAGGAGAGCCAGCGGTGAGCCTATACAGTGTGCTATGGTATGTCACTCCTCCATTGCAATCATCATGACATGTTATTTGTATGTCAGTTCTATTGGCCAAGTTTCTTCGGGACAATTATTACGAGTTATCCTAAGAAAATAAGCACATGTGAATATAAGCTCCATGTAATAAGCCAACCAGTTCTTTTCATTGCGTTTTCAGCATATCTTTGGTATGATCAGTGAAAAGTCTAGATTGCATTATATTTTTTCATTTTGCTGCCCATATGAAAATTAATTTGACATGCAAACACCACAAATTGAACCCAGTGCAGTAATTAATATGATAGGAAAACAGATCTTCACTATTTGCTCAAAATGCAAATACAAAGATACCATCTACTTGGCACAATCTACTTTGGTTAATGTTTTCCATAGAGATCCCATTGCCTAATTTAAACAAAAACGCATGACCCACATTTAAATGAAGAACAATTATTTATTGAAATTTGATAGTCTAAGTGGCTGGTTATTATCATATAGCAGCACCACTTGAAAGCATCATATAGCAGCAGCAGCTCATAGCAACTCATCATACAGCAGCAGCAGCAGTGTGGGTTCATCATATACCAGCAGCATCTCGTAGCAATTCATCATATAGCAGCAGCAGGAGCAGCTCATAGCAATTCATCATATAGCAGCAGCAGGAGCAGCTCATAGCAATTCATCATATAGCAGTAGCGGGAGAAGCGCATAGCAATTCATCATATAGCATCAGCAGGAGCAACTCATATCAATTCATCATACAACAGCAGCAGCAGGAGCAGCTTATAGCAACTCATCATATAACAGCAGCAGCTCATAGCAATTCATCATATAGCAGCAGCAGTCATAGGAATTAATCATATATCAGCAGCAGCTCATAGCAATTCATCATATAGCAGTAGCAGGAGCAGCTCATCGCAATGGATCATATAGCAGCAGTAGAAGCAGCTCATAGCAATCCATTGTATAGTGGATCAAAATGAAAATTTGGCAAAAAATCAGAGGAGATCCTCACCTTATTGGATGAGCTCATTCTTTAACAGCACCTCAAGGCCACGGCCTGGGGGTGGGGTGGTGGAATAAGGTGCCTTCTGCCGCAGTGTGGCATCAACCGTAGTTGTGCAGCGCCTGCCAGAGTAGTGCGTTATACGAACCATAGTGGAGCAGCTGTTGGAGACCATGAGAATGAGGGGCGGCACCCGAGGGAGGAGCAGCCAGGGAGATTTTCCCATACCCGCCGGCCATGTAGCCTAGCTGGACAGAGCATCGTCGAGGACCAGGCCAGATGGGACCAGTGGCGATGGCTTGCTGGAGGAAACCTAGTGCTGCAGGTAGGGTATTGAGGTAGAGGGAAAGGGGAGAGGAGATGCAAGCGGGCAGGGCAATGAACGCTTGCGTGTTTGTTTTTACTTGAGGGTGAGGTGTGACGCGGGCGTCACCAGTTGCATTTTGAGTGTAATATAGGCGGGCAATAGAGTCATTTCACTATTCCCCTTCCCTTCAATTTTTAGTGAGGTTCTACCCGAAACACCCCCCTCCAAAGAGAAATTAGTTAAGCCCAAGCCCATAACTCAAAAATGACTTCTTTACATCTTTTATGGCTTATTTTGACAATAAGCCCTGAAAAGGCGGAATAGAACTGGCCCTTAACCTGCAATTCAATTGTGCGTGGAATGATGAATGACTCCTGCGTGCTATAGTGTACATTTAGGCATCATCATACATGGCATAACCTAATACATGTGCATTCCATTGTAGAATCTGGAATATGCAATGTTTATGTTAGTTCATACGTTGCACATGATGTTTAAATGCCCCTTAAATATGGCCAGTCAAGTGATGGTCTTTAAGCCTCCTTCTTTGCTTCTTTTCTTGATATGTAAGATTTTCTCACACATCTGTTCAATTGCTTGTTTGCATGAGCCAGCCATACTAAGACTGTTTGCTTTGATTACTTGTTGTTCTTGACCTAACACTCTAACAGAGCTGGTCAACGATTTAAACACTAAGGGCTGCTGTCGTGGGGCCTTTTCTAACTCATAGGTGACATAAAGGTTTGGCTGTACACTAAAGTAGGCGCTCTAAGAGTACCTGGAGATCGAGTTCGAAGGTATGCCTAGTTTTTACATAGTGCAGACATAGTAAATGCTCATTTTATTGTGTGCAAGTGCAAGAGATGCGGCATGTTTCATTATGTGGTGTTGTTTTGTTATAATCTCATCCTTTTGTGTTCACAGACTGGAAAGTATGCATATTTATCTTCCAAGGAGACGAGTAACTAGTTTGTGTCACCTTGCAGAAGGGGTGCAATGAAGATAAGATTGAGGATTTCCATGTACAAGATGTTAGGAAGGAGCCTTGCAAGAGAAGTAGGAGCTGCGCTAAGCCTCTTCAACCTATTAAGGTAAGTCACTGTATCCAACTCAACAGTTCAATTCCTTGTTTGTTTCAGGCATAGTTAATTTGCTCTTTTCAATTGCTTTATTTGTCCTTAGTTAATGAGATGCCCAAAGAATGATGCCTCATGTTGGGTACTTTTATAACTATTAGTTGACATAATTAAAGGCCTTACCATTTAATTACTCTGCCGAAGTGTGCCTGAAGCTTTGAAGTCTATTAACCAACTATTATTGAATGAGGCTCACAATCTAGTTTATACCAGGCTAATGATTGCATAGTTTCTCTTGCTGTAGTATGTTTGTATGAAATCCTATTCTGTTCATTACGCTCCCTAAGACTTTAATTGAGCTACAGAATGGCCAACTTCTTGCTTACTTCTACGCAACGTGCTGTCTAAATTTGTAACTTGTCTGTGTTTTGGATTGGGCCCCAACATCATGCTCCTCTGGTGAGCTAAGAGAGATTTCTATATGCAGGCTGCACATACTACCTTTTTATAATTTTTAAAATATCACCTAATTATGCTTCATGACATGTAACATTATTGTTAGTCCTGTTTTGCCATGTACAAAATAGTCTGTCTTGCTCGCTTCAGTGTTGTAACTATATTTTTGCCCTAGTCACGTGTACTTATAGAAACATTTCAGGATGAAGTGACATCAACACAAAGATCTGCGAGCAGTGCGGCATGGTCGTTACCGAATGATTATGGATTGGAATTGGAATGTGCCGATGTTCTCGAGCATCAACTAGAGGTGGCAAGACAACGTGTACATGATTCTGAACGTACAATCAACAAGTTGAGACTGCACATGGAGGTATTAGATATAGGAGTCAAAAATGAAACAAGACACTGAGGTAACTACAAAGGAATAGGAGATTTTGCAGACTGAAATCTGTGCTATCTAAATATGACCAATCCTATTTTCTGAAGAGATTATTGTTCAAATGGCAAGTTATGTTGATGCGCATCCATGATGTATGAGCTGTATTTGCCTAGTGTAAGTAATTTGTTGTTTGTGTATGCTTTATTATCACTGGTGCCGAACCATAATGCCTAGTGGGTATAATCGCCTATAGTTTCTTTATTGTATAGTTTAGGATTATTCTACGTTTCTATGCCTTAGTCTCTTTATTCTATAGTGTATGGTTTTTAGAGGTGATAGTATAGAGTAGGATAATTCTTTGAATATGCTATATCGTTCAAACGGGGCCCAACTCTCCCAAATGTTGTAGTGACCATGGCCGTCCACAGGCCGTACGATCCATGGGCCATCTACGGGACAGACGTCCATGGCCTTCTATGGGCTGTCGGATCCATGGACCTTCTATGGGCTGTCAGATCCGTGGGCCTTCTATGGGCTGTCGGATCCATGGGCCTTCTATGGGCCGTCGGATCAATGGGCCTTCTATTGGTCGTCGGGTCAATGGGCCTTCTACATCCCGTAGGATCCATGGGCCTTCTATGGTCCATCTCATCTATGGGCCTTCTACGGGCCGTATAAGGGGCTGTAAACGGGCTAGAGTGGAAAACGTATGTGTTTATCGGCTGACCATAACGGGCCTTTAATAGGGCGTATTTGATGATGCTATGAAAATGGCCCAATAGATTAACGGGCCACAAACGGGCCGACTGTATCCACGGGCTGAATTTGGCCCACAAGCAGAAAAGACCAGTAACGGGCCATAAGTAACCGAATGCACTACAAAAAAAGACACATCCGTGACATTTTGGGCCGAACGAATTTTTTTCCTGTCATACATATGACACTTCTATGACGATAATTGTGACAAAACCCGGTATCATCATAGATGTGGTGGGCTCCTACTTCTATGACAAAAAATCATGATAGAAAATGGTCTTTTCATCCTAGGCAGGTCGGAGACACAGCTGCATGACATTCTTTGGGCCGTCCATGACGGAAAAAACCGTGGTAGAAGCGAGGGGGAGGAAAATTTCGGGGAGTTCCCGGTTACGGTGGGAGGTCGGAGGCCAAGCGATGCGCGTTTCTCTCGTACACGTACGCGCGTGTGTGCGAGGCACTGACTCTAACTGAACCCGAGCGAGGCATTGGGCTCTAACTGAACCCGAGCGATTGCACTGCAGGCTACGCATTACTGAACCGGAGCGATCTATCGATGGCTGTTAACTGAACCCGATCGAGCGATTCCTTCGCTGCTGCTGCTAACTGAAGCTGATCGATGCTGCCTCTGGGATGAACAATGAGTGTTGCGGGGGGTTTGGATGAACAGTGAGCGGTGGCGTTGCCTCTGGATGAACAGGACCCCGTGGTGTGGAGGGTTGGATGAACAGTAGACGGTGGAGGGGTGCCCGTGGAGGGGTGGTTGAACAGTAGCCGGTGGAGACTGGATGAATAGGAGCCCGTGGAGGCTGGAGGAGGTCGACGGTGGAGATGAACAGTATCCCGTGGAGTCCCATTTTGCGGTAAGCCACACCCCTCCCGATGAACAGGACCCCCGTTTCAACCGTAGCGCTCCAACACAAGGCCGTTTCATCCATTTTGCGGTACGCCACACCCCTCCCGATCAACAGGACCCCTGTTTCGACCGTAGGAGGTCCGTTTCCTCCATTTTGCGGTACACCAGACCCCTCCCGATCAACAGGACCCCGTTCCGAACGTAGGAGGTTTGTTTCCTCCGTTGTGCAGTACGCCATGCCTCATTTCCATCACATGTTCTGTCCAAGCCCTGTCGATGAACACGACCACGCATTCCGTTCTGACCCAGCCAGTTGGCTCCCACGTATTCCGTTACCTCCTGATGAACACGACGCATTCCGTTGCCTCCCCATGAACACGACGCATTCTGTCGCCTACCCATGAACACGACGCATTCCATTGCCTCCCCATGAATACGACGACGCCCTTTCTCCGTTATGACCCAGCCATGTACACGAGCCCTGGCCGCACGTATGCGCGAGTAGGTGTTCGAGACCCCGCCCGTATGTACACATACGTGGCCGTATTTTCTTTCTTGCACCCTGGCCGATGTACGTACGTGTACATGCTAGGTGCGCGCCTCTACTACGACACGTACGCGCCTCTACTACGACACGTGTGCGCCTCTACATCCACCAGTATATATGTACGTACACGTTCACAACCAAAATGACAACGCTACATACGCTTCGACCAGGTGGGTCCCGACTGTGAGGCACTTCCTTGCCTGCGAAGATGTAGCTGGTGGGTCCCAGCAGTCAGGGGGGCGAATCGTTTTTTTGCCCGGTCGTACTTCCTTGCATGCGAAGATGTAGCTGGTGGGTCCCAACAGTCAGGGGGAAACATTTTTTTCGCGAAATACAGTGGCCCGTCCGGTGGGTCCCAGCTGTTAGGTGGAGGAATCATTATTTTCCGCGTAATAAGGAGGCACTTCCTTGATGCGGCCGTGGACCCAGCTGTCAGCCTCTCCACGTACATTCCACGTCTGATGGAAGTCGTTCCTTGACCACATTGACCCCGCCGCGCCGAGAGCACCAGGGCGGTGGACGACGGCGAGGCCTAGGAAGGGGACGACGGGGAGTCGGGGAAGACGCGGCAGCGGAAGCCCGCGCGGAGAGGAGTACGAGGGTTCACTGGTTCGTTTGCGGTGTGAGGCTGCCGTCGCTGCAGGGCCTGGCCAGTGGTGGGAATAGTAGGGGGCGGTGAGGCCTCCGCGACAGCACAGCCGGCCATGGGAGGCAGGAGCATGGGCACGACCAGCGCTGCTTTGGGCGGCTCGAGCAAGAAGACCAGAGGTTGAAGAAGCACTACGGCCGTTGGATGGACATCGTACGGTCACTGGAGCTAGAATCGTTTATATTGACTAAGTTGACAAAGCCCTCCATCCCCGTGAACTTAGTAGGCCCACAAGTCAGCCTCCCACCAAGGTGGGTCCCAGCTAGCAGGGGGTATTCATTTTTTTGTGCGTAATAAGGAGGCACTTCCGGTGTGGCCGTGCTGACAGCAGGGGGAATGTTTTTTTCGCGAAATACGGTGGCCCTTGGGTGGGTCCCAGCAGTCAGGGGCAAACGTTTTTTCGCGAAATACTGGTGGGCATCCGGTGGGTCCCTGCTGTCAGGTGGAGGAATAATTATTTTCCACGTAATAAGGAGGCACATCCTTGCGGCTGTCATGGACCCAGCTGTCAGCCTCTCCACGTACAGTATTCTTTCGATGGAATTCGGTCGTTTACCACATTGACAAAGCCGTGCCGAGAGCACCACGGCGGTGGACGACGGCGAGGCCTAGGAAGGGGACGACACGGAGCTGGGGAAGACGCGGCAGTGGATGCCCACACGGAAAGGAGTACGAGGGTTCACTGGTTCGGCTGCGCTGCCGTCGCCGCAGAATAACAGGGGGTGTGGGTGAGTGGACTGGAGGGATGGCCTGGCCAACGGTGGGAGTAGTATGGCGGCGGTGAGGCCTTCACGGCAGCACAGCCGGCCACGGGAGGCAGGAGCAGGCGGCACGACCAGCGCTGCTTTGGGAAGCTGGAGCAAGAAGACCAGAGGTTGAAGAAGCACTACGGCCGTTGGATGGACATCGTACGGTCAGTCGAGCTAGAATCGTGGATATTGACTAAGTTGACAAAGCCCTTCGTCCCCGTCAACTTAGTAGGCCCACTATACTGGGTCCCAGCTAGCCGGGGGAGTATTCATTTTTTGTGCGTAATAAGGAGGCACTTCCTTGCGTGCGAAGATATAGCTGGTGGGTCCGAGCTGTCAGCGGTGGTAACGTTTTTTCGCGAAATACAGAGGCCCTTTCGGTGGGTCCCAGATGTCAGGTGTAGGAATCATTATTTTGCGCGTAATAAGGAGGCAGTTCCTTGCATGCGGCCGTGGACCCAGCTGTAAGCATCTCCACGTACAGTCCACTTCAGATGCATGTCGGTCGTTGACCATGTTGACCACGCCATGCGGAGAGCACCAGGGCGGTGGACGACGGCGAGGCCTAGGAAGGGAACGACACAGAGGCAGGGAAGACTCGGCATTTGTTTTTGTTTCCCACGCGGAGGGGAGTACGACTGTACGAGGGTTTACTAGTTAGTCTGCCGTCGCCGGAGAATAACAGCAGGTGTGGGTGAGTAGAGGGATGGCTAGGCCGGTGATGGGAGTACGGTGGGGCGGTGAGGCCTGCGCGGTAGCACAGTCGGCCGCAGGGAGGAGGGAGCAGGCAGTCCCGCCGGTGCTTGCTTGAGCGTCTGGAGCAGGAAGAGCAGAGATTGAAGAAGCACGACGGCTGTTGGATGGACATCCAACAGTATACAGGCCATCTGTGGAAAGCCTCAAATCTGTGGAAAACAGCATACAACCCATCAGCCATTATTTCAAATAATTTACAACCCATTTGCTAATTCTTACGGGGTTTTTTGGAGCCCATATTCTTTTTGTTAGCATTACAGCCCATATTGTGGCCACGATTAAAAAATTATACGAGATTTTGCATATGCCGGTGCGGTATGAACTGTTTTTAATCCCGGAATTTTGAGTCACATTCAGACTGATTTTAGAAATAAATGTATATCAATATAAAATCCAATAAATTGTCCATGCATAAAAATCAATGCAATTTAAAATCTCAAAATGAAAAAAAGATACTTGAAACTAATTGCTGGTTTGATGTGTTTTAAAAATGTACAGCCCATTTCTCATTACTGATAGACCATTTTCTCGGCCAGCCGAATGAAGCTCTCCTTGTCTTGAAAGATTTGCAGCCCAACAGGCCTGTTAAAGCGACTTACTTGACAAATCACAAAAAAACTGGGCTAGCCATTTTCAGAAAGAAAAAAAACTACTGGGTTGGTCTGTGGTAAACATAAAAGAGAAGGCTGTCTAGACAGGCCAGAGTGTCCCGCACAGCCCAGTTGACACCCTGCTTCCATCTCAAAAACAAATTAGATAAATGCCACTCCAATTATGGCGATTCAAAAAAATGCCACTACAATTTTTGCAAACTTTGAAAAACGCCACTGTAGTTTGCAAACTTTGAAAACCGCCACTCCAGACTTCGAAAAATGCCACTAGAAATGGCATGAAATGGCATTTTTCAAAGTTTGGAAATTGCAGTGGCATTTCTCGGATACACCAGATTTGGAGTGGCATTTATCAAATTAACCCAAAACAAAAATAACTGGGCGAGCTGCTGGATCCCTGATGTCAGCCGCTCGTTGTGCAATTCTCTCGTTTATTGACTACGTTGACAATGGCATGGGACCCAGATGTCAGAAATCCACTAGGAGGAGCCATTTTTTATTGGCTTGAAATAAGGAGGCACTTGCTTGTGTGCTGCCCTGACCATGGTGGGTCCCTGCTGTCATCCTCTCCACGTACAATCATCTCCTGATTGTGTACGCGTCAACCTGCTAGGCCCACAAGTCAGCCTCTAAACCCGTGGAGGACAAATACAAACCATTTAAAAAAATAACATCCCATTCCATATGTTCAATCGGAAAGTTCAACATTCAGAGCAAAGTAACAGGTCTGATCCACATATAGAGTACTGAACTTCCACGTTAACAACCATCATAGCCAAGTTAACTATCTACTTCCACTAATACTCTAGTAGCGTACAAGTACTAACTTACTCTTAGCTAACTAGACGATGTCGGCCGCCATCTGTGGTACACGCTAAACGCCGGCACCGGCGTCGTGCGCCTCACCTCGGACTTGCAAGAGGTGTGATAGGGCGCGTTGCTCACGCGCGTTGGCCATTTCCATGCCGGCGTGGTCCACCGAAGCTTCAGCTTCCAAGCGGGAAACGCACTTGACGAGCTGGTAGTAAAAATTGGCGTCGCGAACGTGTGCATGCCCGACAACCTCCATGGCTATTTGCTGGGCGCCGGCCTTCACGTAGTCGGCCCAGTTGCGGGCGCACTGCTCGCGACTCAGAGCGTCGGTGCGCTGCTGCTCCATGTCCCGCTGGCGGCGCAAATCGGCGATACGCTGCTCCTCTGCCAGGCGGTCGCGCTCCAACAACTCCTGCTCCTGCGCCATCCGATCACGCTCCAACAACTCCTCGATCTCCACATTGCCATCTAAAGACAGATAGAATGCCTCCTTCCTCCGTGTGCCTTCCGATGAAAACCCGAACACTAGTTTCGGCGGTGACCGCCTCCGGCGTCGCCTACGACAGACGGGCAGGGGCATGGCGGACGTAGCGAGCAACGTCGAGCCGGTGGGGGCTTATGAGGATATGTCGAGTTGGGTCACGGTGGCACCGGAGAAGGCAGGGAAGCAGTACTTCCACGGATTTAAAAAGCCCGCAACAATTAAAGTGTATCTTTTTTCGCATCAGTTAGCTGCCTTAATTACGGCCGGCTGCATGCAGACACTCAGAATCGCTCGCAGGTAGTACGCGAAGCAGCATGCAATGAGTCACAACCGAGGGCATGCATGCAGCCACTTAAATCGCTGGAATTAATTAGGCTTAAACTTCTGCATGTCGTTAATTATTGCCATGCCTTGGTCTTGCTGCTTTGCTCACGGAATTAATTAGGCTTAAGCTTCTTCGGAGGTAGGCATTTTTATCCGTGTAGGATCAATAGTGTAGCTTGTCAGTTTCTTCAGAGATATGCATTTTTATTCAAAAAACTGCCACTTCGCATCTTGGGTCGCAAATAAAACTGCCAGGAGCGCATTTGTAGGCTAGCAAGTGATCGATCAGTAACTTGTAAACACTGAGCGGACATAAATAAGTAACTGTTAATGCATCTCAATGATTCACATATCATATACAAATATGTAGCTCCTAAAGCAAAGATCATCCACTTCGGATCTTGCGTCGCAACTAAAACTAACTAGTACGATTCCCATACATAAGATCAACATGTTAATGCATCTCAATGATTCACAATATGGAGCTCCAAAAGCAAAGATCTAGAAAAAACATATGTTCTTCCTACTAACATGGATGCTTCTCTTGGCCAACATTTAGTACAGACTGAGAGACAAATTTGTTTGTGAAGTCTACAATTCCTCTTGCAAACGTAAGTGGTTTCACCAACAGCTGGAACCATGAGAATGAACCACACATGATGGACAAACATCCACTGCAATATGATTTGGTCTTCTCTCGATCACACCGCGAGACTATTTTCGGAATACAAACTTTAACTTAGGCAAAATGATGCCCATTGTATAATCAGACCAAAGCAATGAAGCACCTAGTGTTGGCCAATAAATAGTACAATACTACTTTTTTGCTGTCCATGAAGTGACTATCCAATCTTTCTCTGTATATTTTCAAATGGCACTTCATGAAGTGACTATACTATTCTCTTGTGCAGTTCAACCAAAATTGCAGACACTTTGTTTGTTTGCCAAATAGCAACGGGCAGACATCTCTATCTGCACAAATATCAAGCAGCTATTAAACATATACCACACCTTGTATTTTCGGTTTAAACATGTCTCTTCCGCTTAGCGTCTATCATGTTATGCACTGGACAATCTGATACAGTTATGTTTTTCCCTGGACAATTTCATACTGAATTGATTTGCTGGTTCAAAGCATAAATATAGCGCCTATTCTTCATCAGACCAAGGATATTCATGTTCGCAGTGATGGAAGAGGTGAAATCGATACAACCGAAATTGAGCATCCAATCATTGAATCCTGTCCTGCACCTCCAATGTAGGTCCACCCTGCCAATAAATTCACATGCAAACCACTAGTATTACTATCTAATGACAGCACAAAGAGAGTAGCAAGATAGTAGCAAACCATGTACCTTCGTAATGAACAGCTCATAGTGCCACCAATTGGATATAAAGGTTTGGAAAAAAACATGCTCCTAATGTTGAACCAGTTGGATATTTTGTGCAGTTCCACTAAAATTGAGCATCCCTGTTTGCATATATATTGAAAGTGTGATTACTCTAAAAGTGGCACTAGTTGAAGCATAGACTAACAAATATAAGCATTCCAATTTCTTAATGGGAAAAGGTAGCAAGACGGTTTCTAACCACCTGTTTGAAGGAATAAATAAAGCAACATCGGCTGATGTCAGGAAGGCATACATAGTTTTTTTCTGAAAAACTGAGCCATTCCTAACCTTTCCTCTTCTTTTAAGCAAATTTTGTGCAGTTCTACTAAAATAAAATTCCATCACTGCCTTGACAATTCAGTGACACTGTACAAAAGGAAATGACTTAACATTACATCATGATGTCAGGTATGTAGTCGACAGGCATTAGAGACAAACGTACATACCTCCTCCGATAACATAATGAACATTAATTTTAACAAAGGTGTGACTAGCTTTACCGGGATAATTTGAGTGAACTCTACACCCTTTGTTCCTTAATATAAGACGTTTTCACAGTTCAATTTAAAGTACCCAAACGTCTAGTATTTAGAAAAACAGGTAGTAGTTTTCTTGAGCACATATCTGGGAAAGCTTGCCACACTTTATTTATGTCCATACGCTAATGCAACACCATTCGAATACTACAAATATACACTAATCTAGTGGCTAGTGCAACAGTAGAGTAGTTAGTTTATTACAGCGTACAGTACAATGGTTTTACTGAACAAATTTCAATAAACTCTAGCACTGGAAGGTTTCTATAAGAATTAACAATACAAAATATAAAAGTAACAAGTTTCAGCATTGGTATACTAGCTGTGCATGAGCATTAAACCAAATACAAAAGTCTGAAGGTAACTAGCATTATTAACTAATGACAGTATAAAAAATTGCAAACCATGTACCTCCACGGTAAATATCATTTCGAACTCGGGGGGACCTTAAAAATTGCTATCCCAATCTTGATAATCGATCAAACGTAAAAACTTGATCGAACAAATCAAGAGAACAGCCGGACGAGGAGGAGGTGCCCACTCTTGACCTTTCCTCTTGTCTTCATAACTGTCTGTGCAGTTTAACCAAAATAAAATGACATCAGCGCCTTGGCATTTTGGTGACACTATACAAAAAAATTAACTTATCTCATGAAAGTGAGGTATGTAATCTATAAGCATTAACAATGCAAAAATCTGAAGGTAGTAACAAGTTTCATCATTGGTATACTGGCTGTGCAACACCATTAGAATGCCTTAGCTGAAAAATCTTTAATACATCCACAATCAACAGCTAACCCTGAAATAATCCAGTGACATTAAATGGCATTGCTTAAATTTATCGGTGGCATTAGACTGAGAGCGGCATTAGTTAAATGTGGCATCACTTTAGCAGTAGCATTGCTTGACTTGACTGCTAGCGTTATAGTGACAGCAAAAAAAGTGGCAATAAGAGCATGGAAGGCCCATTCGGATAGTGGGGGCACTAGTACGATGTACCTCCACAGACACAGAGTGGTGAGGGAGGTATGGTTGCCCAGAGCAACAAATATCCAGGCAGCATATGTGGATTATGTCGCATTTTTTTCTCTTTAGCCACCATTTTCCTATGTGAGGACAACAAACCGATCGGCCTGGTCATTCTCTATTGCGTTGTCATGCCTTTCTACCCTTCTTCAACCAAGAGACACAAGACTCGTTCCTTAGCTACTGATTTCCCCCTTTTCAACCTAGATGCGGGTTCGATGCCTACTCTCTTGGACAGTACAGTCTCCCTTCCTTTCCTTATTCAACCCAGACATGGATTAGTCTGCATGAAGTAGGGTTTCCTTTAATAGTGCAAATTATGGTTTTCGTCTGTGTGGCCAGCAGAGCAGAGGATAGCAAATTGGGAAGATGGTGGAGTGGAAAAAGATTCCACATGCAACGACGTGGCAGATGGGGCAATAGAACAAGGTTATGGTTCGAAAAGAGGTAGCATACCTGAGGGTCAGCGGGAAGTGGCTTTGCTCATGGTCGTCGTCCTCCGCACACACTACAGCAGCGAGCTTGGGGACGGAGGCCATCCCGCGCGGGCGCTAGGTCTGAGAGGACGGCCTTATCGTTAGTGTGTGATCTCACTCGCCGACGACGAGTGCATCAACGCTGCACGTCATTTTCTTCCCCGGTGGATCTGTGACCACCGATGAGGAGGGAGAGAGGGGCCGTCTTTTTTAGATCTGGAGACAGGGTGGTAGTGTGAGAAGAGAGTGGGCAACCCTTAGCAAGAAAGCGCTCAAGCTCCAGTCTATATATCTTTTTTATACTACTAGTACTGGAGGTGGAGTAGGGGTAGAGTAGTTTATATTTTCTCTGCATACAGTACCAGTTAGTCATGCTTCAAAACTGATCGGCACACCATTAAAAAATAAAGGTCGATAACTAATACGGCACCTCGGGCCAACGCGGCCAGATCATATTTTGCACAAGAAATTACGCACCATGTTTCATTGACATGTGGTCCCGTTCCAACATATCAGTGAGACGACGGTGAGTAGTAGGAGTATTTCCGAACGGACGTGTAGGCCGGGGTGCCTCTTCGTGAACCGTGGCAAACTCGCAACCATCCACCGACTCTTCGCCTTTCCCTCTCGATTTGGAACTGTTGTCGCACGCTCTTCCTCTCCCTCCTCCATTTTCCTTCATCCCTTCACCCTTTCTTCCGCCATTCTTCGATCGTCTTCTCCATGGAGGGAACAGGCCGGAAATGTCCCCGTTATTCTTGCCCCGATCTGAAAGATGACGTGGTGGAGGAACTCATTGATTGGTGCGACGTCATCACCTCAGCTAGCATGGCAGGTTCGTTCAAGCCCATTCTCGACTCAACTAATAACATCATTACAAAGAACCCAAGAGTCAAGGAGCGGTTTGATCTCCCCTATCTTCTTCGTCGTGATCCTGATGACTGGCGCCGGCATGACGGAGGCCTCGCCCTGTGCCAGTTGATGCTGCTTGATAATGATACGTATGATGTTAAGATGCCATCGCTTGAGGGCAAGGCTTGGGCGGGCGCAAATGGAGATTGGGTTGTTTACATTGGGTCCAACTACGAGTGGGAACTTCTGAATGTGTACACTCGTGACCGGGTTCCACTTCCAAAAATCTCAGCAGACTGCCCAGAGGTTGAGCACACCGGTATTGTATGCACGTTCAAATACGATCATGGTGACTGTCTTCTATGGAAGATAGCAATTTGTCTAGTTCCCAACCACTCTTGGAATTACAACAACTATCAAGTCGTTGCTATCTTCGACAAGCTTGTTGCCGTCCTTCGTGGTTTGACTCAATGGATATTGCTCAAAAATCGGTTTCTGTACACGGATGAGTACCGTGATGCAATTCAATACGCGGACCTTGTGTTTGCTGCCACCACTCGTGGCACTGTTTTTGCATGGGATCCTCGTAGTTTCGGTACATTTGTCTTCCACCGTAATTATAATTGTTTCATCCACATGCATGCGGATTAGCAAGTTTCCCTTTACTAATTAACCTTCTTCTTGTGTTTCCAAGGTCTTGTGAACATCCCACCACCTATACTTGAAAATTTTTATAACCAAGGGGGAGATGAAGATGGTGATCATGATCACGAGCATGAGGACGAGCAGCGCCCATATACTCTGTGGCGCCTGGCAACTAATTCTGATGGATCACCTCTTCTTGTGTGTATATAGCCCACTGATGATGTTACTGCTAAGGAAGCAGGTGTAGTCTCCCATGGTCGCACTCTCCGGACCTATTCCAACACCCGTTGCATGGTATTTGGGATGGATACTAGTGTGCTAGCGCCAACTCCTTCTCCCTGGTACAGAATTGATAGTCTTGGAGAAAACTCGCTCTTCCTTGGACAAAACTATCCGATGATGGTGAAAGGCGATCCAACTGCTGTTGACACAATGTTAACAGTACCATTTATGAGAAGAAACTGTGTCTATACCTTGGACATTTGGGTGGTTCCCTACCCTGGTACTGATATATATAGTAGGCCGCTTCAGCCTGGATGATCAGTCCTGTGTTGGTTCCCAGATCGACAATCGATGGCCCATCCCAGAGAATCACTTGTGGTTCAAACCAAGCATTTCCAACGCCGAGGAATGGTTGAGTTGAAGTTCATTTCATTGCTTGTTAGATGTTGTGTGGTGAAAACTTTAGTATTTATAATGTATCCTCGTTGTCGATGTGGGTTGATGACCTGCTGTATGTAATAAAATGACATGTCTGTGATAAACTTACTGAATTTATGAATGGCTTTCGAGTCGCTTCTCTGAGTAAGTGGTGCGACGAGGCAAAAAAATATTTTGCGAATACATTATTGTACATGCATTGCAGCAGGTTATCGGATGAGGCCAATCAACAATAGTAGTACACTATTTGTACAAGCTTCACATGCTTCGCGCGTCGGGCGGGTGTTTTTACTGTTGCCATATGCTAATGTGTTCGCTGTACGTAACTAGCACCTCGAATCCTCGATACTAGTACTATATAGTAGGAGTAAGTAGTAGGAGTAGTAGGGTGGCATGGGCTAGAACAAGCATTCACATCCAGGAGTACGGCACACGCCGCCACCACGACATCCATCTGACACCATATTATTTCTTAGAGTCCGTGCTAGAGCAATCTCTTCAACCTCGTCGTTTCTCTAACTTCAGCCATCGCGCGGCGGGCGAGGTGGGGGTTTGCCGATAGTCGGTTTCCTTAACTGCGGTCCCACATGTAAGGACAACTCCAACGCACGACCCCAAACGGACCTCCATTTTGCATGAACTCCAACGACAATTTTGACTAGAAAAGCAAGACCAAAAAAACAAGAACCACAAGAATACATTTTACTACTCCTGTAAGTTGGATTAGTGCCTTCTCGATGCATTCATTGTTGATCTGCGGAGGCTCGATCTTGCGTGCTTCTTTCTTGTTCGAGTGTAAAGATGTAGACATTGCTTCCTCGCATCTAGTCTCATGTCTAGCATCTATTCTAGTAGGAGTATCAACAAGTGCACTAATCTCATCTCTAGCCTCTGTGCTAGCTAAAAGTGATAGAACATCTACTAAATTGTGCTCTATCAATATATGGATGTACTCTTATTCCCAATACAAAAACTTGCATCCATTCTACTCCCTCCGTTGCACAATACATGCCTTCTATTTGTCAAATTATATATGTATCTAGACATGTTTTAGTATATAGGTACATCCATTTTTGGACAAATGGAAGTCAAGTATTTTGGAATGGAGGGAATACACAATAAAAATTTTAAGTTAGGACAACTAGTCTAATCCGAGAGCACAATCGAAGATTTGGTCGGGTTCTTCCTTCTTTTGCCGACACATCGGACATCCAGCATCCAGGTCGTGTCATGAAAGAAAATAGAGTGGTCGTTGAAGCCACAAGATGTGCATCTTGGGTTAAACTATAAATAGAATCTTACTACACTTGAGTAACTCCAAAAGCGGCCACCGAAGATCTTTATTGGATTTGTTTTTCATCACCAGCACGTCGAGGTGAAAGATGTGCAGGTTTAGTGGGTCCTCTTGCGTTTTCACTGACATGTGGGGCCGCATGTGAGAAAACAGACGATGGGCTTCGGGCGTCCACTGGCTAGCCGAGAAGAGAGATAGAGGAGGGCTGAGCACGGACTGCAGGGAATTTGTTCTACGTACCTCGATATTGGCTCGGTATAGTGGGGTGGCATGGGCCATAACTAGCATTCACGTCTAGCAGTACGGCACACGCCACCCACACGAGTCCCATCCAACACCAATTTTCTTGGAGTCTATGCTACATCCATCTTTTCTCCCTCCTGTTTTCTCAGCCATCGCGCGGTGGGAGGGGTGGGGGTTTGCTAATAGTCGGTTTGCTCAACTGCGGTCCCACTTGTAAGTGAAAATGCAACACCGCACGCATTCCCGCTTGAGCGGCGTGCCGGACCAACCGTGTGGGGGTGCGACGCGAACACGGCATGCTTTTTCTTTTGAACTCATAACTTGTAAAATTTGGTTCTGCTCCATGGCGCTACCGATAGATAGAAAATAACGATTTTGCCTAGAGTAATGAGAAGTTTGGTTCTGGCGCCGTTCATGCATGGAGTACGTACGAAAATTATGAAGTTGATGTGAAAGGTAAGATAATTACTGTAGTATCATATACTACTACATGGAATTGACAAAAAGATAAAAATACATACGGATCCATCAACGACATCCTCACGCCCTAGTGCGCCGGGTCACCAACCGACATGTGAGGAGCAGCGGCGTTGGCGGCGAGCTCAACGTGCTTCTGAATAGTGCCGTCCAAGGTTGCCCTGCGGTCTAAGAAGGCCAGCGTCCTATCGTCCTCCTCTTGCATGTAGTAGTCCTTGTGGACGATTTGCGCGTAGACGTGGGTGATTATGTTGATGGTGTCTTGCTGCGCCAGGCGTTGCGCGGCGAGCGCCACCTCGAGGTGGACATTCTCCGGCATGACGGCGGGCAGTCGCAGGGCCACCAGTGCGTCGAAGAGGTTGTCACCATAGTGGCCGTTGAGGGTGGAGGGCATCGCAGAGCCTAGGCGCGTCGGCTGGAGGCTTACATCCAAGTCGTCCGCAAGCTTCTTGACAACGGTGAACTTGTCGAGGAAACCGGCGAGGACCTCGTCGAACAAGGAGACGAAGTTGTCGTCCAAGCGGCCCCTCGCCCTGGTGGCCTCAAGCAATACTACCTGGAGATGTTCCACGGTGCCGGGCCGCAGGCCGGCGTCGTGGACCATCTGGCACAGCCGGCTGATGCTCGCGCTCATCGCCTCCATGGGTCTAGCTTAGCTTCTAGTCAACTGATCTTGTGATTTGAGTGATCACTCTTGCCCTTGGTTAGCGTGCATAGATGCATAGGATTTCGTACTACTCCTCGGCTCTCTGCTGCACCTGCCTTTGGCTGTATGATAGGTGGGCCAGCCACCCCCTGGGCCCATGTGTTATTCACCCAAAGGCAGTTGTCGTAAGTTAATGAAGCTGCGTCCCCCTCCGTGCCGGTGCAGTATAGTCATCTCACCGGACCTCTAGTTGGGGCCAAACGAGAGAAGCTTGATGTTTACTGGTTTATTGGTCCCTTTTGCATTTTGCGCCAAGTTTTGACCTTTGGTTTAACTAATAAAATGTTAATGCATGTAAACAAAAATGTTGTGTAAGTCACCTTACGAAAACCAAATAATCCCAAAATACTTAGGCACGGTGCACTAACTCCCTGCTTGTTTCTTATTTCGTGACATATCAACCAATGAGAGATGTGGGTCGTGCATGCTTTCAATGACTTGAGACTACCAAACATGACATGCAGTGTTTAGTTCATTGCATGTAATCCTACTAGTACTCTAGTTAGCAAAAAACATTAAGTTCTCTCGCCGATAGGAATAAAACACCATGTATTTATTTACAGAGGGAGTAGTACATTTTTTGTGACATGCATTACTAGATATTGCTAGTCAAATACTAAAATCCAGATGGACGTGGTAATACTCCTAAATCCAGACGGTGGTGCTACTAGTACTAGTAGTAGTACTACCAATGTAGTAGTAGGAGTACTAGCATTGTACTACCCGTTGGTCAAATTATTACATGCTGCTCCTCACAGTGAAGTGACAAGAACCTGCGCCGAAGATGACACCTGAGTATAGGCGCCGTGTTCGGCATACCATAGTCAGCATCACCGTCTGCAGTCACTATCATCATGGCTGTAGAGCTAGCCTGCTTACAACTAGCCATGTTCGACATAATTTCCCGTGCGTAGATGCCCGTGCATTGCACGGAACACCAAGATTGGGGGTGGACGGCTCCGGCAGCGGCGATCGCGCCAGATTTTTCCATGGCCTTCTAGATGTGGTGGGGAGGAGATAAGGAGTTGTTTGTAAATAGGGAACAAGTGCGGGCATCTTTTTGCAAAAATGGAGAAGCTTGGTTTGTATGCGTCACATCTAGATCCGACGGCTATTGGTGAAAGATGGGAGGCACAACATCATCACCAACTGAGGACCTGTTTGATTCGCAGGATTTTGAAAACACAGGAATAGGACACGACAATATTACAAGTTTCAAACTGATATTACAAATGTTAGGAGTAATGGTGCACCTATGAAGAGGGAATTACTAGGAAGTTTATGTAAGAACTTTCGTTACTTTAGGTGGATGCAGCATTATCGTACAAACTAAAATTCACCACCCTAACAAGTCACTAATGAGCAAATAAGTTTTCGAGTCTCTGGCCACTTGATGTTTCAAAAAAAATTCAGCTTCTGCGGAGACTTTTTCATTTAGGCTTAGACGCTTGCGGTGATCAGCATGCCATTCATTATGGCGCCAGAGAACGCCAAACCTCATTACCTTGAGCACACTTGCCTCCAGAACAAAGAACCTGGCCAATTTAATCTCAGATGTGCTGCCTCGGTAGTCGATCAAATCAATTTTTGTAAGATGGAGATCAAGGCATTCGATGAGATTGTTATAGTGCAGCACATTTTTCACTTTCGGGTCTTTTTTATCTACAAAAGAAGAGAACATATTAGAGCAACTGGCTGCATAAGATTGCCGTGTCATCAAGAGATACCAATATCATTCGCTCATATGATAGGGTTGGCTGGCTAGTGATATTTTTTCACTCTCTCTCTCTCTCTCTCTATCTCTCTCTCTCTCTCTCTCTCTCTTTCTGTTTCCTCTCATTTAACTAGGAGCACGTGAAGAGCTTGGGCATTTGTTGCCTTCCACTATGTGGCTGATGCCATATTTCGCAAAAGTATGCCACATAATACGCATTGATGTCAAATCAAAAGATTTTGGCACCGCTCTCGTGATGTGAGAGAGTTGGCACCGCTGTGCACACAGACCCACATGTATAAAAAAATCAATCAAACCAACTACACCAGCCTCTCACTCTCCCAAACAAGTGTTTTTTTTTATTGCTTCGGTCCTCTCTCTCTCTCCCACATAGTGTTTTTTCATTGCGTGAGTTAATTTGGCACCAGAGCAAAGTAGGTGATCCAGATTGGGGCATTAGGTGAGCAATGGAGGGGCATCGATGCCAAATGCATCACAAGTGAATTTGGCACATGTTATGGCCTACATAGCCCACTTTTGTACTCCCTCCGTCCCAAAATACTTGTCTTAAATTTGTCTAAATACAGATGTATCTAGTTACATTTTAGTGTTAGATACATCCGTATCTAAACAAATGTAAGACAAGAATTTTGGGACGGAGAGAATACTACCTCGTATTTAGTGTAAAATTTTGACCATAGATTTACCTAAGAAAATGCTAATGCATGTGACTAAAAATTACACCATTTGAAATTATGTTCAAATACGAATCCAACGATATAGTTCTTAGTGACATGCATTAACATTTTGTCAGTTAAATCTATGGTCAAATTTTGATACTACAAAATTGGAAGAGTAAACCGGGACAGAGGTAGTACTTGCTCTTAGGGTAACCATAGAGTTACTGGAGTAGTCTAAGTTACTTTCCACTATGACTAGCCTAGGCTACTATAGTAGTACAACATAAAAACGATGCAGGCGATCACGTGAGAAAAAAATACTAAAAACATTTCTTTCGGTGCAGTGCGTAGATGCAGTTTTGAGCACTACACTTGTCATCGTAATTTGGGAAAATTACGAAAAAATTGAGCTACGTTGTGATTACTGTTTACTTATAGGAAAGAAGTTTCACCTTGATGAGTAGCTTCTCCGTGCACGGAAATCATGTAAGGAATCCAACAACTTGATCTAGATTGGGGCCGATAGATTTTAGTGCTAAGATCTTCACTGTGCACATGGACTGGGTCAAGCTTGTGGGAATCATTTTCTGGAAGACGGTCGTTAATACATCAAGAAGAAATTAAAAAATGTGAATTTCCAGAAGACGGAGAAGAAGATGAGTGTTGTACCTAAACGATTACGGATCCAATAAAGAGTTTGGAGAATTTGGCAGACGAGTACACCAACACTGTCAATTTCGGTGCGTCAGTGACTCTGATTTTTATTGGACCTTCTAGATCCGATACAAGCAATCTCTCAAGGAAAGGTTATATCCTCAATGCGCCCTCAATTTACTAGCGTGCGGGCTGCTACCCCGAGTGGTTTCAACTTTGTTTACTTCACCACGTGTCAGATGGGCCTCTAGTTTACTTATTTTCACCCACTACCACATGGGCCAGCACACGAAGATACAGAACACGAGCTGACAAGGCAGCATGTGGATTGGTTGACCGGTCAACTAAACAATATACAGAGCTATACGCTGACACAGTGAGCGTATAATCCGTCAGTATAGAGAGTTCGAGTAAGAGGGGAGGCCCATGAGAGATAGCAGAGAGAGAGAGAAAGAGATACTCCCTCCGTTCGATAATGTAGTTCCAACATTTTTTTAAGTCAAACGTTTCATACTTTGACCAAGTTTATAAAGAAATTATTTATATCTACAACACCAAAGATAAATGATAGTATGGATTAAGTACATGTTCTGATGAATCTAATGATCGTTCCAGATGTAAACGTTTTTCTCCACATATACCTGGTCAAACTTTTCTGAGGTTTGACTTTTCAAAACATCCATATGCTTATGGACATGACAGAGTCCCTAACTAGAGAGAGAGAGAGAGAGAGAGTGAAAAAAGTGTGTGTGCGTGTGTGAAAGAGACATGGACAACACACGATAAAAGTAGAGAAAAAGCGTGCGTGTCTTATGCAAACATATCACACATGCATCTTCGAGAACGGAGGCAAGGTGAGGAGATAGTGTGTGGTTGTTTGGAACCGAGAGAGGAATACCCCTAGCATGTGGCCAAGAGGGGTCTGACAAACAAGGGAGAGAGCTCGAGAGAGACGTACGGAAAAAATGCATACATGGGGAGGAGAGAGTGTATGTTTGTCATAGAGAGATCTGCTGGAGATCGTGATGGGACTAAATGGGTGGGAGATCGAGTGATAGGGTGTGTGCACGATAGAAGATATGCCCGGAGAGATATCGAGATAGACGTATGGATGGAGGAGACAATACGTGTGTTCCTGATGGCTAGTAAGAGATAATCATACTTAGGAGGGGGGGAGTGCTTGCGCCTATGATGGAGTGAGGGATTATGGTACTTAGGGGGGGTGCGTGTCACATGGAGAGAGAACAAGGGAGGAGAGTGTTGGATGGGTCTATATGTATAGCGCGAGCGAGACATGTGTATGTGTGAAATAGGGAGATATAAGGCCAGTTTGGCTTGCGTCCAGAGCACCTTTTGCCTGGCCTGGGGTTGTGGCTGGATTTCATGCACACTTGTTTGGTTGCTACCCTGTGAAAAAGAAAGCCCGCCTGGCCTGGGTTCCCTTGCACTTTAATTAGCCTGGCTGAACTCCAGACACCGCAGGTAGCCTGGCCCAGGCGACGGATTTCGAACGCCTGGCCGTGCCTGGTCATGTGGCCACGAGGCTAACAGCAACATGGATGGATATTAGTAGTAAATAATTGATGCATGGATTGATTGATGTGACGTTGATGCTTTGCCTGGCAAAGGCATGAACCAAACGCTTAAGCACCACACAAGCCTGGCTAGGCAGAAATATTTTACATCTCACATCCACACTAGGCAGTACCGGCCATCAAGGCATGAGGGTTAGGTCACGAACCAAACTGACCAATAAAGTTTGAGAGAGATTGAGGAGCCCCGATAAGGCTGAGTGGTGTGTCAGATAGCTGAGAGGGGGAAAGAGATATTCCATCCGCTCAATAATGCAGTGCATGTAAATTTTTTAGAAGTCAAACTTTGGAAACTTTGATCAGGTTTACGAAAATGTTATTTATATCTACAATACCAAAGATACATCATACAAAATTGCATCTCATGGTGAATCTAATGGTATATGTTTGCCGTACTAGATGTAATTCTTTTTCTCCACGTACATGGTCAAACTTTGTGATGTTTGACTTTTCAATAATTCTATATGCTATGGACCGAGGAGAGTGCCTCAGTCGAGACAAATCAAGTGCGTGTGAAGGAGAATGAGTAAGTGTGCAAAAAGAGTATGTGTGTGAAAGAGAAAGTGAAAACAAACGATAAATTAGAGAGAGAGAGTGTGTGTTTTCGTTTCTTATGCGAACATATCACGCATGCATCTCCGAGATGGAAAAGTGAGGTGAGGAGATACACGAAGATAGCTAGTGTGTGATTGTTTGCAACGGAGAGAGACACCCCTGTAGCACATGTCCAATAGAGGTCTGGCCAACAAGGAACAAAGGTCGAGAGGGACACATGGATGGCATGGACGCATGGGGAGGGAGAGAGGGTGTGTTTGTGATAGAGAGATCCCGTCGAGATCGTGAGGGGACAATATGGGTGGGAGATCTAGGGAGTGCGTGCGCGATAGAAAGATGCCCCGAGAGAAATCGAGATAGACCATGCACATGTTTGTGATGGAGACTAAGATTAGCTAGTCATATACATATAGGGGGACTGCGTGTGCCTACAATTGAGTGAGAGACCATCATACTTGGCTTGCTGGGCATGAGATTGTGTGTGTGCGCGTGTGAGATGGAGAGAGAACGAGGGGGAGAGATATTGTTTTAGATGGGCCTATCGAGTGCGAGTGAGATATGCATGTGTATGTGTGACCCAGGTGGATGGAGAGTTTGAGAGAGGGGGAAGAGCTCCGAGACGACATAGTGGTGAGTGAGAGAGTTACGGGCAAAGAGCCAAGGAATTTATGTGCGTACGATGAGTGCACCCAAAATATCTAGCTTGGACTAGCTAGAGTATCATACATAGTGTGCGAGAGAGACCTATAGATGGTGTATATATGCATGTGAACTAGAAAGACCCCCCCCCCCACACACACACACAAAGAGAGAGAGAGGAGATAAAGGGAGAGGGACCAACAAGGTTTTTGTGTCGGATGCGTGCGACAGAATTGAAGATTGTCAGCGAGAGAGAGAGAGACAGAGAACAGGAGTCCGGGAGAGGGGGAGGTCGTGTTTTACGCATCAAAGACTGATATAAACCATGTTTCGATATAAACTTGCATTCAAATATTTAAATTGGAGAACATGTTGTCTGCAATCCACATGTGAACGGGTATATGCGTATATCAAACAAGTTCATTAATTTGACTTTCAACATGTTCATGGAGTACTATAACACTGTACAACATGCTACTCGATTGAGGTGTTCAATTTTGGATTTAGTTCACTATTTTGACCTACTGAATGAGCTATTTCATTGAATCGAGATATTTCATTTTGGGTTTGATTCGCGTTTTTGAGTGGGTCAACTATTTGTCATATAGTAAATCGCTAGCAACGAGCATGTAAAGACACATTACTCCCGAGCATCATCTCTCCATCTAAAAAAGAAGTGGCAAGCTAATATTTCAAAATTTGATCCGAATCGACTTGGTAAGGTAGACGTGGATGCTCGTTCTCCCAAAATTGGAACAAACCATTAAACATCCTCTCTAGTCGGTGGAATTCGCCCGAGCAAATAAATGGGAGACGCGAAATTACCGTCCTATGTGGGACACACATCAATTGGCCCGTTGTACATCGAGGGTAGGTTCGTAACTTCATCCAAGCGCGCCTTCTCCTCGGCCGAAATGACATGTGCCGAATAATTCATAAACCATGGTCGGAAAAACACGCTCTCCTCGCCCGAAATAGCTCGCGCCCACTATTTCAAAACACGCTCTCCTCACCCGAAATTGCTCGCGCCCACTGTAGTTTAAAACACGCCCTCCTCGCCCGAAATTGCTCCCCCCACTATTTGGGGAGAAGCAAAGTTACTCTACTATCCCCGACCCTCAGTACACAGACCCAAGCTGAGAAGCCTATAGGCAAGGATAGAACTGTAACTCCCCCTCACATTTCAAACAAATGC